>NC_031770.1:73051906-73314135 GCF_001522545.3 Parus major | reverse complement strand
CCGGGCCGCCGCCGCACCACGACCCGCACTCGGACGAGGACACGCCGACCTCGGACGACCTGGAGCAGTTCGCCAAGCAGTTCAAGCAGCGGCGCATCAAACTGGGATTTACCCAAGCGGACGTGGGGCTGGCTCTGGGCACCCTCTACGGCAACGTCTTCTCGCAGACCACCATCTGCCGCTTCGAGGCCCTGCAGCTCAGCTTCAAGAACATGTGCAAGCTGAAGCCTTTGTTGAACAAGTGGTTGGAGGAGGCGGACTCCTCCTCGGGCAGCCCCACCAGCATAGACAAGATCGCGGCGCAGGGCCGCAAGCGGAAAAAGCGCACCTCCATCGAGGTGAGCGTCAAGGGCGCGCTGGAGAGCCACTTCCTCAAGTGCCCCAAGCCCTCCGCCCAGGAGATCACCTCGCTCGCGGACAGCCTACAGCTGGAAAAGGAGGTGGTGAGAGTGTGGTTTTGTAACAGGAGACAGAAAGAGAAGCGCATGACTCCCCCGGGAGGGACGCTGCCGGGCGCCGAGGACGTGTACGGGGCCAGCAGGGACACGCCGCCGCACCACGGGGTGCAGACCCCCGTGCAGTGAACTCGCGGCGGGGGCGCCCGGCCCCTCCTCCTCCTCTCCTCCTCCTCCTCCTCCTCCTCCTCCTCTCCTTCCCCCAACTTTTGATTGTCCTCCTTTTTTTTTTCTTTTTTTTTTTTTTTTAATTTTATTTTCTCCTATCTTTAAAAAAAGACAAAAAAATCAAAAAAAGAAGCAAACGCGAAAAAAAAAAAGAACAGCAAAGAAAAAGCGAGCGAGCGAGAGGGCGAGCGCGAATCACAGCGGACAGACAGATAGACAGACAAAGCACCTGCACCACACTGTCCCTTAGACGGTAGGAGGTGTGATGCTGTATTTTGACCTTTCCAGGCGAGTGCCCGTGCACGGGAGTGCGGTGGGTACCGCGCACGGGCAGGCAGGCGGGCACCGGCAGGGCAGCGGCAGGCACCGGCAGGGCAGCGGCAGGCACCGGCAGGGCAGGCGCAGGGCGAAGCGGTTCGCACAAAACTCCCTCACTCGCTGGCCAAAATATACGGCGCTGCCCTGCCGGGGAGGGGGCGGAGGCGAAGGGGGGGCACAGCCACCTCGGGTCCCCTCCGCAGCCCCCTCCCGCCACACAAAGGCAGATTGCATTGTGGAATGTCGCTCGGTGTTGGCACATGCTGCTGTGTTTATTTTCTGTGGATCCCCTGTATGAATATATGTTAAAAAAAAAAAAAAGAAAAAAAAAAAGGAAGAGAACTGAAAAGCTATCCCTTTTGATGTAGACAGTATTTAACCGTACCAATTTGCACTGCAAGAAAATCGAAGTTTACATAAACAAAATGTTTATTTTTTATTTTTTTCCCCTTCCTTTCCGACCTTAATTTTGCAAATGACTTGCATTTTCCACAGTAAGCGTTAGTCAACCAGTGACCGGTCTACAATATGTTACTGTGTTTTAGCATTTGCTTTATGTGTATATGTGAACTTTTGTTATAAACAAGTATTCTTAAATACGTGTAACGCTTATTTTCTCCGTTTACCATAGCAAAAAGAATTGGTATATGTGTGTGTATGTATACATATGCATGCGTGCACAGACATACATACATACACATATATATAATCTCTCTATATACACATATATATGCACCTCCAGCTTCCACTCTCCAGAGATGTGACTCTCGTAATTGTTTAATATATGCCTTCAATGGCAAGAGTCAAGTTTGGAGAAGGGAGAATAATGCAAATTAACAAAGTAAACTTCATTTTCAGGCAGTGTGTCCGGGGGTCGAGGCGCAACCAAAGGGGGAGGAAAAAAAATATGTGCAGCCCTTCTAGACTGTGTCAGTGCGGGCAAGCAAGGCCTGGTGTGGGGAAGGCGGAGAGGGAACATGTTTCCAGAGTTTTCCCAGAGAAAGTGGCATTTCCTTGAGAGGGAAAGGGGATTATTTAGCTCCCCCACCACCGCCCCCTCAGCGCCCTTTCCTTCCCCTCCTCCCCCCGCGGCTCCCTTGCGTGCCTTTGGCATCCCTGGTCTCATCGCCCGGGCCAATATCAGCCTCCAAACTTTCTTTTATTGAGCCGTTTTACATCAAGGCAGAGCCAGGGAGAGCCTGAGGAGCTGCTGGGCCCGAGGTGGGGGTCGGGTGCTTACACCTGCCTGTAAACACATGCTGCCCCCTCCTCTGCACAGAGACCGTGTGCATTTCTTATTTACTTTGCTTTCAGTATTTATTTTATTTTCTATTTCTATCCAACCCCTCTCCCTCCCCATCCTCCCCTTGTCCTTTGGTCAGATTGTGGTATAATTTATTGAAGGAAAGGACCACTTTTAACTTGGGCAGCCTTGTGTCTTTCACTGGGGAATGAAATGATGTGGGAAAAAAATGCCATTTTTCAATCCGTGTTCCCCCCCACCCCCTTCGCTAATAGTTTTAAAGTGCATTTCGTGACATTATCTTGATGAGAAATGGTTAACTTTCCAAAATAAAAAAAAGAGAAAAACCCATGGGGACAAAAAGGAAAAAAAAAAAAAGGAAAAAAAGAAAACAAAAAAGCTCTGAAGGGAAGCAGAGGAGCGGGACCTCGGAGCAGCGCATGTATGTGCGTGTGTCTGCGTGCGTGTTTGTGTACTTATGCACACACACACAGCTATGCATATACATTAGAGGAACTTTATGATAGTTATAAATTCATAAAGGGATCATTTAGTCAGCACAAATGGGTGCTATAGAGACAAAGCATTTTTATAATCTAAAAGTTTACTTAGTTGAGTGTTGGACAATTATGGAGAAAAAACAGTGAAGCATTCTCTCGCAGAACTCTCCTATAAATATTGCATTCAGTAGCTAAGGCTTTAGAATATGTTTCTCATTGTCTTTTAAAATGCCTGTGACACTGGGTTTTCTTTCCTTCTTTCTTTCTCCCTTTCTTTCTTTCTTACTTTCTTTCTTCTTGGTAAGACAGATGATGATTTCTAAGAGGCACATGCATTAGCCTTTTTCCTGGTTTTCCAACAATTGTTAAAAAGATACGGGCACCAAGCTTTTCTCTTTTCTTACTTTTTTTTTTTTCTTTTTTTTTTGGGTTTTTTGTTTGTTTGTTTGTTTATGTGTTGAGCTGCTTGTTATTTAAAGTGTTGAGGACTAGCGCCTAGTGAAGTGAATCAGATCAGGGCAGATCCAGTGGTAAAGGGAGGAAATGAACTTTCAGACACTTATTAATATGTGTGTAAGGTCAGACAACGGAGTCGAGAGGATGTTTGAGAAAGCCTCAAACTCCAAATAGGTTTACTAAAAAAAAAGTTACCACACAAACCTTACCACTATGTATATATGTTTAATATTTGTCCTTTGAAATGCAGAAATAGTTTCAATGTTTTCTTTGTCTATTTTTCTTTTTTTTTTTTTTTTTAAATGCTACCCAGGGAAATATTTTCATATCATTTTTAAGTGGCCTGCCTCAATGTATATTTATTTCTTTTAAAGCAAACAGGTTCTGGAAACTGTTTTTCTGTAGCTTTAAATGAGTAGGTGAACAAAATCTATATGGGATGTAATTTTTTTTTTTGTTCAGTCTCTTTAAAAATACTTTGTTTTGGTACATTTGGATGTGCTTGTGGGGAAAAATAAAAACGCAGAGATCCTTATATATTTATGTTAAAGTAATATTTTATTATCTACATAAAACAGAAATGCACAATACCTTCATAGTTTCTTCTAATTATTGAAATATCGTTATTTTATTTTTGAAGATAGCACAGATTTGCATAGTTCTTAAGATCTGGAGGGAGAAAACCCCAGTACTTATACTGAGCTGAGTTCTGTGTAAAAGCACCGCCGTTCCTTTCTATTTCGTGGAATTTTTCGAATAAATTTGATGCGTATACCGAGAGGTTCCACGCTTATAACTTTCAGAGTCTTGAAGGAGAGCCTCGGGAGCTGTGTTCATTGTGTCTCTCCGCAGATGAACCACTGCCGTGTGTTTTGGAGCATTGATTTCTGTGCGGGTAGGGCTGTCCTGCCTTTGATGCTGGTGAGGAGATCTGCTCCTCAAGTTTGTTGCATGTTCTCTCGGAAGGCATGGGGGAGAAGCGATTCGAGTCTTCTCGGTCCCTTTTTATAATTTAACATCTGACTTCTTAAAAAAAAAAAAAAAAAAAAAGAGAGAGAGAGAGAAAGAAAGAAAAAAAGCAAAACAAAAAGGCGGGGCTTAATGATGGGAGTACCGTTTGCAGTAGGAAGGAAGAGCGCGGCTGCCCAGCGGGGCTGCGCACCCCCGGGCCGGGCCCCGGGCCCCGCGGCCATGGCCCCACTTTCACGTTAGGTGCGGCTCCGTGCGGTGACGAGCGGGTCGGTTTTCCCGGAGGGGTCCCGGCTGGGGACCCGCGGGGCTGGCGCTGGCAAGCGACATCCGAGTGCGCAGTGTTCGCACGCCCGGCGGTGTGTTCAGGTCCTTTTTGGCTGCCTCGGTTTCCTAAGTGCGATATCCTGCTCTTCTCCCACCCCTCCCTTCCTTCACGATAGTTTCTAGGCTTATTAGATTTAATCATCTTTTCTAACTTCTAGTCAATATTACACTCATCCCGAACAGATTCAGCTAAATGATCTTATCAATAGTTTCGAAGAGAAGTGACAGAAAGAAGAAGTGTTTTGTGACCGCAGACGTGCTGACGGGTAAAATGTTGAAGCTGGGTATGGATTTAAAAGTCCTTGGTCAATAGCCCGCGGAACGGGCTGCGGAAAGCGAGCAGCCTCTGCCCTCTGCAGGACACTCGGGTGGGCGCCCAGGGAATATTTCGCCTTTAGCGACAGGGCCCTGCTGTCGGGGAGCGCTCCGGTGTCGGGTGGGCAGGAGGTGACTCGGATGGACGGAGCCTCGCTCGGCGGGGCAGGCCCGGCTCCGCGGGGATGGCCGGCTCAGCCGGGGGCGGGCTGGCGGGGCCGGCCGCTGCTCCGGGCCGGGCCGTCCCCGGCCGAGGTCCCGAGGCTGCTCCTCCGGGGCTCTTTGCTCAGCGAGAGCCTGACCTTACGGGAGCGACTTCGCTCATCCTTCTGGACCTGTTGTGGGGAGGCCAGCCGGTTCGGGGGTCATTCTTTTTGTCTCCTTCGATCTCTCTTTTAAGGGAAGGGAGAGGGGGAAATGGAGCAGTTATAGGATGCTCCTTTCTGCAGGTGGATGTCAGAGTGCGCGGCAGCTCTTTGGGCTCCATCGCTCTCATTTCCAACAGGGACACTCTGTCGTAGGTCAGACGTCAACAACAAAAGCCCTGTTTGCTCGGTTCGCTCTCTCTCTGGTGGAGGCCGAAACTGGAAGACGAGAGGATGCTGTATATCCTTAAGTCTGTCAGTCCTGATTGTCACCCCCAGTGTCTCCAGCCCCACAGGGGCGAGAGGCAGTAGTCGGTGCTGTCCGACCGGGGCAGCTCCCACCGCCGCCCAGCTGCGCCGTCTCTCTTGAGAGTGGACAGTGGGGGCCGGGGTTTGGAAAGAGAGAAGTGGAGGAAGGGGAAATAATCCTACAAATTCCCCAGGCTGCGGGGCAGGCCGGGATGGTGTCTGGCCAGGTGTTACTCTCGGGCTGGGCAGCTTGTGAGAGCCCCGGCGGGTGCAGAGGCCGCGGTTGGCCCCGGCTCCGCCCCGCCGTGTCTTTCTCCGTCGGGCTTAATCGGCGGCAGTTCGGGGTTCACCCCGTGCCCCCTTTTCCAGTGCCCCGGCTCCCGAGCGCGCTCCTGCCCGTCACCGGGCCGCGGGGGTAGGGCGGGACGGCCCCGGCTGCCTGCGCCTTGCCGGCCTTCTGCCCGCGGCCTCGGACCTGGCCCAGCCTGGGGCTGCTCCCCGCCCTCCGGTTGATCCGATGGGGAAAAACCCTCTGCCCCGGCTGCCTGCCCCTGCCTGCCGGGCGCCCCCAGGCCTCGGGGTTGTCCCGAGCCGCGTTGTTGGAGGTTTGGTGGCTCTTTGTTGCTGTGCCGTCGGTGAGGGGGATAGAGGACGGGTGACCCGGCCGGGGAAGGGAGGCGACGGCCTCCGGTGGGCGATGAGGCGCGGGGGAGAGCGGTCACCGGCGGGCGGGAGAACTGGGCTTAGTCCGGTTTAAACCTCTCCCTCTCACTGGGGGAGACTGGCGGGCGTGGGCATCGTCTTTAGGAGCAGGGAGTGGGGGTGTGGAAAGAAGGAAACTGCCCCCGGCTTTTTGGCGGTGCGCGGGACAGCGGCGGCCTTCTGCTGCCTCCAGAGAGGAGCCTGGGCGTTGGGGTCTGTCTTGGGAATCGTGGCGCTCCCGCCTCCCCTGCTCCTGCGGGAGAATATCTGTTTATTGTGCTTTTCGGAAGGGACGCGGCCTGGGCTGCCTCTCTGGCTTTAAATGTCGAGAAAAGATAAAAAAACAAATTTTCAGAGTTGCGGGCGCGAAGTTGGCACTCTGTGCTCGGAGCATGGCCGGACTGCCGTCGGGGATGTAGAAAGATGCTCCGCAGAAGCCAGTTTGCCCCTGGCTCGACGGGCGATGCTGGGGGAGCGGACATTTCTCCGGGGAAAATTAGTTAGAGAAAAGCCAAAGCGTGCTTTAGCGGAATTGGTAAAACAAAAAGGAAAGACGCGTCTTCAGACCCGACTTCTCATCAAACTATAGACCAAACAAGTGGGCTTTCCGGCAAGAGAGTCCCAGCCGCAGCGCGTGGATTCTCACGCCGCGGTCGGCCTCAGTCCGTGGCCTGGCCCACGCTGTGGGTCTCTTCCTTGGAAGCGATTACCTCTCCCTGCGAACTCCCTGTAAATACCTCCGAAACTCGGCCAAGTGGCCCGAGTATGCCGGGATTTCACGCAGGGCCCCTGGGGCCGGGAAGGCCACCGCTGCCGGCGCGGAGCCCCTTCCCCCCGCAACCCGGCCACCGCAGCCGCCAGACCCGAGCATCCCTGCGGGACGCAGGGGTCTGATCTGCCCTCCCGTCGGTGGGCAAAGAGAGAGAGGGATGAGGCAAGGACAGCGGCAGCAGAGCGGCCGAAACCGTGCCGGCGTTGCCGGGAGGAGCGACGGGTCGGCGGCGGGCGCTGCCTCCCCGGCCGGGGCCCGGGGGGCTGGGAAGGGGGTGCCGGGACCCCTTCGCCCCAGGGAGGCGGCTGCTTGGGCCCGTGTCTGCCTGGCCCCGTCCGTGCCCCTGCCGGGGCAGAGACGCTGCCGGCCCGGAGCAGGAGCCCTGCCTCCCTCCGCTAGTGGGGATGCAGGGCGTGGGGGCCTCCCGGGGAACCCCATCACTTCTGCGGCAGGGCCGGGGCGGTGCTGGCCGTCCCAGCGCTGGGCTCCAGCTCCAGCCCGGCTGCAGCTCCGCCGGTTGTCTTGCACGTCCCGCCCGGCCGAGCTGAGCTGTGCCGCTCCGCGCCTCCCTGGGCCTGTCCGCACAGATGTCAGCTTTAAGGATTAAAAAGAGAGCAGGCCGGTACGAAGTTGGCGGCCGGTGTTTCACCCCCTCCTCTTCTCACGGCGGTAAATTCTGGCAAGCAGAGGCAGCTTGTAAAAGTCCCCCTCCTCTTCCTCGTCCCGTCTCCTCCCGTCCCGGGAGTTGTAAGAGGCGCTCGTCTAAAAGTTAGGACTTGTTTTTAGCCAGCCTGACTCATTCATTAATTCTCTTTCCCTCCTTGATTCATTCATGTCTACAGTCATTCATTGCCAAGTCCATGGAGGCATCAGCTCCTTGGTCAGTAGGGGAGACGTACAAACAAGGATGGTGCTATTTATTTCCCTCTGCCTGTGGATTTCTAAGACGTTCAAGCAGGCACAATCATTAAACTAATTTGTATTTGATTGTTTGGGCGGACGGGGGTGAATTTTATTGCACTAAGCATTCAAGCACGCACGCATCGCTGATTACCAGTATACATTAAATAAAGTTGTTTGTACACATTGTCTTACCACATATAGGCAGTCTTATTATTCTAATTACTCTAATTAGTGCATTGAAATGTTTTCTACTTGATTTGAGGAGACAGTGATTAGTTCTATTACTTCTTTTAACTCTTATTTCATGGAAAACTGTTGATGCATGTTCCAATTACCTTGTTTTTCTCTTTAATATAGCGTGGGCCAAAATTATTATGAAATTATATCGTTGGTGGGTAGAAACATACATCTATTTTCCCTTTCTAAAAGAACTTCCATTTTTTTTTTAACCACCACCAGCAGATAGAACACTCCCAAAGCGTTCACAAGCAATAATTTCTAGCCAAAGAAGCACGTTTCTTCTTTACAATTTCTTCTGCTAGTGCTTTAGTACTTTGTGGTTGTAGCATGTACCTTTATAATTTTTTCTTGTTTTTTTTTCCTTAAAAAAAAAAAATTAGTCTGACATATACTTCAGGCAAAGCTATTTCATAAGTTTTAAGTTAAGGTTACTATTAATTGATAGAATCAGTTCATCAAACATGATACTTCGGTAGGGAATTGTAATTAAAACCTTAATCCCGTTTGAGATTTAATTTTATCTTAAACACTTTCTTGAGGGATTTCCCCCCCTTTTTCTTGGCGGTTGCCGCTTGAAGCACGGTGGGGGCACAAAGAGGAACCCAGACCCCACCAGGGCAGGGAGGTTATTTCGTTATCAAAATACCCATCTTGACTATTGAGCCAACTGAGGTTTTGTGTCGAGTTTTGGGATGTGTGTATGTGTTGGCCTTTTGTGTTGATGTGGCGGCCACTTAAACCCAGACAGTGACAAAGCGGGTGCTGGGGATGGAATCTCGCCTTCCTTTCACGTTACAGACAGGGAGACTGGTTATTTCTCGGTCATAAAAATACTGCGGCTTTTTTGTTGTTGTTGTTGGCGTTTCCCCCCTCCTTTTCAGGTTAGTTTGTTAAATAAATACGAAGGGATGGGGGAAAAGTAAAGAAGGGGGGGCGGGGGAAAAGGAAGAAACGCAATCCATCCCTTAAATTCTTAGAAATCCTGGTCTGGAGGGAAATCTATGGAGTTACATAGGTAAATATTGGGCCTATGCTGCTTATACTTTTAATATTTAAACTGGGATTATAGGGGATCTAAAGACGCCTTCGTAACCTTTGCCAATTGCCTGTGCGAGGAGAAATCCCGCAAGATGTACAAAGGGGCGAGACGGCTTCCCACTGCCTCTGATACACGGCTCGGCCGCTGCTGCGGCTGGGGACCGCCTTTCCCGCAGGGTCGAGGCTGTCGGGGGACAGGCAGCGCTGGGCTTTGGACGGTGTTTGAAGGCGGGGGTCCTACTGCTGCTTCCCGCGGAGCAGCGTCTCGCCCCGCTCCGAGGGCCGGGCTCAGCGCTGGCAGCGCTCCGCTCCGGGGAAGGAGCCACGGGCCGGGGCCGGGAGCGAAACCGGGATTGGGACCGGGATTGGCCCGGGATTGGCCCGGGATTGGGACGGGGATTGGGCAGGGATTTGGACCGGGATTGGGGCCGGGAGCGTGGCTGGGATTGGGCCAGGATTGGGCCGGGACTGGGACCGGGATTGGGGCCAGGATTGGGACAGAATTGCGCCCGGGATTGAGCCGGGACTGGGACCAGGACTGGGGACGGGATTGGGCAGGGATTTGGACCGGGATTGGGGCCGGGAGCAGGGCTGGGATTGGGGCCGGGAGCGGGGCAGGAATTGGGACCAGGATTTGGGCCGGGAGCTGGCCCGGATTGGGGCCGGGACTGGGGCCGGGAGCAGGGTTGGGATTGGGCCGGGAGCGGGGCCGGGACTGGGACCGGGATTGGGGCTGGGATTAGCGCCGGGATTGGGGCCGGGATTGGGGCGGGAGCGGGGCCGGGATTGAGGCTGGGATTGGGCCGGGACTGGGGCCGGGATTGGGCCGGGACTGGGGCCGGGATTTGGGCTGGGATTGGGCCGGGATTGGGCAGGGACTGGCGCCGGGATTGGGCCGAGACTGGGGCCGGGATTGGGGCTGGGATTGGGCCGGGACTGGGGCCGGGACTGGGCCGGGAGCGGGGCCGGGGCCGCGCGTGGAGCGCGGGCGCCCCCCAGCGGCTGGCGGCGCCACGGGGACTCCCCCGGGAAGGGCAGGGGCGCTTCCCGCATCCCTCCCCGCTCCCAGAGCCCTCGCTCTCCCTGCGCACAAGCACGGCCTCAGGGACACCCGTCAGAGAGGTCGCTGGAGCCCGTGGTGCCTCTGGGAGGGGGATGACAAAGTCGTGAGTACGCTTGTCGTCTTCCCTTCCTTTTTTTTGTTTTTTAGTGGTTTGGTTTTGGTTTGTTTGCTTTGTTTGTGTGGTTTTTGGGATTTTTGGGGGGATTGTTGTTGTTATTGTTGTTTTAAATATACATACAGAAACATTTAAATCCCATGTTAAAAGTGTTGCTTGTCCTGTCGTCTGGATGGGATTAAAAAGAACAACAAAAAAACACCGCCCAAAACCACCAGCAAATCCATAGTTTATTTGCAAGCCCCTGAAAACTGGGAGAGATGCTATTTGCCTCCCCTCCTCCTCCTGCTGGGGAAGTGTGCACTCCCTCAGACTGGCCATCCCTCTTCCAGCTCAGGCATGTTGGATAACAGGACAAGGCTCTGTCACTTCTCCGTGGTGCAGAAGCTGACCCGCGTGGTCCCACGGACACCTGTGGGGCTCGGCTGCTCTGACCACGCTGTGTGCGAGCGGTGTGGCTCCTGCTCCTGCCCTCAAGCTTGCAGGGAGGTAAGCTTGGTATCCCAGCGCCAGGTATCCCACAGCCTCCAGGAGCTGTTCCCTGCCCACCCCACATCCCCCTGCAAGCGAGGGCACGGCCGGGGCAGTGGGAGAGGGGCAGGTCCTGAGACCCTGAGTACACCTCTGCCAGTCTCCCTTCTTCTGGGAAGGCAGGGGGCTCAAATCCTGCCATTTCACCAAATGGTGTCCTGTTCTTGCTGAATTCTGGTCTTGCTGAAGGCAAACCACCGCATGTGCCAGACCGGTGTCACCAAACGCCTCCAAAAAAGCCACAACAACCCCAAAACTCCTTCCATTTGATGGATTCCCCCATTTTGCAGGAACAGAGATCTGGGAACAGTCCTGGTCTCCTGTGGGCCTTTCTTGTGCTGGCTGGGTGCTGTCTTTACTCCCAGGCCCATGACAGCCTCCCCAGGCCCTCTGAGAGGTGCCAGGAGTTCGGCTCTGTATGGGCCCAGGCGCCGCAGCAGCATGGGCTGGTACGACCACACAGGTTTACATCTTGTGTTTATTTCAGTGCTGCTGGTTTGTAACTACCACTTGCCATGCTGTGTATGTAGGTGCTGAAAATGTTAAAATATTGTGAATATCAAGAACCCAAGACATTCAGACATTCTGCTACAGCAGACTTCATTGCACTGAAAACTGATAAGTGACATATCACGATCTCAGAGTCTCTTGTTAACTCAACAAGCAAATTGAGCTGAAACAAAACAAAACAAAACACCCAAGACAGATTAAGTTTTAGAAAGAAATAAGCATTCTGCACAGAGCTAATCACACTACAGACAGCCCATACTGTAGCACTGAGCAGACATGGGAGAAAATAACCTGTTTTCCAGCTGAACATCAATGCTGGACTTGTACAGATAACAGAAATGAAATGCTGTGGGTACAGCAGGAATTGCAAAGGTAAGCCATGGCTACATCTTCAGCTAAAGACCAAGTCTGTGTTCAACCTACCTGTGGAGATAGCTCTGCTCACAGTAGGCAAAAATCATAACAAAGGTTCAGCCTCTAAAGGGAAAATCTGGCTGTGTTCCAAGGACCCTTCCTAAAGTAGCTGATAAGTAAGGATTGATTTATTTGCTAATAGGTCTGAGGAGCTGGAGAACACTGGCCTTTTGCATACTAATTTTGTGTACATGCTCAGTATACATATCATATCCCGAACCAGAGGTTTTTGATTTTGGATGGAATCAAGGCCTTTAGCTTAAAGCGGTCCCGCATTTAATCATGCATGTCTTGCTCTTTGAATTGAGCAAGAAAGAGAACAGACAACCCAGCCTGCCCACATGCCTTGTGTAGCCAGCCAAGAGAGATGAGTGTTTGAGAGGACCTGCAGAGAGGCCTTCAGTCCTTCCGGCTTTGGTCCTGCCTCCTCTCCAGCTGGCCATTCAGAAATGCAGGCCCAACCGCAGTAGGGGACAGGTCACTCGGGGTTTTACATCTATAGGTTCAATTTCACACCCCTTCACTTCCCACAGGCTCTACCCACAAGGCTGAAATCAATCTCCCTCTCCCCTGCCTGGCCCAGCACCGTGACTCTTGCTCTCCTGCCTCTGTATCTCTAGTGAAAGGGCAGAAGGGGACTTACCCCGAGAACACACACATAATCCAGCAGCTAAACCTCAGCTGCACCTTCAGTTAATTCCCCTTGGCCTGAATCCAAGGCTTCCCACATTCCAGCACTGCTGTACCGCCAGACTTGGACCTAACTCTCAGCAGAGGAAATAAGGCTAGCTGCAGCAGGCTCCTGCTAGTCCTAAATACACAGCCTACATGGCCACGGGCTGTTATGGGCAGGAGAAAGCCCCATCATTTACATGTGCTGAACAACTTCTAGTTAAGGTAAAATTCAGCAGTGACCAGAGAGTCTGGGGTAAGAAGGACACGCCGTGGAGTTTGCAGGAGTCCTTAGAGGCAGCGGCTGCAGCAGCTGTGAGTGTTGTAAAACACGAATAACAGCCTCATTGAAATGTTACAATTCCAACCTGTTACCCAGTACAGAAGAGCATCCCAAGGGAGTATGGACCATTTTCTCATATCTGTTTTGAGACAAGATATAGCATTGCTATTTCTCGGCCAGAGGGAACAGCCTCTGCCTTCCCTGGATACATCCTGCTGTTGTGTGTGAACAGAGCCACAACAGATATGAATCATTCAGCAGCAGACAGAAAGATGCAAGAAGCTGGAATTCCCTCACTCTTCCAAATTTAAGCTCATTATTTTAGGAGACTTCTGGGGAAGAGTGTTTTTATAAGGAGACAGTGCTGTTCTGAGGAAAGAGATATGCTCGGGAGCAAGGCAGTATGTGTACTTCCTTGCAAAGAGAGAGGAGATGGTATGCGTTCCCTTAGTCTCCTACAATATTTAAGGGAAATGAAAGATGTAAAAACTGCCTAAGGACTGTATATTTAGGAAAAGGCAAAAAGAGGGGTTGTGACCCCACCCCCTCAAAACTGACTTCTTCCCATCAGGTGACAGACAGCACTCGATCATGAGCTGGAGATCCTTAACCAGTGCCTCTTTTACAAAGATCTGCCACTGAACGAAGGAGACACAGTCTCTAGACCTTTTGGAGAGCAGCAGAACACCCATTGATCAATATTTTAACTTGAAAGCTGCCATAATTCTCTGAAAAGACTGAATTACTTAAAAGTATAGATATAAAAAAAGCAGACCAGCATTGTAGATCTCTCAGTTTGACCAGTGCCCACAATATTTTGATCTTACAAATCCTTTCTCTTAGCCAATTCAAAGATAGTGATTTGCTCTTGCATAACATTTTTCTCCATGAGTCTCATTATTCAGAGATACAGTAAATACTAGAATACTTTCCATTTGTGTGACACACAAATGGAAAATTAATCAGAACAGTTTTAAAACTCCTCCCCAGCAGCAGCTAGGTCAAGCAGCAGCCACAGCACTAATAAAAACATAGTCTGGGGCACCTGAAGGTTATGTCTCACCATTTTTTTGTCCCTTCCACAATCACTTTAAAAAGAGGAGCATCTTATATGCACTAGGTAGGGCTCCTAGAAAAGATATCTGCTGGGGGAATGAAAGTTACTGCAAGGCATTGTATCAAGTATATCTGTGAATGTTATGGGGGGAAAAAAATAGACACATGTTGAAAGTAGCATGTCATCACCTTCAGTGAACCCTCCCTGTGACAGGTAATTTTGCAGACAAACCCTTTGCAACTACTAAGCAGAAACAATGACAAGAACACAATGAAGATTTCTCTAAACAGAGGTACCACACAGTAAGTTTTCTGAAGTTTATCCCAAACACAGTGATTTTCTTCTAGATTCTTCTATGCTAGGCCTTCTGTTCTATAGTAATGTTAATATTTATTATTAGACATGAGTACTAGAAAAGATAACCTAAGTAGGTTGCCAGTCACATCTTTCTATCACATTCAGTGTAGTTTTTAAATACAGACAATTTAACACCAATTATATAATTTTTTTAAAATTTTTTTTAAATATTTTGTCTGTGGTGCACTTTGAGCCCTGAACTTGTAGCCACTTAAGAAGGCTGAATTTATGCATGATTCATCCTTTTCACAAAGAAATGATGGAGACTGCATCACTGGGCTCCAACTGCATTTAGAGACCTATTGGCCTGAAGTCTGAACTGAAATTGTGAATTTGCATCCAGAGGGGTGGACATGACCTTGCTACAAAAATGCTGCTGTGTTTATTTTAACTTCTGAAGATACTTGTCAGTTCAAAACTGCCTGGTCATGGCATCAAGGCATTTTTATTTCTAGCTCTAAAAATCTGTGAGGGAGAGCATTATGTTAATATCTATTTGTAATAATAATTGCATATGTTGTATATAATGACACTTGATTTTACCAGTGAATGAACAACTGCAGCATGCATGGTATCAGATCTGCAGTGATCTGTTTAAATTTCAGTCAAGACTGACAACTGCCTTGAAAAGTAACAGAGATAAGTTTGCATTTTTAATGTTTTCACAGAACACTAAGCTTTCCTCCCTCCATCTGGACACAGAGCAGGTAAAAGTATGGGCATGGAGAACACATAATTCCTTAAATTGTCCAAATAATAATGCACATCTGCCAAACAATAATAAAGAAGAATAATAAAAAATAAAGAAGGGTATTACAAACTCTCAGACATTAAAGTCCACAAATCCTGAAATATTTTGAAGTCTGGCTTTATCTGTGTAGGTTTTTAAACTGTTTGCATTATCAGAAGTGTCACACAGAGGAAGGACAAACACCTGACATATTTCAGATTTTTGTGTGAATTTTCAATACTGTGAAACAGGCATCACGAGAAACAGGGCCTTCAGAAACAATGCCTAAAACTGTACTTTAGCAGGTGTCAAAAGTCATCTGTGTTTTGTGCAGATGCACAATACCCAGGTCCAGTCTTGTTCTTACACTTCTGGATAATTGTAAGCACCAGCAGCTCTAAGCTGATGCTAGAAGACAGTTTTAGCACATTTGAAATTACACTGGCCTGAGGCAAAGCTGTGATACAAAGGCAGAACCCTTCAGGAGGTGCTGGAGATTACAAGTCTTATTAAGAGTTTCTTTAGAGATGTTAGAAAACTCAAAGCACTGTATCTGGTTAAGTTAATTGCCTTGAACAATTAGCACTATCAGGAGAACCTAACACTCAAAAAATTTGTCCAGAAGAAAATGGGTTCTGATTAAATGAACATTAGCTTTGGAACCCATAAAACCACTTTAGATAACTCATCAAAAGGAGGACAAACTCTTAGCAAAGCAGTTGCTCATTTTCAATTCAACATGTGGGCTGTTCTTGACAAGTTGAGTCCAGCTGATAACCTGTCCCTTTCTGGTGCCCACTTTAAAAGCTGCAGAACTCTTTTTGCTAAATTCAGAATTTATGATGTTACTTAAGTTCCACATTTAAAAGTAACTGTACCAGTACATACAT
Organism: Parus major; assembly: GCF_001522545.3. Classification (NCBI taxonomy): domain Eukaryota; kingdom Metazoa; phylum Chordata; class Aves; order Passeriformes; family Paridae; genus Parus; species Parus major. The sequence goes on along the minus strand of NC_031770.1, from coordinate 73,298,493 downwards.
AATTAAAGGGATCAAGAAATACCTTATGGTAACATAATTTGCACTAGACTAGGAAATTATCCTTGAAAGAAATTCAACAATTATATTTTTCTTGGAGGTCTCTCTTGGTACATTGTAATCTCCATATTCTGCTTTATATCCCATCTGTCTACATACATCTGTTGTCTCTTGCTCTGTACCACAAACTGTTTCAGGCAGTGAAGCATCTATTTTGTGTAATACACCTAGTTCCATGTGCTTTCATAGGACTAGAGGAAGCTAACCATTAAACAATTACACACTTTTCTATTAAAAAAAAAAAAAAAAAGAAAAAAGCTAGGTTATGAATTCACATCCCAAAAAACATCCAGGGTGTCCTATTTCAAAATGAACAGTGATAAAAATATAACCAAACTGTTCCTGGGAATGCATCATATTGTGTTGTATTACATTGTTTTTAAAAAGGAATGCAGAAAAGGTCAATGAATGTAGACAAATAATTTATTTTTTTTTATTCATTATTTTATGTACACTTGGCATTTTGCAACACAGTCAAAGGGAAACAAATTAAGTGCAAAGCAAGATAAATATTATAGGTTGAATATATTTTAACACACTTCTGTCATCTCTAAATTAGCAGACACTGACAACTCAGGGAGAACATTAATTTCAACCTCTTTATACTGGCAGTAATGGAGTAAACTGCACAATACAGTATTATGACATTTTAAATTATCCAACACAGCAGAAGAAAACAGGCTTAATTTCCTAAATAGAAATAATTGGTTAACTTTTAAAGATAGGAAGATTTTATCTTTGAATTAGCAATATAAGGCATTAGATGATTTCTCTGTAATAATTTAAATTCTTCATGAATATAGGACTAACATGTCTGTTTTGTGTGTATGTATGTGTTCAATTCAACCCAAAACATGCATCAAATGAGGAGAAGGCAGGTATCCATGCCCAAGCTGTGTCTGCAAATGCAGACACCTTTGGGTTTACACACAGAAAGAAGATACAGTAGCCAAATCCAAAAAGAAGGACTACACCAAAAACATTACCTTCTACTTAGTCAAGCAGAACACAGACCAGAGGAAAAATCTTGTTTTGAAATGTAATCAAGTACTTGCCTAAGTATAAAAGAAAGGCATGAGTCTCAGAGAGGAATATTAAAAACAAAAATAGCTATTAAGATAAACACTGCTAGTATACTAAGAGGAGCACAAAACTAAAAGTGGGGCTAATTACTGAATAGGAGCACAGAAAACAGATTTGGAATCTAAGACTGCACATACAGAAGAGCTCTTGGACTACTGACCATATTTAGGACTCCAAAGTAGTGGATGTTAGCTTCATGGGCCAATGCAGCTTAGCATCAGGAAAACAGTCCTGAGAACTGCTGCCCTCCCTCCAGCTTAGTTTTGCTAACCACTGCCTTCACCATACTTTAAATATGCTTTTATTAGCCTTTCTAATCTAAACCTTCCAACATGTTTGGAAGGAAGGATTTTTTGGGGGGAATTTATCAAAACCAGTTAGGACCTGAATGTTCTCATATGTTCACAATGGTATTTTCCACTTTAGGGCTTGAGCCACCATCATGAGGTGCAAATAAACAACTTCACTTTGGATGTTTTTGTGGCACAGTACTGAGATGAACTATGTAAAAATTAAGTAGCTTTGGATCACAATCAAGAGTGGCTATCCTCATTTATGCTAATTTGAATTAAAGCATTTGCACAACCAGCACGCTCCCACCTGCTGCTTGTTATTCTTTAAATTGACACTAAATGCCCCCTTCCTTCTGCTGGCTTTAATAGCCAAATTGGGAGGGTAAAAAAACACCAAACAACCAAAAGGACAATTACTAGAAAACAAGCAGTTTTCTAGATTTAACCAAGATATTTTGTAGGGAGCAATCACATCCAGTTCAACTAACAAAGCAAAGCAAGTGGTGGCCTTGGGTGGAAGCAAGTCAAACTAGGGGACTAATAGCGAGCACCAAGGGGTAAGCAACCTCTTACTCTGAACCCACTTGTGCTAGCTTCCAACAGAAAATTTATTTGGTCTACACAGACCTCTGCCTTTCCAAAGGTCAATTCAAGACCTCAATTGAAGACTAATCTGATCTGAATTACCCTATAGAAGAACCTATCTACTCAGTGACAGTACCCTAGGAGACTAGTGTCCTAACTTTAATATCTACTCTAGATATTTAAAATTCAATTATATAAATATCCTCCAGCTACAGAAAATGTGCTTAGAGGCAATTATCCCTTTTGTCCTTCTCAACTTGTTGTTACAAAAAGGCATAACTTGCTTCTGGTGCTTACAGGCATAGCATGCACAGCACAGGTATTTACAGATAGTGTCTGGAACTATTCCCTCTATTGGTGCTCTTCCACCTTTACAGAAATTAGTTTCTTTAAAAGGTAATGCAATAGGAGTTTCTTGTTACATTACTCAAACTCATATTGTGGCAGAAAATGGAGCTTACTATTAAATCATAAATATAATGCAAGTATTTTGTTGCTGGTTATGTGATGGGAGCCAGGGAGAGACCTATTATGTTTAAATGAATCCAGGTGCTGGGTTTAGGTATTTAAATGTGAAAGTCTGGATATGTCCTTCCTTCTCATCTGCACATACGAATAAAGGTGAGTAGGAAATTTCCCCAGGCAATTTACACACCTCACTTCCAGAGATCAGACCAATCTCCACAATCCCCATCTCCAGCATCTGCCTGGCAAGGACATGAATGCAAAAGATGCTGAAGAGCTGCAGTTGCTTTATGTTCACTAACAAAATCCAGGAAGATCACCATCACACAGATTTTACTATGACAGCTGAAAGACATCTGTAATTGTCTGTATGCCAAAGTTAAGTAAGAAAGTGCAAGGTCTCCCTGTGAACACATCAATTCCTGGTTATTTTAATTTACTTTTAGCAACTATTCCAAAGTAACTTCAAGAATAGACTAGCCATTAGTTTCCAAATCCTAACCAAGCCAGCTATTTTCTCTGGTCATTTCAGAACAGTGGATATGTGTAAAAATCTGTGGCACTCAAGAAAAATCTTGAGAGACCAAGGTCTGATAAAAGGGAACCCATCTTCTGATGGCGAGCAGAGACAACAACTCCTGACAATGGCAAAATAGTAAAAATACAAAAGATGGGAACTCACCACAATTATACATGGTACCTCCTTAAAACACTCAGATATCTCAGTTTTTCATAAACTTGGTCCTCTTTCTCACCTGAACTCAAACATGTGTGTTTGACACTACAAACAGGTAACTGCTGTACTCAGTTTCCAACAGAGTAAGGAGGAACTGTCACCTAAACCATGGCCACCCTAATTCAGTGTAAGGTCTATGTAAACAAATACTAAAGATATACAAATTCAACTACTCCTAGTGTATTATAGACAACTCAGTTTCTATCCAGAAACTATTGCCAATGTCCAAAAATAGGGTTTTCTTAGTCCTTGGTGTAACTTTCAGGCTTTGGAATGACAATCATACTCCCATGAAACAGTTGTCTGTTTTTTATGATACCCCTGCATCTGATCTGCATGTTGAAAACATTACCAAAATTTTATTCCAGTTAAGTTCTATTTAGATTTTCCTGCTCAAAGTAACAAAAAAAGGAAACATACAAGATTCTTGTGTCTGTTGTCAAAATGACAAGTTCCTTAGGATAGGTATTCTTTCTTTTCCCCTCCCTCCACCTTCTTCAGCAATTAGTACAATGAAGCAAAGAAACCAACCACAGGTGTACCTCAGATCATGGAACAAAGAACAGATGAGGCCGGAAAGGAACATCTGGAGGTCACCTAGTCCAGCCTTCACCAGCTCAAGTAGGGCCACCCAGTCAGTTGCCCAGGATAATGAGTATCTCCGAGGATGGACACTCCACAAGCTCTCTAGGCAACCTGTGCCATAAAATGTGTCATCTTGTGTGTTTCAGTTTGCGCCCATGGTTTCTTGTCCTGTTCATGGGCATCACTGAGAAGAATCTGGCTCCCTCTACTTCATTCTTCCCCTCCATCAGGTATACCTATACATTGGATCAGATTTCCCTTGAACCTTCTCCAGAGACTTTACTCTTTACTTTTACCATTTTACCCCTAAACTGCAGTTTGTCCTCAGAAAAGGACTAGCTACAAAAAACCTGAGCAATTAAGTCTTATATGCACCTCTGTGTACATGAATGAAGTAGTTTCATTAAATAATAAAAAACCATGATTTCACAGCGGTAGGCAAAGAAAAAAATATTTTTATGTAGTTGATAAAAATGAAATTAAGAGACATCATGACTTACTGCACAATCATGCACATGAAAGGTCAATTTTAAGAACACCTAAATGGTAAATCTTGATTTAGAAGTATGAGCATGTGATACTATGTGGAAAGCTATGTTTCTGGAAAGGTAACAGCTGATCTAGAACAAGGCACTTACTTTCCTCACATCTATAAATAGCTCTGGCTACCCTTCCATGCGTTTCCAGATAAATCTGATTAAGTCCCCTTTTTCTTTTCTCAACTTTCTTGATATTTGCAGTTTTTCAGAATCTAAGAAAAATGAGTTTTCAAATAGTTGAGGATATTTTAATTTTTATTTTTAGAAAAGGTGAACAAAACATGCAACAGAAAAATTTCATTCCTCACAATGGATGCCTTTCAGTTTAGGACGTCTGTCCTAACTGCACCATTTACCATCCTTAAATGAAAACAAGACAAGGAGAAACCAGAGTTATGTAACTCAAACAAAAAGAACAGTGTTGTTCAGTCCATTAGCTGAAAAGGAAAATTTCACCACTGCCTCCTATTACAGAGGCTGAATCTTCTTAAAGAGACTCCTTCTGCCGATGCCATTCTCTGAAGCTCATGAGGATCTGTAACGTGCAACACTCATTCCTCTTCCCTTCCAAACATCAGTTACCACAACTTGTCCTGTGCCCAGTAACATTTATTTCAGAGCACCTTCGTGCATTTCAATATCAAGTCAGAGATCTAAAAATCACAGAAATCATCATCTCAGGGAAGGACTAATGCCTTCATTTGGGAAAAAAAGCATTGACTATGTCTGACACAGCAAGTGCAGATACATTAAACCAGGGTTTCTAGTCTAGTAATTTCAAAAGCTGCAACTTACAGAATCATTGTTAAAGAGCAATAATGAACAAGTAAATCATATCTATAAAGTCGCTCCCATAGTCCATAATAAAATGCTACATTTTATTTAGTTTTTGTAAATTTAGCAGTCCTGCTGATGTGACATGGGAAATATATCCCATAAGATGCAATAAGTACACACAGTAAGAACCAGGACTCGGCACACAATTTTTGCAGATGCACAGTGGGTGACATTTCTGATGACAGTAGAGCAGTTAGACTACTCAGTCTTAATTATAGCAATATGAAAGATTACCAAAATAGTGGGAATTCATTAATTATGTTTGCCTGTTCACTTAATGTATTTACAGAACTATACATACAGCCAGTTAGGTACATGAGATGTTGGAACAGGGAAAGAGGATGCATTTCCAAAAAAACCCAAAGCCAAAAGCCAAATGAATGAAATAAAACAAATTATATACCACAGGCATTGACATGGGGCAGAAGCAGATTCTGGCATTAAGAAAACTCCTCAAGGTTGTCAGAATTTTTTTATTTTTTTTTTTTTGCTTCTCTCTGGAATTTGGAGGGTTTGAAGGTTTAAGGATGGATGGTGTTGTTTCAGTCTTGTTTTTCAAGACAGGTAGTACAGCACTGGATGGAATTAATCTCAGTTTAGTATCTAACCTGAGCTAAATCACAGCTTCCACAGTCTCCAGAGAGGCTCTCTAGAACATGATTCATTCTACTTTCCTTAAATGTCTGCCATAGGAGATTAATAACTCTCTAGAGGTGCCCAGATTTCTCCCTTGAAGTAGATGTCTAACTTTCAGAGAACTAACGTTCAGTGAGGTGAATTCTACTCACTGTGTACCATGATTACTCAACATCTTGTATCTGGAAAACTTAGCATAAGAGCTCTAAGGAAATACAAAGGTTTAGGTAGATTTTGCTGTTTGTTTGTGGTTTTTTTTTCCTGCAACTTGGATCTCCAAGTACATGGGTGATTATAAGGTCCAAACTCCCACAGAAAACTGTTCTATATAAGTCAGGCTTCACTAATGGACTTAGTGTACAATTTAAAGAACAGAAACCCCAAGTATTTCATAGAGCTATGTAACAGCTCAAAATCATGAATACAAGTAAGTACACTACTGAATTAAAGCCTTGAAGACTTAAGATGCTTTAAATAGTAAAATTATCATTTAAAATTACCCAAGGAATTACATCTTTACCTTCAAGCCAACCCACATCAATTTCATACAGAGGATATGGAAGCCCCCCCTTTAGTTTAAAAACAGGAGCAGTTCAGAGAAAACCCCTTTTTTTGGACATGTTAGTCATGTTTTTTAATATTTGTTGCCAAAGCACATCTTTTACAAAGCTTCAGAACGACAGATAATCCAACAACAGGATTAAAAAAAAGTAATATCCTTAATAGCAGAATTTAGATAACATGACTGAGGGACAGTCTAGTGATGGAGATGACAACACAATTCAAGAGTAATTACATTGCTCCAATGGAGGAACTGATATAATTAATTTTGGATTAAATGAAACTAGAATATAAGTTTCCCTCTATACAACTGCTTCACAAGGAGACAGTCCACAGTAGTTACCGGACTTTGCATTCACTCTTCATACCCTGCGACACCTTTCATGAGCAGACAAACCAAAAGGCACTTGGAAAAGCAACATTGGAAATCCAGCACATCTCCTGTCCAGGCTTTTCCTGCTGCATGGGTGGAGATGAACTCAGTCTTCAGGTAGAGTAAAGTAACAGTTGAAAGCAGAAATGCTATGAAACATCTTTTGCTATTACACTCACTTTACAAAAGTAATTCCTACATGAAACACTTTGAGATTTATACATATATGTTTATGTATGTACACACATCCAAAAAAAATTATATATACACATGAACATATGTATATATATATAATTTATGCATACATATGTATAAATAAATAGACACACTTAAGTAAAAGATAGCAGAACTAAAGAGACAGTGACCTATTCTTGCTTCTTTGTGACATATAAGGAAGGTCTAAAATCAAATTGTTTTCTTTATCCCACAAGTATTACAAATGTCAAGTCTGGTCTAACTTTGTTTTGCTGGAAGACTTCTTGGACTTATAAGGCCATAGCTAAAAGAGCTTCTTACTCTCTAACTGAAAGCTGAAGTTTACAACTAAATAGGAAGTCACAGCTATGTAGGAATTAATTTCCAATCATTTCTCCGCTCTTTGAATTAATTACATGTTTGCAATAGCTAACTTTTAAACAACCCAAATAAAAAGTCAACTTCACTTTATCTTCCAAGTGACAATAAAGAGTTCCTGAAAAGAACAATTTCAAGCAGAAGATGCAACATAAGAAAGAGAAAAATCCTTCAGTATGAACAAAATTTCAATTTAAACCTTCTTTACGCTACCTAAAAAGCAACAGAGAATGAAATTTTTTACACATACATGATTACAAAAACATGTATTTGATTCACTGATGAGAAGTTAAACTGTATTATCTACCAAATTTACCAGTTTGAAGGCACAATGGCTATCACTTCATCCACATCCCATTCTATTTACAGTGAAAAACAAACAAAACTGATCTCTATAGAAAAAAAAAGGAGATAAACACAGAACAACCCCTGAGAAGTGAAATTTTACAACAAAAACATTTGTTTTGAAATTCTTTTCTTTGTAAACTCCCATTATCTGTACCTGTGTTCTCCTGTAACTAGAATAATGTTTAATACTCAGATACAAATGAAAAATATAGACTAAAAAAAGTTAAAATTTCAGAGAAAAATAAATGAACCCAAACATGATTGAGAGAAATGAGGTCTCACAGAGAATTATACCAAAGCTGACATCTTTCAGTGTGGAAAAAAAAAAGTAAATCAATCTAAAGTTCTCTGACAATGCCTAGATTTCTAAAGAAGAAAAAAAATGGAATGGCATAAACTAGTTGGAAATCCCATAGTGCCATCTGTGTGGAGGAAAAAAATCAAAAAGCCAACTGTGCATGCCCTTCTTTGGATCTGGAATTCCCCAGAGATTTAAAAAAAAATTAAAAATCTGAAGAACTATGTCTTTCAGTAAAATCATATAAATGTTCTGTAGCTATTTCATGACATGGTTTATAAAGTATTGGCACCAGCACAAAGAGTTCAAAGCAGTCATTCAGGAGTCACAGAGATTGTCACATTTTTAACGATTTGCAGCAGTCCTCTAGTAGCAGTTGGTTATTTACTGCATGAACTGAAGTGTTCTTTGTCACTGATCTTCAGTACAATACTGTACTTCTCTCAGGCAAAGTATTTTTCTTCTTATTCCAGAAGGTAGTAAGTGCCATCAACAGAAGAATAACAGAACCAGTATCAAAAGACAGCCTATATTTTATGGTCCATATGCATCAACAATGGCTAAAAAGGTAAAATTCTAAACCAAAGCTGTACATAGCAACACACTCTAGCAGTGGTATTCAAGGAAATAAAAGAGAAAAGCTTCATCCAAGAAAGTGCAAAAGGAAGAAACTTCCAGAAATTGTCCATCAACACAGCTTTCCTTCTTCAGAGGTTAAGCAGTCTTAAAGAAAGAGTGCAACAGTACTTGGAGCTACACTCCTCTTGGAAAAACAAAACAAAAACCCAAACAAAACAAATCCAGTACTAAGTTTGGCTATCATAAAATTATCAAATCATATTGCCCTTGTTTCAAACCCATAACATTTTCATTGCTGTTTTACTGAACAAGGGTGTTTGTTTTTACACCTGACAGTAGATTTGATGCCAGTGAAAGGACAACTGCTAATGCATTACTCTAAAGTTCTACCTTCCATGGCACTCTACACAATAACCAAAGGTATCACAAATCAAGTCTTGACCATGACAGAAACCTGAAAAAGAGAACAACGCTGGAGTTTTTTACACATTACCAGTTATGACATTAAGTACCTGGCTTAAACTTTGTATCTCAATATCAAGAAGCAGTTGTCAATTTTATCTTTCATTTCTGCTCTAAGTTCAGGTGGTCCAGGTTCTTGCCTTTATCTGCTGTGTTGCTTAGGCTGGACTATAAAACACCACTTCTATTTCAGGTAAAGGAAGGGAGAAAACTGTGATACAATTCACTGCTAAAACTCAAAGAAGATAAAGTGCCTTTTCTATCTGTTCTTATACACACTTAAACTGGTTTTCAAATAACTAATTATAGGGCTGATCATAAAATCTTATGCTGCACCAAACTAGAATGCTACAATATCTGTGTATGTATATACAAATACATATGTATACATTTATATATACACACACAAACACAGGAAAGGGAAGCACCCATATTTTCCTTACTGATAAATATTGAACTTCTGCTTTCACCTGGATATTAACATAGTGTGTTGTGTATAACACCCTGTGAAGGGACATTTAAGAAGACATTCATTTGCTTCTCATTAAAGCCAGACATATGGCTAGTACTTAAAAACATGCAGTACCACCAATTAACAGAGTAAAATAATTCTTAGGTACAATATCAACTTTAACATAATACATTTAAACGTATTTTACCCATTTTTGTAGATAATTAATAGTTTCCACTATTTTATAGCAGATTTAAATTCTCCTTAAAAAAAATCAGCACAAATTTACAGGAAAACAACTCTGTCAAACGAGTTCCACAGCAGCATATGTAGGGAGTCACTGGGTGAAACTCTTTTTTATGAACACATTAGGAAAGTTGGCATTCAGTTCTAGCACAACTCTATTATCGATCTGTGAACAGAAGGACACATCGAGTAAAGAAAGATCTTTACAAGACTCCAGCAATTTTCTTAAAGACGCAGGGCTCACCATCCTTGTTCCTGTCCAAAAAGAAAACAAAACAGAATTGTAAAGTTACCAAGAATAGTGGAGGGATTTAAGCTGTTAATACCATGTCATGAAAAAATGCTACTACAACACAACTTTTATCTAGATTATTTAAATTAGTTTTCAAATTAAAAACTTCTCAGAGAGCATGTAGAACTTTTACCTTTAAAAAGCCTGGAGTATTTTCTTAACTGCTTAAGTCACCATCATTCCCTAACAGGGGGCAGCTTAACGACGTCAAGGGGAATCTCTTGCTACAGAAGCCAAGTACCCAGAGCCACAAGACCACCCAGGGACCAGACTCTGGGCTCAGGCAGCAGCATGGAATGCTACAGTCATGCTCTCATGGCTTTCCTGTTGAGCACAGAGACAATCAGCACAGCAGAAAAGTGATTGGGGGCTACTCCAATTCAAAAGGCATCAGCAAGGCTCCCAGGGCTCTAGAGCAAGTGTGGGTATTACACACATGCAGGGACACTTGTTCAAGAGACTGCTGATCATACATACATGTATGTATAAAACACACTAATTAAACCCTGCTAAAAACAAGACTACAGTGGCTGAACTCCCAAGTGTCACACAGGGTCAAATCAAGCAAAGGATTCAGTCAGAAACCAAATAAATTGATGTTTTTAAGCACAAATCCATGCAGCCATTACAGCTGATGGACATACAGACAGTCCAGTCCATTGTGCTTAGCACCTGATTCATCTGACTGGGCACTGCGGTGTGAGTCAGCTGTCTGGAGTACTCGGTGCCCCTTGGGGACCTTCCACCGTGTAGGACATCCACACAAGCTGGCAGACAGGAACTGGACCCAGAGGAAATTCATGCCTTACAGGGAAGGCTGGAAATCTGGCAAGTTACTCCTGGCAAGTAACTGAGCCTGGGTGTCTACAGAAGGCTAAACTGCTCATCAAGCTTTCCCTATAGAGTTTATATATCCAACACTACTGCAGAAAGCTGCTGGCAGACACTTCAACTCACACAGCTCCATCTTCAGCTAACTAGCACCCCAGAAAGCCATCTAGTTCAGGATCTTGTCTAGGGTCAGGGATAATTATGTTCTCTACACTCCTCACCTCCCCTGCACAAAAAGAAGTATATTTTTTAAAGTAGCTTTTCACTGGTGATTTGTCCCAGTTGGCAAAATTTATAATTTTAGTGTTTCTAAAGCTATCTTTCATGGATTCTACTATTTTTCTGAATTTCTTTATACTTACAGCCCCTTCATAAGTTCCACAGTTTAACTACATAATGTCAAAAAAAAAAAAAGAGAAAAACCAAAAAACTCCAGCCTATTAATTGCAATAATTAAGATGCAATGAAAGAAGCAGTGAGATCATTCCCAGTTCACTATTTCTAAATCACTCATACTCCCATGCACATCTCTTCTGTGCCCTCAAGGGAATCTGTTTTCCAGACTCCTTTGCATCTCAGAATGACCCCTGTTGTGTTGTTTCTGCACTAATTTAGTACTTTTGAAACTGGATGACCAGAACAATACAGTGCACTGAGCACATAGTCAGTAATTTTGTAATAAGTCTTATGGTGTTTTCTCCATTTCTTGTCTAAGAAACCTTAGTTTTCTCTATTCCCATTAGATTGATACTCAGCAATGAGCTGATGTTTTCCAAAAATATTCCATAGGATCTCTTTCCTACAAAACAGCTTATACAAATCCAGTCCCCTATATATTTAGTTGATATTATTTTGCCTCATGCAACTACTTTGCACTTGATTCAATGTTTTCCTCCTGCTTTATCACCTGTTTAATAAGTATCACAAGATCATTCTGCCATTTTTCAGTATTAAGTTCTTCAGTTTAAGATTTTTCTACCCTGAATACCTGTGTGTTACCCTCTGGCATTATTCACCCCTCTGCCTGGATTACTTACAAACAGATCAGAACAGACCCTTGGCCACCACAGTACTGACATAACTTCACTGTGGAAAGAGATGATACATCCTTGTCCTCTGCTGTCTCTGAAACACTCATAATATCCAGGAGAAGACAGCTAACTTACAAAAGCAGCACAACCTTGGCTAAAGCTTTTGAAAATCCAATCTTCTATGGACTGGAGTGGAGCTCACATTCACCAAGAACTCCAAGGAATTCTAAAGAACCAGAGAGACAAAGCTAATACTACCCTTGCTGGGATGCAGCTCTTCTTCAACATATGGTCATGTCCTCTGTATGTCCACTGACTGACTTTGTCATGGCTGCCACTGGTTTACAGAGAGCAAAAGATGATCTTACTGTTTTGCAGCTCCTAACCCAAGCCCTTTACAAAAGGCTGTGCCATGTTTGTAACCCTGCATTACTCTAGCACTGAGGCTGATTTAAGAGACAGATAACACACCAGAAATAAGACTTCCAGAGCCCTGTATTTGAGCTCATTTAGAACCACTGCATAAATACCATTTAATCCTAACAATTTATTATTGTTCAATGTATTGATTTGTTCAAAATCTTTCTGTATTGGCATTCCAATTTAAGGCAGCTTTCCAGGCTAATCTGGAAAGAATGGCTCTGATGTAGCAGCCTGCTTGATTCCCCTCTGCCTAGAACACAACAAATGGACACACAACAGTTCCCCTGCAATAGCCTTGTATTGGAGTGAGCCTTCACATCTAGACTGTCTACTGAGCTCCTGTGAATTTCCAACACAGCTGAAATACAGAATTATTCACCTCTAGCCAATGGTTCCTTAATACTTCATACTGTGACTTTGTTCCACTTTATAGAGTCCATCTTCCTGTTTTCATTCTCTGCACGAGGTTCAATTTCAGAAAGACTCCAGATGGTTCCACTAGACTCCACTACTCTTCTGCATAAGGGGGTATCTAAATGTGGTCTTCAATTAGCCTACATCAGGCTTTCGGATTAGTTGCTTTGAGACATTATTGAACATCACCCAAGGACAGTCTTTGCTATTATGCCCCCAAGTTTTACCTCCTCTTCAAAGACTAAGCTTGTCATTATCACTGTGATTTTTAACTCCCTTACCCTTATATAATCACCATCATCATAACTGTCTGGTGGTTCATGCAACAGTCCCAAAGGCTTCACACAGAAATTCTCTAACATGCTTTATTTATTCACTTCATTTGACCATGAACTTTACGACAATATCACTGCTCTGCCATAAGGACAGACCTGCTCTACCATTCCAAATGCGACTCTAGGAACAACACTATGCCACTTATCTTTTTTTCCACCAAGCCTTAAAATTGCTACTACATCAGCACCTTCATCTAAACCCAGCCTCATTTATGCATCACAGCTTTTATGCTTCAAGATTCAAATGTTTCTACAAAAATTCTAGATTTAGATTCCTAGCCACAGATTTTTTCGTGTAGGATGCTCTTCATTCCTTCCTACCTGAACTTTGATAGTTCTCCTACCATTTCATCCAAGACTTTTAATAGATTTGCAACTAAGTAGGTCATCCTAAATTGCATATTTTATTGCACCTGTTTTTTTATCTCCTCAGACTTAAAATTTTATGTTAGGAAATACAATTTTCTAAAAGCAATCCAGTTGGGGTTTGGTTATTCACACCACAGGGTAAGTGAACATCATATGTAGTCTTACTTTTATTTATACAATGTACAGTTAGTGACGTATTTATCTTAAAAGCCCATTCAAAATAATTTCATCATTTTAATACAGCACATTTTCCTTTGCTTTTGAAAGACTGACAATGTAGCCTGATAGTTAATTACTTATATGGTGCATTTTTCTTCTAGAGTTTGGAGACTTTTAGACTTTTATTATTTACTAACTTCTCCTCCACAGACTAATCAGACATTTCTCAGAATACATACATAACCAAAATATTAAAATCTGCTATTTAATTTTGTTGTTCAGTTAATTGTCTTGTATCACCCTTGTAAAAGGCAAGAGTAATGATCTCTTTGCTAGAACAGTTATGTTTATTAGCTGTAAATAATCTAATTTATATCCATTATATATTCAAGTCTTCAAATTCTATAGCTGTTTAGAAGATCTGCACAGGACAGCTATAAAAACTACAGAACCCAAATTTCTAGGGCAAGGGACACTACTACACACCAAATAATATTTCAGAGTACCAACCTTGAAAATAACTAGCATCATCCCTCAAATATTTTTACTTTTCTTTCCTTTATTCTCCTAGACCAGCCCAACTAGCATTTTAATCTTTACATTTTATTCAATCTATTGCACACAACTCAAATTCAAAATTTTAATGTGCTACACATTTTCATGTTTGAATTGACTAACTACGTGTTGATGTTCTCAAGATAAAGCTGAAAACTTTGACAGCTGGCAAGGGGGCAGTTGGGTTTTCTGTTGCTCAGGAAGGTGTAGGAGGTGTTGGAATGTAGATAGGAATACATGAATTTTGTGGTAACGAGGGTGTCTACTTTTCACTACTCCTTTTGTGCAGGACAGAGGTAGCTGGAACTTTTGGGGAGTGAGGTTAATACGATTTACTCTTCACCCTTGACAGCAGCTGAGAACCCCACAGTAAAAAAACTAAGCAGCTGATGTGATGTGCAAGAAAAGCTTTTGGCACTGTCAATTCAGGTTGCCATCTGACTTGTCACATTGCTCAATGCTGATCACAGTTTGAAGACTAGTTTTTCAACTACTGGTCTAGAGGTGTCCACTTAACTTTTGATAGCACTGGCTGATGTACTGCGTCACTACAGAACTGTCAGATGATCATAGCTGGATCATTCTGACAGAGGGTGGAAACATGCCATGCCAGTCAGTGGAAAAGATGTGGGCTGAGAAGGAAATGATACTTGTAAGCAGGCAGTTCAGGATGTAGTCGGTAAAAGAAAGCTCAGAACTAAAAGTTCGAGAGAAACACATCCTTGTGCATTCAGTGACACACACCACGCTTCCTCTTCCAAACTTATGATACAGCAGACATGGACCAGCCCATGATTTTTTTTGAACACAAATTTACTTTCCATGTTTTACAAAGCACAAACACAGCCTGACATCCAATAATGCTTTACATGGGCCAGCAAGTATACAGAGTCCTTGAAAACCACCAATTTTCATCCTCTGACTCTGTAACAAGGAAATTGCCCAACAATTATGGTAAAGGATAGATGGGTAGCAAGCCTCAAGACTTACCACCTAAAAACAGCATCCGGGCCATATATAATTTTCACCCCTTATAGTTCAACAAGCTTTCTTTCAGAGGTTTAGACTCCTCCACCCCTGAAGCTATTGTGATGATAAACAACCTATAACTGAAACAAGGAGTTTTCTCTGACGAGTTTATAAGTTCTAACAACTGCAGAGAGACACCTGTATAGCATCTTCAGTGCTGGTGACTACAGTAAAGGGAAAACATTCTGACCTTTACTTAGATAAGTGCTTGTATACAGCAAAAGAATCTCGCTTTTACACAGCTTTGTTGAAGCAAAAGAAGTTCCTTTACAGCACACAGTGCTAACCTAGCAGCAAGACCTCTACACCCTTCACAATGCATAGGCAAGCCAGACATTTCTTTACTTGGGAGATGACAAAAGCTATAATGAGAGCACCTCTCATTCGTTCACATCACAGAGAAGACCCACCGTTCAAGGTTACTCTTACAAAGCTGAGCTCTGACCTCTTACAGTTTCAGACCTGTTGTCACACTTCTACTGAAGGACAAAAACATACTACGCATTTATGCAGCTTAAAGTAAGAGGATGGCCCTGTATCACATGCCCAAAGTAAGAGCACATTCAGAGATTTATGACTTCCTTGGTACTCCTGCACAGTGAGAGACTCTTTAGTTCAGACAACAGAGACTTCTGCACTTACATGGGAACACCTGGCAAAACTACCTCCAGATGACACGATGTGGTTCTACTTGACAGCTCTTTCTTGTAACCACAGACTGTAGTGATTACTATATTCAGACCAAAAAAATTTAACAGTTTCCTCACTGCTGCCAAAAAAAGCAGAGTAAGTCCTTCACATATATAGTATCACCTTGTACTGACTTGTTTACAGCAGAGGACAACCTTTTCCCCCCCCTACCAAATATTTCTCTGAAGGAAGAAAGAAATTATTTTTTCAGATTATTCATTTTGCAGGTAATTCAACTTGATATCCCCTAGAGGGGATTTATCTGACCGCAACATCTCGCTGGTAAAGTTTGAATACAAACGCACCTGACTCAGGAATATTGTTAAGCACCCAGGGAACAGAACAAACTCCTTTTCTACTTTCATGTTATTACAAAAAAAAAAAAAAAAAAAAAAAGTGCATTAAGATGTCAAACTGAATTCAAATCTGAATTGAAACACTAAAGAATTGTGGCAGCAAACTTTCACTATTGTCAGAGAGGACACAGAAGTAACAGACTATCCATAAGTTTAACACAGCCAAACAATTCTTTGGAGAGCCTCTGGTGCAGTAACGAGGTCTGACCACTTTGTGGGCAGACACAAGGCCATTGTAACAGAAACACATGGAAGTGGGTGGTCAGGGGGACATAAGTGTTTCGAAAGATTAATTCCCTACACTATCTGGAAACTTTTTGTGTCTGAACAGGACAGTGTGCCCCTGATAATTTAGCTAGAGAGCAGAGTCTCTTAAAGATACACAAAACACAGTACCCCTGGGGGTCATAAACATAATGTATCTACAATTTATACTAGGTGGAGTTAAGGCTTTTTCTGTTCATATGTCTTTCCCATGTTGGTCAGAAGGTGACTCTCTCAGTCAAAAGTGAGTAAAACTCTTTATCATTATAGAGGAGTGTACTGGAGTGCCAATCTGAACCCACATGGTAAATACTTAAATTAAATGGTAAATTATAAATGCTGGTAAGAATAAATCCTTAAACTTGCTTGGAACATTATTAATGTTGATGGTTCTCAGTTCTTTGCAGTATCCCTCTCAACCTAAATATAGTATTTTCATTACAATTATTAAATGTTAGAAGTACACAGAGCAACTACTTTATTCCCTTTCACTTAAATCTTCCTTTTTCAGCTAACCTGTGAAATTAAGTTGGTAAAACCATGAAGAATTTTCTCCCACACTGATGTCACAAACATCCTTGCTGTCCTACATTATTATAAAAAGAAAACCTCATATGCCACTATAAAAAAATAAATTCAGCATTACACAAAACTACACTTCTCAAAGTCCTTACTCAAAATTTCAAAGTATATTTACTTTAGATCTCTAAAAATATTATCAACTATGGAAGCTACAGAGGATTCAGCTTCAGGAATTTCAGATTTGCTATGCTTTTTGACCATCATCACTTCTTTCCCACCTAACTAGAAAGTCTATTTAGGTTTTGCTGTTAATTACCCTTTCAACTTTAATAACTCAATTTACTGATAAAAGTGATGAAGAAATTCAGTATTGCATAGTACATAATACATACTATATAACACAAATATTTATTGGACAAAAGCGAAGTCTGTCTATTGATCACAGACTCATGCTATACATATACTTTGTCACACTTGACAGAAATGAAAATATAAAAGCAGAAAGAATGATAAGAAATTGCATCTTCTGATAATCAAAACAGAAAGGCTTCAGTTAAAAACTGATGAAAATAAAAGTCAGCGCAAAAAATCCTGTACTTAAATTCCACTTTAAGCAATTCATACCCAGCAGTCAAATTACACAGCTGGTATAAATCCACTGGATTCTGAGTCAGAATTCATGCAATAAAATGTCCCTCTTTTTGTTTTTTTATGTGCTAAACCATAATTTTAAGAAGTAACTATTTAAAAAATATGTCTATAAGACAGTTGTGCCTTAAGGACTCCTTTTTAACTGAAAAGCTTTTGAGACACCGTAAAACAAACACCATTACTGCCACACTCTCTTACCCAATATATCCAGCTGCCGTAAGTGTGTGCAGTTGGCAGCGAGCTCCTCGATGTCCGTGTCACACACAGACCTGTTGGCCGTAAGAAAGAGCTTCTGCAAATTCGGGAGTTTGCGCGCGAGGTTTGTGAAGCAGCCTGTACTGCTCTGGAGCGTAGGACACCAACCAAGATCAAGCTCTTCCAAAAGCTGGCAGCCTGAAGCCAACTCCGCAATCCCGCTTTCAGTTATGTTTTTACATCTCCACAAATCCAGACTGCGAAGCTTTTTGCATTTTGCTCCCATCATGCTTGCTATAAGGTCATAGTCTTCAATCTGCAAGGAAAGCAGACACTTGGTCACGTGCAGGATTGTTCCAGACATACAGAGGTGTTTCAAG
This sequence comes from Parus major, assembly GCF_001522545.3. Taxonomy (NCBI): domain Eukaryota; kingdom Metazoa; phylum Chordata; class Aves; order Passeriformes; family Paridae; genus Parus; species Parus major. The sequence goes on along the minus strand of NC_031770.1, from coordinate 73,280,290 downwards.
GTTTTCTTCCTAACACACACAATGCATCTGTCTCAAGCATTAGTCACTTCTAAAGAGCTCCAAAAATTGTTCATTGCATGGTGAGATCTACTTTTATAAAAGACAAAAATAAATTTCCTATAAACCCTAGACACAGCTGGTTTAAAATTCATTTAATACTGAGGATCAAGCTGCAGCAAAAGCTGTTTCTTTGAAGAAACATTTTTTTTGCACAGTTGTTTTCCCCTTAAAAATGATTACAACAGTTTTTATGACTACAGGAAGTGCAACTACTGAAGAATGATTGAAGACTGTACTTATTTCCATTTTAAGTTGATCAGTTGCTGCAACTCCTTATGAAAGTCGTATTAATTACTTATTAAGTGATTACTCATATAGAGAATGCCCAAAAACTTAGAAAAAGCCTGAAGAATTCTGAGAAAGCCTGTAAGCCATTTTAGACCTACTAAACCAGTACATAACCCTTAAATATATGACCAAGCTGCATTCATCTAGGACATTCCAAAAGAGCAGTCTTGTATCAATCTCACATTTAACACACCTTTGTGAAACAAACCCAGGCAGGTTCCAAAGTGAGTGCGCACACGCGCACACACACAGACACACACACAGTCCCCCACCACATCCTGAATGGTCCAAGCACTCACCATGACACAGCTGCCCAGGCTGAGGTGCTGCAGCTCCGAGCAGAAGTTCAAAATACTGAGCAGGGCTGTTTGCTGCCACGGGGGAACACATCAGAAGGAAATACAGAAAGTGAAACAAAGAGAAGAGGTCAATTAGACGTTAAAGGCTGTCACCACATTTCCTGAAATACAGCTCAAAACTCTTTTACAGGTGCCTTAAATGCCACTTAATGAGTCTCTGGGTACTTTACCCATTGATTGGCTTAAAGAAATGATAATCATTACAAACCTTTATGCAAGTCACTTTGGATGGGGTTCTGTGCTGCCCTGAAGACGCCCTCACACCACTGACCTATCCGCTCATTTCCCATAGGAGAGCCGATGAAGAAGTGCGGCAGGATCAAATAACAGGCGAGGCCAGCCTGCAAACACAGAGGGCTGGCAACACACCAGGAGAAGAGGGCAGGCTCTGACATTCGCAGATCAGCTGCAGCCTGATGGAACTGCCAATAGAGCTGCACAGCATCAGGCCTGGGCTGGGGACTTTAATGTCAAAGGCGGCTCTGTGCTGACAAGGATGCTGACAGCCATTGAGCACTTGTCACTACTATCATGCAGATGAAACAGATATAATGTGCATTTTACACTCCTGTTCCTGCCATTTAACGTTGCTATTCTTTGCAGAAAGTACTGCACACTGCTCAGCCTGAAATTGGACTGCAACATCAGATGCACCTTACTAAAGTGAACAGCTGGTCTGTTCCACAACAAAGGAAACTTTACAGATTTTTACCTGCGTTTCTAAGACACAGAAAAGATCCTTCTGTAATGTCTGTAGACGTATTTTGTTTTGTAGTTGGAAACACAGTGTGAACAAAAGAATATAATCTGGGATTCACATCACAAATACCTGTGCATCATACTTAAAACATCACTTCATTAGGACTTTGTGATCTATGTAAGCTTTAAAACAGGACTAGGCTTCACAACATATTAACGACAAAAATATGTGGATTTCTACAGGATATACAACAGTTTCTAACAGAAAAAAACCCAAGCAGTATACAAGTGACAAAGTAATTGACTGCTATTAAGTATACAAGAACACTAGTCAACAACGTTTGTATTTATGGGTAGAATCATTTATTTAAATATAAATTTATTTGTTTTCAGAAAGTTTATAGTTAAATGCTTTACTTAGTTTCCTCAGTTTGTTACATTCTAATGGAACTTGGCAGAAATATGATCCTTTGCCATATCACCAAGAAGAAACATCTGATTCCTGGAAAGACTGGCAGACACAGAACAGGGACACAGCACGGGGTATTCACAGAGACCATTTCAGACATTTAATTTAGGCATCTCCCAGGAGCAATTATAAATGCCCAAACACTTGACATGTATGGAATCTTGATTCCAGCTTGGCCTTCTAAGGTTTGATTTCTCAAAGGCAGCCTAAAAGTAGATGCTAAGACTAAGCCCTCCTCACCTATATCTTGGTAGAAGCCTTACAAAGTCACTGTCCCTTGCTTACTTGACTTTCATCCACTTTTTAAAGGAAAAGGTAACTAGGGAATGAAATGCAAGCATTAAAAAGTTATTATTCAAGAGGTTATTAAGACTATTTTAAGGTTGGTAAATGTGTAAATATCCAATTAATTTTAAATTGTACACTTAATAAGCAAATGGTTCATTTGTATGATTAAAGAGGAATAAACAACTCAAAAAGAATGAGACAGTCTTTCTTATTCAACTCAGTGAAAGCTATGAGCTTAAGAACCTACTCAGATGCACAAATAAAAAGCAAAATTCCCAAACTCCTGTCTGCAAACCTTAAATACCGGAGCTAAACAAATCAGTTTCTGACTGTACACAGAGCTCCAAACAAAGTTTCTGCAGGTATTCAGATGTTTCCACAGGAAAGCTGAATATATTGCTGCACTCCACCAAGCCTTTTAGTAACGGTTTCCAGATTGGAATTTAAACACTGGCCTGAAAGAATGGGAAATAGCAATCTCTTTCCTTAATTGATACAAACAGTACAAAAGTGAACAGTCACTCTGAACAGCTTGCAGGATCAATTCCATACTTCTTCCAAGAGGGGTGAAATAGAGAGGAAGACTAGTATTCATAGTTATCTTGATAGATAATTGAGCTCCATGTGTTAATTTCAACAGGAATGTCACGGGTATCTTGGGAGTACCTTTTTAGTCCCTCTCTTTTTTAAGACAGCCCTTCTTGTACTGCCATGCACTGAGTCCACATTTTCAAAGGTCTTTTCACAATCTATTACTTTAAACCATTATTTAAAAAACCAAAACAACTTTTAAAAAAGTACTAGAAATCTGAGTAATAGAAGGGAGCTTGGTAGAACACCATGTCATACCATCACAAATTGTGCCAAGTCAAGCCCAAGAGTAAACAACTACATACTCAACATTCATTTTACTGGCTATATTAATTCCTCTTCTGGGGCGCATACATGCCCACACACAGCAAACCAGATTTCCTTCAGACACAGTGTCTGTTCTTCTGTAACTGAGGTGGGCTTTGCATATGTCATGTAAGATGAAAAAACCCTTTGTGCATGCCTAGCTGTGTCTCAGTCAGTTGCGAATCCAGGTGGCAAAAGACATGAAAATAGCAGGAGAGAATGGCAGCTCACAGAATCCATATGCACTACATATAGAAGGACTATCATTGTAATAACCTGTCTGTGTCAAGCCATCTGTCAGTACAACAGCATGAGCGACAACACTCCTACTTGAGCAAAGGAGAACAGCAAGGCAATCACCCAATCCTGGAGCTGTAACACAGGCCAACTTTCAAATGTTAGAGTGCTTTGCAAGAGGAGCTAAGAGGCCACTTAAACTCTGGATAACAAAGTTTTAACCTGGAGTCTAACTTCACTTTCTTGGCCAAGAAGAGACAGTCAAATCAAAGACTATCCATGTAACAACATTCTTCTGCCTTTTAGCCAAGACATGTATCATTTGGAGACTTTATGAGTTTCCCCTGAACCAAAGGCAAAGTTTAGCTTCGTACTTGCTCCCTTTTGAAGGGATTGAGAGAAGTGTGGACGATTATAAAAACCCCAAAATACACTAAAACAAAAAACCACTCTGGAAATAAACTTTAGGTAAGATTTACTTAGTGAAATCATGGATTCATTGGTCTAAATTTCTTTTGCCATCCAAGGCAAAAGAAAACCTACCAAAATAATTAATTTTTATAAGATGCCACAGACAACAGGAAAAGTTCAAAGTGGGCAAATAAAATGGTCTGCCCTGTCCTCCATTCACAGGAAAGATGTTTTCAGATGAGGAAAACATACAGTGAAGAATTTGTTTTCAGAGAGAAGACTTTGACGTCAAACTGATCAGAAGGATATGAAAGTGCTGCTAAACACAACCTTACAGAGCATATTTCAGAAATATTTTAAGGCATAGTAGCTAGTCATAAACCTCAGAAAAAGGGAAGATGCCCTGAAGGTTCTCTGAAATCTTTATATACGGGTACAACAAATGTCTATCAGAAAGAACATCAACAGAGCTGATCCTGGCTTGAACAAGAGATGAGATTACCACTTGAAATCCACTTTACACCACACAAGACAGGTGAGAGGTCTGTCCAAACATCGAAGTCTACACTCTGTAATACACACCTGGATACATACAATAACACTTACTGGAAGACAGCTATGTGCTGTGTATACTTCAAATAAACAGGTGGCATTGGATTAAAATGTCTGTCTACCTACCTGTCTTTGTAAAGGCCTTGGCCATCGCATAAGTTTTGACTTCAGTGTTGTAAAAGTACTGCTGGTTTGAACAAACAACCCACCAGCAGAGAAACCAAACACTGGTGCCAGAGCAATACACTTGGCAAGACTGAATCTTGCTTGACTTTTTCCAGGATTTTTTTACATTCATGATTCAGCAGAAGGCACAAATAATTTCTGATGTTAGCATGATAAAGAAGGCATCCAACAGATAACCTGAGCTCAACAGAAAACCTTCTGTCTGTAGCAGATGTGACTCACCTGTGAAAGATGCACTTAGAACATTTAACTATTTACTCATTGCAGTTTCATTGTCAGGTAGTCAGATTTAAAAAATCTAAAAAGGGTTTAAAAAATACAAATGATACACTATAATATGGCTATCACGTAACAGCTGCACTACCATACAAGGCATGAAAATAAGTGCACTACAGTGTGATTCTGTAAGATTAAAGGAAGAGCTTAAGAAAAACAATGAAGTTTTGCTATGAGCTTGGTTTAGGGAAGAAATAGATTGCAGCTTTTAATTCATTTTCTATAGATAAATCTTAAAAGATACGTTTAAATTTGTTATCTTTTACTGGAGACAAACAACAGGTTGTTTTTCCCCCTTCTCAGAAGATCTGTGTCTGACATAAATTAGGAATTCTTCCAGCTCCTCAGTAAAACAAGAGCTTAACTCTTTAAAAATACTTTTATTCTTTTCAATTGTTTCTTCAATTTTTTTCAGTTAAGTTAATGCTAAGACAAAGAAATCTAAAAATGATCTTCAGATAATTAAGACTGCTTCCTCCCTTCCCTTACTCACTATGTTTTTAATCAGGGTCACTAATTCTCCAGTTAACCTTTCTGTTGAAGAAAAAAATTTAATTATGCAGGATTCAATTTTGTATTTTTAACATTAAAAATCCAAGTTACTAGTAGAAAATATTTCCTTCAATACCCACCCCCACAATCCTGCCTCAATGAGGAAGGGTAAATGTGGTAAAGAGGAGGCAACTCTCCAGGGTGCTCTAAGTATTCTGTCTTCCCAAAAACTATCAAATCAATGACTTTTGAATTAATTATTTAAAATTCTTGGAACCCTGAGACACTGAAATAAAAAAAGAACTGGAGGACTGTGGACAAAGGCCAGGCCAATGACATCTATGTCTCTCAAGCTCACCAATCACATCCATAATTCTCAGAAGCCGATTCTTCAGCAGAAAAAACATAATATTCTTAAAACTGCACAGAAAGGCTCCTCTGTTCATGATCTGGGCAGAAGCTTCCCTTTTGTTCCCAAAAGGTTTAAATTTACACAGCAAGGGATGTCGGAAGTGGCTGACTAACCCAGAGAAACACACGACTGTGGGAACAGATTAGCCCAAAACATCTTAATTTCAGCACACACACCATGAGTGCTACTTAATGTTGTTAAATTAAAATGTTATTTTCAAATAGTGGATGTATTAGTCTACCTTAAGCCAGTGAAATAGTATTTCACAGGTAGCACACTAAAAATGTTTTGGCATACTTGAACTACCTGTAGTAAAAAACCCAACCAACCAAAGAAATTCTCAGAAGAAACCAATTCTATTTCAATCTGAGTGCTACTATTTCTATAAATATTTGTAATTAAAAACACCCCATACATGAAAAGATGATCTTGTTAAGACTGTCAAAAGTAATTAAAAAGCTACAAAAATTCACAATACTTATTTTTTCCTCCCTTTGACATTACACAGCACTAGAAGAAAGCCAAAAATCAACTGTTTGGGTGAGGGGATTTTCTTGGCACAGTCTGTGAAAGAACTAAGTCAGAAATTACTTGGCATCTGCTATTCTACCACAACGATTAAAAACCTCATTGGATGCAAAGCCAGAATTCTGTAAACTTCTATTGAACCATGCCTTTTAGAAGGTACAACAGGGCAAACCAATATTGCCTGTAAGTAAAAAAAAAAGATCTACTTCATGAATTTCAAGGTATCTTACCTCCACATCTAAAAACCTGCAATCATGTTGCAGTAGTCCCCAAAATAAATTTCTTTTTTTTACAGAAAGCAGAATGCAATATATCAATAATGTAGAAAACCAAATGTAGGGTAATGGTGAAATACAATTTTCATCTAAATCTGCTCCAACAAAGAAATTGTAAAATATGATTCCAGGATTATCTTCCCTCCCATTCCCCCCCACACCCATACACAGTATTCAAGGCATCAAGACAATTTCAGTTACGGTCTTCTAGGTCTATGATACTTCAAAACAATTATGTTAAAGATAGAAGATGCTGTGAGAGGCTTATAGAGATGAGATGCATGCTAACAAACATGTCAGTGGTTCAAAATTAATTTTAGACACTTATAAAGTACTAGACGTAGTTTTCAAAAAAAGTTCTCATACCTGCTGGTTGCCCGGAAAGCACTCATTTTCACACTGCTTCTAAGATTTTGAGTTCTAAGGATAAATACCTATTCTCAGTATATTATTTTTTACAGAAAAAACCCACATCTGGGGATAGTACACAAACATTCAATAACACACAAAATACATAATACACTATTTCTTGAAACTAGACCTGGATCTAGACGTTTACAGAACTATTCAAGTTGTTCACCTTCTATTGGTCTATTTTTCACTATATGTTAGCTTTCGGATAAATGAAATGTTACAGAAAATGTCAGTTATGGAAACTGGCATGGAATCACACGTCCAATTAGAACTAAATGGTAGCCAAATTTGTTTAATGCTTAAGTTCTTCAGTTCTTCAAGCTATTTCATGAGGAAACAAATAGAAGAGGTCACCTCACCCTTTACAGTGTAGTTTTTGTGGTCTTTTGGAAGAGCAAGATGCCCATGTAGTCACAGAGAGAGATATCCCCTGCAGGTATCCAATCACATTGAGCCCAGAAATTATTATACCTCTTAAACAAGCTTAAACAAGCTTTTCTCCAATTTTCCAGACAAAAAGGTTGAGCTTTGTAACAACGTGAACTCCCTACAACTTAGAAAAGCATGTTATGTTGTGTACAGTATTTCAAGTCCTTACACACACCCTCATGTAGAGTATCCTATACAGTATCACACGTCAGAGAATCTCAGCCTTCTTTAGATATATCCTCGTACCACAGCTACAAAATTACAAATAGTAAATTGCTACTACACAAACTCTATTGATGTAAGAAGTATTGCATACTGAAACTGTGCACCTTGTAACCGGCCAGAGTCAGAGACCAGGAAAACAAAGCTCCTGGGTTAAGTTCTCAGTGTCACCAGCATTAAGGGAATCACAGAAGAGCTAAGTGTGGGAAGGAACTTCTAGAAACTGTTTAGCCCAGACCACCTGGCTCCAGCTCAGCTGGCATCCCCAAACCAACTGAAAAATGCTGTCAAGAGATGTAGGACCCAGTCCCTTTCCAGGATGAGGCCTCCACCCTGTCCTTAAATACCAAAATTCACAAGGGTATTTGAGTGATGCCTTCTGACATTAATGCAGACAATTTTAATTTATAGATTCAAAATAAACATGGCAGCAAATAATTTTCCTCCACACCAGAAGCTAGCATTAGAACAGGAATTCTATTCTCATCCAAGTATCCATCAGCTATCACCTTGGAAGATATAACATGGAAAGAAACATGATGAAAAGGGAGACAACTGAAATGCATTCATTAAAAATCAGCTCCCCATCTCCCTCTAATGCACATGAATTATAGGACCATTTTTGAGATATCATTTTTGAGACAGTGATAAAACTTTTGTCTCCAAAACTTTACGACACACTTAAAAACACTGATGCAATATGAAGACTCATAAGCATGAGGTAAGAGGAGAACAAGGTGGAATGAGCCTTATTAACGAGTGCAGGTGCAGCCTTTCAAAAGTCAGAACAACTTGGCTCTTCAGAAACAGGCCCAGTATAATTTGCAAGCTGGGATTCAGAATATACAGAGGTACCTTTTTGTTCTCTATAGCTACTTGGCAGTGCCAGGGGCACAGCAGGGACTGGGACACAGCAACACAGCAATTACTGAATTAATTAAATGAAAGTAATAGTCTCTGCAGTTAATTAAATTATTGTATTTTGATTTTGCTTTATTTGGTCAAATTATGTCCTCCCTTATGTCTGCAAATCTGTTCTACACCTTCATTCTTCCCCCTTACTTCACATTACAGGCTCAAACAACCAGATTCCACCGTGAGCCTGACATGAAATCAAAAAGCACCATCAAGGCCCTGTATCGCACAATTAATTGTCACTGACTCAGCTTGATTCCAAGAATCCACATTCTAGCTAGTGCCTTTCACCTTTTTTTTTCACCCACTATTTGCTTGCAACTCTCCATCCTAAAGATACATAATCAAGCCAATGCAACTTTGCTCAAAGTGAAAACTCTTTAAACAACAGCTCTCAAAAGTATGACATGACCAATAATAGGTTATTTCTAAAAACTCTGTAGAATATTTTATGGCAGCATTAACTGTTACATTGCTCATGGCCTAAGAAAATAAGAATTACTACATCTACTGCTACGATTCCTCTGCTTCTTTCTGGTATCCAAGATTTCCAGGATCCACTCTGGCAGCTGCCCAAATTCCAAATTTGCTTTCAGTCAAATTTATCAGAGAAAAAAATCTATAAACACAACACTTGCTTTAAAATGTGTGAAAAACAAAGTCTTTTGCCCATTGTAATTAATTTGAATGTATTTTATTTTCTATCTCAAATATAATTGAAATACAAATTTTATGGGGTTTTTTTACACATTAGAAAGATGTCAGAATATGCAACACGAAATATATAATCTTACATTAAAATTTACACCCATCACTAAGAAGACTGACAAGTTCTCCTACTGTAATTGTGGCTTTGGCTTCTTTAAAATACAATTTTGGCTGCATTATTTATATGGACTGAACACTTCACAGTAAGCATTAAATTAAGATAATATTCATGCTCAAGGATAAAGATGTGCATTGCCAATTACTGTACACAATAATACTTCCACTGTTCATTGTATTCTTCAAATGTATCAATGCCAACAAGTGCTTAAATTCTGCTGTGAATACACTCTCAACAAATAAACATTAAGGAGTTATATATCAGTAAATACCAAAACCACCAGCACAAAAATCCCACAAGTATAATAGTGGTATTGAGCACACAAGTTGAGATTAGTTTCTCAAAGCAAGATACTAATTATTCAAGCATATACATATCAAACAACCTTTGAGAACATTTATTAATAAACTTCTAGCACTAGAAAAATGAGTCACATTTTTTAGTGGGGAGGAGGATAGCCATGCAGGACACTTTTTTTAGTAACTGAAAAGTTACTGAAAGTCACTGGACTTTCTTCTAACACAAAGGTTGAAATAATTCAAAGGCATTGGAAGCTTCAGTTCAGAGGTTAGAAAACAATTTTGCACACACAACCTCACACTCAGTATGTCAAGGAAATAACATTACATATAGCCTTAGAAATCAGCAGGGTGAAGACCAAAGACTACAACGTTTTCCAGATGATACAGCAACCAAAGTAGCAGTGTGCTAAGTAGCAATACACTAGCCTTGCCCATTTCATTAAAAACACACTTAAAAACTGGAGCTTTGATTACAGAATCAATACCAACACTTGAAAATACAAAATCTATTCAAAGAAAATAGCTAAAATAAGGAAAAACTGGAATTACAATTGCTCAGACAACATAATGTTACCAATTTTATTAAGGTTCCATTGTTCTCAAAATCTATGCACCTAAAAAAACCCACATTAATAGTAGTCAATTTTTCATCAGAGTGTTTCCTTAGGACTTATCTATGTCATTATTATTATTATTATTATTAAATTATTATTATATCTATGTCATATTATCTACAGTAATCATATACATGGAAAAAGTACAACAGATACTTTAAATTTAGACTTCCCCTCTTTTTTAGCATTAAAAGGCAAAAAGTAAAGGGAAAGGCTACAGCAAAACTTAGACTGCGCAAGAAAATTTGGGCATGTAGCTTGGAGTGTATATGGGAGAAATACCATTTCTTTTATTAAAATGTTAATTCTGTATTTTTTAGTAAGCATAATGCAAAACCAGAAACAGCATTATCACATACTGACAAATAGGATGGAGAATCTTCATCTCTTCCTATATTGTTTAATCACATGTCCAAATCCACAACCAAAAGAAAAAATTGTACTATTTACCCAGATGTGCTCTAACACATGATAGTTTAGTGGTTTATTTTGCTTATTGCTTGGTTTAAGAAAAAAAAACAAGCCCCAAATTATTTAAGAAAACAGGCTAAATTAAATGAACAGATTTTTCTTTTGGTTTCTTCTTCATGGGTTTTGAGACAGAACTTCAACAGAACACCGTATCAGATCTATTCTTCTCACCTTCTTATTTTCTCATAATAAACACATACATGTTATCAGTTTGCATTTTTTCTTAGTGGATTCACAGCCTCAGATTTTTTTCACTGAGCAGATCCAGTTGGCAACAATACAATGCCAAGTTCTTAATTAATCATTAGTATTGTTCCTCTGTTTGCTCCTCAGAAGCTCCAACAATGAAGACAGCAGTAGAAATTTCACAAAAACCAAGAACACAAAGAAGCTCCTTGACAAGTTTTAGAGAAGTCTCAATCACTTCACAGAATGCTTGCTTAATCAATGCCTTTTTGCATATAGCCACCACTTAGTAACAAGCATTTCTGTACCAGCTTAAAAGTACAGAAGCATGAATGGCAGCCTATTTTGTACAGATAACTGAAGATTTGCACTAAGTGAAGCTCATGTCAAGAAAGATAATGTCACTTCTATGAATCTGTGACTTTTGTAGTTCCAATGCTTTAATTCAAATCCGATGCCACATCTTCATTCTTTCCCTTTTATTTTTTGACCTGTGATACACAATGTATATTGCAAAGTGGCTTCACATTGACAAGTATAACCCAAGCATGTCTCCAATTTATGGATTTAAATTTCCAGAAATTTCTCTTCCACTGTTTGTTAGGAAGAGTGCCTTTTGTTCATACTTAGGTATAAAATGTAAGCACGATCTTAAATAAACTTGATTATGAATGAATGTTCTTGTCGGCTACAAGCAGAGGCATGTCCATACACATGAAAGGCAGAAGTGAATCTTCACAATGTAAGGGCTTCAAAGTCAGGAAATATTTGCCACCTACATTCAATCTAATTTCAAGCTCTGCTCAGCACAGAGATAGCAGAGGAATGACAGTTACCAATCACCTCAGCATACATTTCATTTGCTGCACTATTACAAGCATGAAGTCTCAAACTTCAGAAGTCACCTGAGTAGAATCAAGAAGATTTTAATCAATCAACAGCTAAAAGTAATAAAATTATACAATCACTACCTCTGATACAATGATCTTTCCTCAATCTGAAAAAGCTCTGTGAATTAGAGCCAACAGTCAAAATGAAATAGAGGAGATCTATCCAAGATTAACAGAAGGACTAGATTTCAGAAAAAGAACAGATCAGGCATCAATACAGTTCTGTTCAAAAAAATGTGGGCTCACCAATTTTCATTTTGGTTTGAAGAAAATAATAACTGCTTCAATACAGAGAGCAGCTACCACAAAGTAACAAGTTACTAAGGGGTACTGGCTTCACAGTGATTGTACTCTCCACAGCAAACTCCACAGCAAGCACTGCTCACATCAGGTAGATTACCCTTTAATCTAAGTGCCTTGTGTTACTCACCATTACAGCCTCCTAGCTGGAACTTGGGCACAAACAAACTTAGCATTCCCCAAACAAAGGACAACAAGACCCAACTAACTCTAACACGTGTGTCAGGTGTGAACTGGTTATGAATGCAATACAGTACTCTTAACTTCAGATGTCCCTTGCACATCTAGTTGACGGGACCTACTGTTCCAACTTAATTCCTTTCATTACACTTCAGATTAAGACCCCACACAATCCAGTGTCACAGCCTGACTTCTGTGTACCACAACTCACACACAATCAAACTTTCTAAAAATCTTAAAATGCTTAATCTAGGATTGGAAGCTATGAAACAGCCTACAGAGACATGGTTTTGCCCCATTTTGGCACAGCTCTTGCAACAACAGAAGTAGGACAGCTTCCATGTAAACCATGGTAGTAAGGTTGTAACATAAGAGTTAGTTACTGAGAAAAGAGTGGAATTCCTCTGATTCAAACTGCTGCATTTATAAGGATACAACATTTGTAAAATGTAGCAAACTACAAGAGACTTCTCAGCAGCAGCCCACAAACCCATTCCATCCTAGAGAGGAATTGTGTTGCAGCAAGCAGTAACAACTCTGATTTGGGCAGTCAAGTAACTGTATAAAGAAGTAATTTTTACATTGTAAATGAGAAGTTGTATAAAAAAGTCGTGTTCTGTGTCTCAAATACTGCTAATATACAAACACTGTAGGAATCCAGTAATTAGCAAGTCATTTTAAAGGAGAGAATGTCGAGAATTAAAGACAGTTACTAAACACAATAATTTTACAATTATATTTGCCAATTGCCTAGAGAAGGCAAAAGGAAAGCTTTAAATTTGTAATTTTACCACATTGCTTAAAACAGCTGGTGGAAAGTCACCAGCCTACAATGTAAGTTAAAACACGCAGGCCAAAAGCTATGCTGAAAATAAGAAAATCCTAAGGTTTTTGAAACTACCCTTGGATTTTCTGAATTTAGCTCTGAATTTACACTCAAAATACTAATTTACTTCTTCACTATTGAAAAAGAAACTAAACCCAAAACCAACTTTATCAGGATTGAAAATATTTATTGCAAAGGTTAAAAATAGCTGTTCCTACCTCCACTTTTGTTCTGTAGAGAATAAGACGCTTTAGGCTGCCCACTTTGGCTATGTGGTTGAAAGCCTGAGGTGGTATTTTATCACATGATGAGAGATTTAATTCCTGAAGATTTGGACACATTTCAGTGATGACCTCCAAGCATGTTTCATTGAGGAAATGGCCACAAGACAACTCAAGACGTACTAGTTCAGAGCCACAGACTTTCAGGAACCTGTAAAAGAACCCCATGTTTTAAGTGAAAAAGTAACAGACTTTCAGGTGAGAGTCTGAATACTGTCAAAACCTTAACCATGTTAACCAGGAAATAATTCCTTTCAACAAAGACACTAGTTTTGAAAATTCTGTTTTGGTTTAGGAAGTTAGAACATACTTTGTTCTCAATATTAACTCTGAGACAAGGGAGCACAGTAAAACACTAATCATGTTTGAAAATCTTTTAAGCAGTCAAAAGCCAATTTTGTCAATGGCCTGCAAGTTTACATGAATAATTTTGTATTTATCTCAGAAAAATCTCAAAATGTAAAAATGTAAAATCCAAAATGTAAAAAACAAATACTTTTCAGTGGATTACATATTCGGAAGTGTTTTAAGACTTTCAGGAAAAAAAAAAATCTCATTCTTTTCACTAAGAATCAACACATGCTAGCTGCTCTAGAACACAAATTCATGAGGAGTATTTGAATTTATTTGGAATTATAAAAAATTAACATATCATACGACAAAAGACCCAGAATTTAGAAACTTTGATGGTCTCTATATTCTACTTTCCTATCAGAGATCTAATGTAAGAAACTCAAGCTCTTTTATCTCTAATCCAAGCTTTAACCAAAACCACTTAAACTTACTCCTTTTTCATTTAAAAGATAACCTTAAAACCATAAGTTAACTACCAGGACTGTAGGCTTGATAATTAATAAGATAAAAAAACCTACACATTTGCCATGCTTATGTTATATTTTGAAAGTTCCCCCAGTAGAAAAACTAGTTTCTTAAACTACAGGCTGTAATGAGTTTCCCATGTTACTTCCTGTAATAATGGAGCGACCTGTCAAAGATTATGAATTATTTTCTCTTAATAAATGTTCTGATCTGCTCTCTTACCAGTTCTGTCCTACAAAAATGCTCATGAAGATAAAGCAGCTTCAGGTTCTGACCCTTCCACCATGAGTCAGTATTACTTCTCGGGTTTAACAGATGTAATAGAAATGCCAGACAGACACAAGGCTCCTCCTTGCCCAAAAACTCCTATTGCTACAATGAAAGAGTTATTAGCCTTCCCAAGCATTTGTTCATGCTGAAGCTTAGGATGAAATTGCTGCTCATCTTAGAAGAAGACACTTTCAGGGAGGCATTCCTCAATGACACCAACAGCGGCCCAAGATTTCAAACACATCTTTTAAGATCCAAGTTTTCAAGCTGCCTCCTTCCCTTATTTTTTCATTATTCACTCAATACTTGCCATTCATTATCTCCTTCCTTTATTCCTTTCACCTTGCATTTTACATGGCCTTAGTGTGATTATGCAGATCCTAGGTAATACAGAGGGAAAAGGAGATTCCAGAATGGCATCTCCATCCCTGGATGTTTCCAAGAGTCACCTGAAACCTTGACTGACCTGATCTAGCGTTGGGGACACTGGCACTTCAAGTGGGAGCTTGGAGTAGACGACCTTCAGAGGTCCCTAACATCCAACATTTCTATGAGCCTAAGCAAACAGAAACAAAGAGAGGGTCTGAGACACAAAAGGGGAGACATAAGCCCCAGAACCACAGGAGCTCTGCCATGTATGGTCTTCAAATCTACTCCTCCACTGTTTTTTTTCCTAACTCTGCAGTCTCTATTTAAAATCTATTTTAGCTTTTAAAGTCAGAGTTTAATCAAACAAGCATTTTCCATACTGGATACAGTGAATTCACAGAGACTGGTAAGCCTTCCTATGGGAATGTCAGAGCTGAAATGACACAACAATTCACAACAATTAACGTTGGGTATTTAAACATTTAAGTGCTAGCAACATTTAGACTAGCAATAGAGTTCAACACTGTTATGGAGAAATGCAGGATGGAAATCCCCTGGAAATCAGAGTAGAGATATATGGATACATTGTTGATTACCAATTAGCCAATTCCTCTATTTAATGAGTGCTTTAACAATACATTCACACAGCTTCGTTCATCAACAAATTATAAGGTTTGTTTGAATGATGGTATTTTCCATAAAACTTTGTCAGTCACCACTTATTACACCCCTAGCTTTTAATTTGCTAACAAATAAATATTTTATGAATTACTCCATTACAATAATGGATGTTAGCTTAACTGCCATATAATTTAATAGGGCTTGGCTGTTATAAATGTTAGTAGAGATCAATGCGCTTCTCTTTCTAGGACCTATTACAAGTTAACATTACCAGGTCAGGGAAATACTCAGTTAACCCCAAAGACTTGGAGAAGAACTCCAGGCTCACCAGCTTTAGGAGTTATTATCCTCATAACGTTTTATTTAAACTCATTACACTTGAAACACACAGGCAGAGGCCAAACACTGTTACAGCAACAAGCATTGCCCTTCATGGCTTTGCTGCCTTGTTGGAAAAGGTTACTTAGGAGACATGAAACAAAACCAAAAGGGGGATAAGGTACATGCAGCAGCAGGATACAAAAATGAGCAGATGTGCATGTAGGAAAGAGAGGAAGAGGAAGAGAAGGAGATTCTGAGGAAGTCCCCAGCCAGCACATGGCAGAGAACTGGCAGAAATGCACAGTCCTCAGAAAGATGGAGACATCCCGACCTTTGTTTGCATTAAACAGACTGCTCAGGATAGAGGTTTTTGCTGCTGTTTTTCTACATGGATCTTCACGTAGAGCCATATGGCAAGGTAGAATATGAGTTCTCATGCTTTCAAAACAAATGTGGCACGGTCTTCATACTTCTGAGACTTAACAGTATCTGAGTGACTGGCTCGATTTAGCTAGTCTGAAAACAACATCCAAAAAAAGCACCTTCTACCCAAATCAAAATTTCTTCACATTTCTTCATATAACTCTCCCTTTAATCACCAAGGATTGACTGGTTCCTGTTCTGTCTCTCCTCTGTTCTGCAGTCATCCATCCCTTTAGTTTTGTTTTTATTATCAATATTTTATACACACCATGTCTGAAGCGATTTCTCTTCATCCCTTCATGTTTGCTATAAAATATGACTGAACAACCTAGGATAACGTGAACACGTACATTTCTTTTGTAGACACTGGATTGGACCATTCCCTTGAAGTTTATCCTCACTCTAGATAGCAGTTTTTCAGGCCTTTTAGTTGTTCAGTTTTGGTTTTTGCTTTTGTTTTTGGCGGGGGGATGGGGGCCTTGTTTTGGTTTGTTTTTTTCCAAGGGTGAGGGGATTGATGTTTTTAATAAAAAAGGTAATCTCATTTTCCATCACCTTCTGCCTACTCTCAAGACCTGCTGCTTATTTTCAACCCCTTCAGCTTTTGGGAAGTAATAGTCCTAGTGAAGTTTTTCTGAAACATCAAATATATCTATTAGGAGGCAGGATGATACTTGCTCATAGTGATGTTAAATCAATCATGATCACAGGGTCACTTAGCCCATTAACAATTTCCAATCTTGTAATTCATGTGTACATCATAAGCATATCTCATGATCCAAAATGAAAATCCAAGGTACAAGGTACTGTTCATGTCAGTATGCAAGACCTCCCAAAAAAAAACCTCAAAATACTTTTACACATGTGGTTATGCAGGTACTGAACACATCACCTATGCTCCAATGGTTTCTGATGAAACTGCACTGGCTACAGAATCTACACTTAGCTTAGTGGTCCTCACTTTATACTTCCCAGTTCAAAATTACTAAAGACCCTACAACAAGCAGGAATCACAGTTCTCTTTCATCTACTCATCCTCCCTAAACACATTTAGCTACATAGTTTTATACTCCTTTAGTGCAATCAACACAACAGTTTTCTACTATGCTGATTTTACCAAATCTTTTTTCAACTAAACATCTTCAGTACTGATTTTATACTCACTGATATATATTTGAATTTGGTATCTAAGAGAGAGGGCGGAAAAGGGAAGCAACTTCCTGTGTTTGTGAACAACACAGGGTTGGACAGAATATTTTTTTGTTTAGCGTTTTCCCTTGTAGTATTACCTTACATTGGCATCCATGTTAGGGATGTTATCTCTGTTACTTGACAGATAAAATGTTGCCCCATTTGCCAGGCCTTCCTTGGTATAAACCTGCTAGAATTAGTATTTAATAAAAACAACCATTTCTGTCTGCTTCAAGCCAACTGCACGCTCCCTCCTGCTACTCAGGTCTCCTGTTTCCAGAGCCCGCCACCAGACATGCAAAAAGTCAAAACTCACGTGGATTTTGTTCTTCCTCATTTCACTTCCAAGATCTTGAGGTCTTCACTTTCTCACTTAGTTCTATCTATATGATTACTTGCACAAACTCACAGAGGACTTTCTGCCTTACAATTTCAGTCCTGTGCTTAATAAAATGGTTTGTCATACTCCATTTTAATATCCTTCTTAAAGACACGTTAATATATTTTTAAATTCACAGCGATGCTTTTCCTTTCAAGACTGGCATGTTACAGGACAGCAGCAGCATTTAGCACAGGAAACGAACAAAAGTGTTAAGGCTGGTATGAGTGGAGAGCTGGGTACACAGAGGTGTAGAAGCACAATGAAGAACAAATGGCAACACAAGGGCTGGAACAGAGACGTGTGTTGGTTGAAGTGTCCCATCAGGTCTCTGACATCCTTGAACACTTATGCAGGCACTTTCTCAGGGCACACAGATTAGGAGATGAAGGACAGGAGCAGCACAGAATGGTGAGACCACATGCCAGACAAATTGATTTGGACACACATCTTGATTCTCTTGGCGCATGCTAGTATTCATGCTTGAGAGTGAGACTTTGTAAGGTAATTTGGTTTTAAAATTAAGTCACTTTCCCTTCCTCTAGCTATTCTATTTTCTACTCTAGCATGTATTACACCTTCTTTTTGGTAAGCAAATTCTAAAACACGGCATTTAAGTAAGTAGAATATTAAGTATCTGATCTTGTGCTGTTCTCAACACAGATAAAACTATTTCAAGAAAAACATGCAAAACAAATGTTATAACTTACTCTCAGTTACAGCCAACCTAGTTTTACTAAAAACCTCTGGAAATTAAAGCAAGAGACAGACCTGATTGTAAAACTGAAAATCCCTGTGAAGTCACACATTACTCCTATTTTCTGTGACTGGTGCATATTTCAGTAATTTCTCTGACCCTCCTGCTAATCTGACTTCTAGTAAAGCCTCATCAAATTAAACATTGTCAAAACACACTTCTACTAAAGGCAATGAAAGCCTTCAAACGTGAACAACAACAAAACTGTTCAAGAAATATTCCTGGATGTGCTTGCCATGCAAATACTGCATCACTAACCTGAAAATAAAACACTATTAATTCATTTTCACAGTGTAAAATGTCAGATGTAAATAAAAATCCTAATTCCTCAGATGTTTAAAGCAAAAGAATTTAAACAAGTTAATGACATTATCAGTGATCCAAGAAAATCTGCATGCAGAACTCAGTTTTTAAACTGTCATTGTCCTTGAGCTCTTTAAACCTCAGAGCATTTATTCAGTGTCTCAATATTTAGTACTCCTCCAATCAACTCTCCTCACTCTTCCTACATAGGTCCTACCCTCCCACACTAATATTTCCCCCTGGCATGAAGAGTTTCACCAGACCTCTAAAACCAAGAGAAATGCAGTGCTGTTTATGTAATGCTTGCTGTGAAATCTTTGCTTATTCCCCGTCATTTTGCATTTCAGACTCCTGAGACTGCTCGGATACTCCTTTCACTTTTTTGTACACTTTTAGTTCAATCTAATATAAAGTTTAGTTAATTTATATTATATGCTGAAATGAAAAATGTATGATAGTAATTTTTAGCCCTAAGGAGTAGATGTTATCAATAAGTTAAAATACCTTCAGCTTTGCCTCAGGATGTTCATATGCCTGAAGCATTCTGTCTTCTCATGATAATACAGTATTTGCTCCAGTCACATTTCCTAAAATTACTTTTAACTTCTTTTCACTTTAATACATTTTTTAAGAAGGTCTGTATTTCCAATAATTTCTTAGCATTTTCAATCATTCCATGCATATATGAACATTTTAAAATGACAAATTTATACAAGCTACTACTTTTAAGATTGTCATAAAAAACAACAGATAAAAACATTTTTGAAAAATATTTTCTAAAATAAGATTTAATCAAGAGTAGCATTTAAACATACCCTGACTTGTAGAAATCATAACTTAAACTGTACAACTGTAAGAATTAAACCAACTCTACCGGTTTTGAACTCAACACTGCCAACTAACTCCAAATGCTGAAAAAAATGCAAAAATATATGTGTCCTGGTTTTGGACAAAAGGAAAAACTATTTGAGTTCTTTATTCTGTGTCCTGGATGCTGTAATATTCCCCAGATTGTGGTATCTTAATGACAACCATGGCAATAGAACTAAAGAATTTATTGACAGATTTATCTGTCAAGGAACAGCATCTCTTACCAGGAAGCTCATTTTTCAACAAGAGTTAGATTAAGGCCTTTGAAAAGCAAATCTAGTTCTAATGAGTCTCCTCAACTAACAGATACTTCCATAGCAAATGAACAGCAAATTTTCCTCTCCTGGAGGCCAGCAAATTTGACAAACATGCTGATAAAGACTGTCAAAAGAAAAATTTGTGTTGGGATTCTACAAGAAAAGACTTTTACAGAACAAAGGATTGCAAAATTATTTCTGTAATAGAAAAGAATTTAAAACCAGACCTCTCCACCAGTTACAGTGGAGAACTTTTGTTCCAGAAGGGAAAACAATAAGCACAGTTTAGACATGCAAATTATTTAGCCTATAACTTTGCTTCCGAAATTTACGATTGAACTGCATCTCCCATTCCCAGACTACATCCATCCCTTTCAAGAAACACTTTTTCCCAAAACTAAAATAATTTCAGAATTGCAACAATGTCAATAATTTTCTTCCCATTTGTTACAAATAAATATAATCCCTTATAAGAAACATAAACCAAAAATGTTTGCATAAAAATAGACAAATAATGAGTATTTATTATTTAAAAACACTGTATACACATAAATGTTACAGTAGTTCAGTACTGAAGAAAAAAAAAATTAGTAAAAATAATTTTCAAGTAAGTGGAAGTCAGAAATGCCAAAACTCTAAAGTTCAGAAGTCTCTGAATCTGGCAATAATTTCTTCCAAGCCTACAAAGTTTTTTAGCAGTACTGTATGCTTTAAAAAAAATAAATTAATTAATGGAAATGAAAAAAAGTTGCCAAAAAGATTCACATATGTTAAGTTTTCAAAAGACAGACTTAATAGCTAAGCATCAGAAAGCAGGCAGTTCATGATTTCAGAGTTGTATTCTCAATAAAAGCTCGCATATTTATCCTCTGCATAAAGTATCTAACATGAAATCCAAATTTAGGAGAAATTTTTGTACTCAATTCAACAACTAGGCAAAGTCTATTTTCTTTTTCTGCCAATAAGCACAAAAAAAGCGTAAGATTCTTGCATTACACTGGAGGTGTGGAAAAACAGAAGCAACATTCACATCTTGAAAAAGTACTTCTTCAAAATATTTTACTTCCTCAGGTAAGGAACTTGGCATGAAAGGAAAGAAAATGTCTGCATACTTGAGTTAACCTTTTTATTCAGAAAACAAATGAGAGTTCAGACAACTTTTTCAGATATATTAAATATTTCTGTTTCTTATCAGTCAATTTCTGCTTTCACCTGCCGTTGCTGATTACCCCTTAGTTCAAGCAACAACTTTTGCTTAAATGAAATGCATCGATAGAAGCTGTTTAACTAATGCAAATGAGCAAAGAAGCAAGAAATGATATCTTAAGAAAGCAGAGAACATGGCTGTTATACAGAGAAGAATCCCTGCAAATTTGCTATTTTTATGATCTACACCACAGTCATATTTTCAGCTCATTGGAATATGCACATGCAACCCCCCTGTTTTCCAACAGGGCTAATGTTTTAAATCATTTTTATGAAAATATTTGCATTTACATTGGACTCCAGTGATTACTTGGCTCATACCATGTGAGTATGCAATCAGTTTATTACTGCAGCCATTCTAATACAGTCCTACTGATGACTCATCTGTACAAAGAACAACCATAAACATTTTCCTTGCAAGATGGATTTTTGATAGCTCAGTTCTAGCAGAGTGTTTAAGAAGCCCAGAAGAAAGCAAAACACTGCTCCCCCTGGAAGAAGCCTTTCAGTCACAAGCAGCTTGGAACATGCAGACTCTACAGACTGCTATGGACTTCTGCTGCTATATTTAGTATCTTCTACTGTTTTGGCTGTTCCTTTTTTCTACATCATAACAATCACACCCTTTATAGTAGATCCAAGACATTTTTTGCCTTTTAATAAAGTTTCAGATACTTAGTGAAACTACCGTGCAGCAGCTCTGCAAGCAGAGATTGTCAAAACATTTCTGTACATTTAACACTGACCTGCTAAATCCAGAAACAGAGATGGCTCCCCTGTTTCCAGTCCAAGATAAATTCAGCCACTGGATGAGAGTGCAGCGAGACTGTAGGTACTCCAGGGATGTGTCATTAATCCTCGCCCAGTAAGGTTGTAAACTGAGATGAATGTACTGTAGAGGATCACAGCAATGTTGATACAGTAGCTTACAAGTTTGTGCTAGTCTACATAGGTCTGGTACTGTAAGGTGACTCAAAATCAACTGGATGAGCTATATTAAAACAGGAAAAAAAAAGTCACAGATGGTCATATAGCACTTAAAATGTTAAGGGAAAACTGCAAAGGAATAAGAAAATACGTTCTAACTTCAAAGAGAGTAAATCCTTTTACTTAAAAGCAACTTCTCAAATCAATCAATTAACTATTAAATAGAACTGCACTGCCTTCTCAATTTGACAACATGCTAAACAAGAAAGGAAAAAGCAGATCAGCATATGAAAGTGACAGGAAGCTTTCAAATCAGAAGTTTCTTTACCCATGCTAATTTAAACAGTGATATATATGTAAACACTATGTTTATATATTTCCTTTCACTAAGTCTGCTCTTTCATTGAACAGAACACAGAACTGGCATCCTCCTTCTTGTCTATATTTAGTTTTTAAGATGGGAAATATTTGCAAAGTACATGGAAAAACCATACAATGTCCCAGTTTCCCCACACCCTGAACCAATTTCAGATTTATTCCTCTTCTCTCTGCTTTAAAAATCAGTGTTTTGTCTTCTATCTTATAACCTCTCCTCTGGACTATGCAAATGGATAAAAAATTCAACATAATCCAGTCTCCTTTTACAGCTTCCTTGCCGTAATACTTTTGAGAGCATTTTTGTTCAACACCAGAGTCAAATCAGAACGGCAAAACCCCTTTTTAACTGTATCAGTTGAATCATCTCAGCTTCAGAATAATCACCAGCCTTTCCGACTAGCATCACTGTAACAGTTTTTGTAAGAACTTATGTCACACTCAGAAACTAAGAAATATTCCTCCTCTCATATCACACTTTTCCTTTCCAAGGAAAGATCAACACACACACAGACATAAATACTCACTTTAGGAAATAACAAAAACGCCCAACAAAATAAATAAATCTTCTTTAGCTTAGGAACTGACAGAAAATGCACTTGAAAAATGAAATCTAAAAATTAATGTTTACTTTAGCAGAGCTGTCTCTAGCAAATATAAGTACCTGCACTCAAGTTATATAACTTAAATTGACTGTTTTCAAGCAGGGTGGGAAACAGTAACTTGCTGAAATGAATCAGTGTAAATTTAAAAAACCACAACTCACAAATTAACTAAACGGAAGAGAATCCTGTGGTCCTTTCAAAATACCAACATGTTTCATTTTAATGTCTTAGAAGGATTCATAAGACAAGTCCGCCAAAAGTCAGAATAAAATCTGTGACGTAAAATGAAAATGGAGCTTTTTGTGAGATCCAAACAGATTGTACCTCCAATGCATCACTTTATTATGCAGCTACTTTCCACCTCTCCTCCTCCCCCCTTCATTTTTGGAACAACAAAACAATTCAACTTCCTGCAAAACGGAAAATGTTACTTCCTACTCAGCTCCAGATTTAGTATTTACATTTCCAACAAGAGCTACATATCTTAAAAAAATTTAGTTCAACTCCAATGCAAAAATACAGTGTTTGATATACTCCAGTTTCTTTCATCCTTGGTTTCAAGCCTTTCATCTTCTCCTTCCTTGTCCTTTCCCCTATAAACAGCCCAGGCTTTTGTCTCTGCAGGTGTCTGAAATTCACATTGATGCAGAGGACCAGCACAGACATTTCAATTTAACAGGATGGATGGATGGATAGACAGACAGAGTGTGTGTGTATATATATATATATATATATATATATATATATATGTATAATAACTGCAATTATATTATAACCAGCCAAGTCTGCACCCAATTGACATTCAGGAACCTGTCGACATTTTGAAACCTAAAATACCCAAAATAACTAAGGGCTAACAAAGACATAATCCCAAGTTAATATCTTGATTTTTACAAACTTTCAGCTAGCCCTCACTATGTAATTCAGCTAAATATCTATTTTATTAATTCCTTTTCCCTCAGATTTTTCTCCCATGGTTACTTACTAAGTTTTCTAGAGTTGAAAGCTCAGCAGAGGCTGCACAATTAGCAGAATTTATATCTACAATTAGTGTGACATAATGTCTGATAAAAGCAAACACAAATTTCACTCAATGAGAAGAAAGTTATTTTGTAACTTCTGAGCAATATAGGGAATGGTGAACGAAACTATGAATGATTAAACAATGTCCATTTACACTAATTAATGATTTCAATGAACGTTTTGTAACACACAGGATGTCTTTCCACACCTGAGATGAAATCTCCCATGTCTCAATCAAAAAAACCTGTCTTTATTTTTTACTGAAATTATGGTACTTCACAATATATAGAATGAAAGCATACAATGAAATGTCACTCCTATGATATTATGTTATAAAGTGCTTTTTTTCCTGGCTTTTGATTAAACAAAGATAACAGGTTCAAAACGCACAGGCTAATAACCATTAATCACCATTAGCCTGGAGTCTGGTGCCTGTCAGGAACACGCTTTTTGTGTCTGTGTACCCTAGCATAAAGTACCATTTGATATCATAATGAGTATGTGACATGATGTGCTGTACTGTGCAACGCTGTGTTCGTGGTGATTCCAAGAATGCTACAGAGTTATCTGCTTTGAAAGCTAATTTCATAATGCAGTTTCTCACAAACAACAGTTTTTACTGTGATTTTATGAAAAATTATGATAATCATTATTATTTCACACTTTCTTATAAATCAAGGTGCAAAAACAAAGTTTATTGGAAAAAAAAATAGAAAGAGGAAAACAAAATATCATTTATAAATCAGTGATTGCCTTTTAGGCTATGATGGGCTAAAAGTACCAAAGTACTTCCTCTCCCATTTCCAAGCAAACATGGTACATGCCAGCTTCAAATGCGTGGCGAGATCAACGCCCACTACAATGAACACCTCCAAAACCAGCAGGTTTCCAAATCACAGTTCTCCACAATCCAACAAACAGAAGTACACAAAACCACTGTGTGCTGAGCACAAAAATGATCCTGATTCCCAGCCAATCCATATTTTTATTATGGTAGTCCCTGATTCCAGCATCTCACATACAGGCATATTTTTTGAACTACCAAATAAAAAATATAACATCTTAAAAGAAAGAAGATGTAAAAAAAAGCTTCTCACCCACTGTAAAGTTTGCTTATAAGCCCAGACAGGGGAACAAACTTTACCAATGGTAATAATACTTTAATACGTATTATTGAGGTATATTATATATATTATTATATGATATATATATCATATTATACATATATAAAAGTATTATTTCTAATAATACTTATTGAACCACAAGTTTCTCTAGCTTTTTATGCTTTTTTGCTGAGAAACAGCAAGCAACAACCATCTGCCCCTAATAAAATATTTTCTGTGGCTAGAGGACAATAATGCACAATTTGGTTTTGTAAGAAAAGAATGTCTGGATGCTGGTCAATCCTACAATATCTGTACTTCCTACAAATTTCCTTCCTCAGCTCTTCCATATGAAGCTTTGGTTCATATGGAAATGGTTTTACAAGAAAAAAAAAATACACTGGCCTATGCAAACCACTTATTCAGAAACAGACAAATGAACAACTTGCAATTTTTTTGACTCTTGCAGCTAGAGCTGCTACAGCTCTGAATCCATTTAATTAGAATTGATATTAAAACATGCTCAGGTAAAGGACAAAGAGGCAAAGAGAGAAGGCAAGAAGAAGATGGTATTCTACTGCTTTTGGCATTTCTCAGCATAGTTTAAGAAAACACACATCCCTGGTTCCACAACAGTACAACTTGCACCAGCAAATGGAGACACATTTAATAGTGCCTACCATAATAGTGAACATCAGGAGACACGAACAGCCCATAAAGCTTGTAGGCAGCCTTTGGAAAAATCAGCTTCAAGGAATGACAAAGATGTCCTTTATATCTTCCTATACCAAAATTTTTACAAAAAAAAAAATCTGTTTTGGACAGGAGCACATAGAGACTTCTGACTCTCCTCTCTGGAGAAAAATAAGCTGGGTTTTTAGTAGTCAGCACATCTTGGTAAGTCTCAAACTGCATAACATGTATGCTGTGGCAGGTATTCCTCAGCTTTCCCAAAAGCTTTGAATTTGTTCAGGCCTTCAGGCCTCAAGTATTCCTGAAAAGCCATCCAAGACTAAGGCCTTACTCCTTCCACCTTATAAGCAGCACAGGCTAGTCAATGAACTGGGAAGGAAGATATGGACACAAAGTCTCTCCTCTAAAATCCTTCCTCAATTTTAAGGTAGCTCTGGAGAAGAGAACATATATAGCACAAGTACTTCACAGCTAATTAAGTGCTGGTTAACACCATCCAAGATTAGAGAAGGAAAATTCTCTCACTTAGGTCATCAAAAAATTTACAGTTTCTCCTACAAAAGTGTGTGCCCTGGAAAGCTGAGCATTTTTCTCTTTTTTAGGAGCAATCTTAAAATGCCTTTAGAGTTCACACTGCAGCAAACCATTCCTAATGCCATTCTGTGGAACAACATGATGAGATGGGACGGGATGGGATAGTCTATGGGAGTTTCAGAAATACAACAAAGGCTGGAGGAACTGCTGCCTACTTAGCAAAACCCACTCAGCTTGTATACATTGTGAATTACAGCGGGTAGTATGAAAAAGCTTTAAATAGCTCAAATAAGGAACAGGTATGTTCATAAAAACTTAGGACAGTGTGTCAGTTACACACTGATAATCAATATACACCTACAATTTTTCATGTAATACATCAATCAAAACCAGGAGTCAGCAATTGCCTTACTTCATCCACAGTCTGAACACTTCCCATAAAAATCTGACATTTGTCAGTCTTAAATACAGCATGCAGAGTTGTGCTTCCATATCCAATGTGATAAAAAACTGTCACACTACCAAGTACAACATTTTGTTCCAATGCCCAACCCTTCCAGCTGGACTAGAAAGCAGGAAACTGGGATTTACGCTGTCACAAAACCAGTACAGAAATAGCCTTTCATAGTATTCTGACGAATATTCCACCCATCTTTTCAGTTTCTTTAAATCAAAGCAAAAGAAAAAAAATGGTTTGGGTATTGACAGACCATATAAATTTATTCATGAAACCACACATCTTAGAAAATGGATAAAAAAGGAAGCTGGTAGACAAACAGGAGAGTAGAAAAACACAACAGAGTACATGGAGACAGAAGTTCATAGGAGTAACAAGACTACACAAATACTTCCTAAATTAAAATTTTAATATGTGTAATCAACCATTTATGGTTTGAGTCAATGATCTTGGAGGTCTTTTCCAACCTTCATGATTGTGTGATCATGTGGAACAAAAAAGAGATTAATCAATTCCTCTGGTATTCTAGGATACTACAAATCAATTTATTCAGCCTTTTCAAACAAGAAAAACTCCTACATTTAAATGAAGTTTTATCTACAATTAATTTCCTTGAATTATTAAAACCAACATGTTTTCAAACTTTCAAACAATTATGTCAAGCACTTTCTTTACTTCAGTACTGCTATGCAAGCATCAACAGTAAAATATATGAAACACCATATATGAAACTCTGTGGGAAAAACAAACAACCAAACACCACTAGAGCCAAGTCATAATAAAGTTAGTATCTGTATTTATTCACAATTCAAAACTTAGACGGGAAAAGCTCATTTAATAATAATATAAAAAATAATTAATAAAATCAAGAACAAAGCACCATAAGTTTTATAAGAGAGAAAACAAGAAAACAAACTTTTAGCCTGTTGCAAACTCTTTCCACTTCTAGATGTTTACTGAATCTTTTCCTATCTCTTCTGTGTATTTTCTTTGTCAAGCATGAAAACTAAAAACCTACTGGAAAACTGCTAAAAGCTTCTAAGTTCAAGAGCTGGAAATTCAAGGCTAGAATAACCGATGTAAAAACTGTGTGAATGTGCAGACTCTTGAGAAGAAGAGTGCAGAAACTATGCAAATACCTAACATCCACCCATGGGAGCAGACAGAGAATTCAGGTGTACCTATACAGCAAATGCAAGAGATTCACAAGGAATGCAAGGAACCAACTGAGAAAAAAACCACAATCCTGACCAATACCCTGTAAAGCACCTGTGCACCATTAATGATCAAAGCAATGATTGAGCATAAAAATGCTTTTCTTACCTCGTAAGGCAGCTTATCAAAATATCCATTAGTTGGCCATTCCCTGAGGGTAACAATGCTGAACTGTTTATTAAGGGTGTCCATACCACAGGCAAATTTTTCTTCATCCTCATCTTCATCTATATCATTCATATCAATCATTGGAGTCTTAAGTGAAAGCACAGGCCTCTCTTTCACACCATGCAGTACTACTGCATCCAATTCAGTGTAATAGTCCAGAAGAGAGCTGTTCACTTCCAGTCGGATTAAGTTTGTGGGAAAGTTTATCTGTTTTATACAGGGTGTAAACTGCCGTGCCTGAGGACCATTCACCTTCGTAGGTGCCTCAGACCAAAGTATTTCCCACCTGTGACAAAAAAAAAAAACAAACAAAAAACCACATACAGTATAGGAATTAAAATCAAAGTTACTAAAGCAATTCCTGAGCACAGTAAGAGGACAACATCTTCTGTTAGAAGTATTTAACAAGCAAGAAAAATGGCTGAAAAGATGTTTTCCCTATGTTTTCCCTAGGTTTGATAAATATCCTATGGATGAATTTAACAGGACA
The DNA here is from genome assembly GCF_001522545.3 of Parus major. Taxonomy (NCBI): domain Eukaryota; kingdom Metazoa; phylum Chordata; class Aves; order Passeriformes; family Paridae; genus Parus; species Parus major. The sequence continues at coordinate 73,251,629 of NC_031770.1, read as the reverse complement.
CATTAATTCATGACGTTAGCATATTTTCTCTGCATCACTGAATAACGAAATTAACTGCAGACTCATAGTCACTTGTTAGTGTTATCAGTACCCAAATCTTTCTAACATCTCACAGGTAAGGTAATCAAAACAAATGGATTGCTGAGGTCTTCACAATGATGGCATGTTAGTGTAAGTACACAAGGACCAATCTTGTCATGTAACCCAAAGAGAGTCATCTGACCTCTTATTTCCTACAAAACAAGAAAAAAAACCCACCACCCGAGCTCTTTAATATCAAGCCTGTCCAAACTACAGTATTACAAATTACCAGAAAAAACATTAAATTTTACTTTGTTTATCTGCCTAGGCAAGCAAAATGTTCCTTTTAGAATTAATTCACTGACAAATTAGCAAAGAAAGTAGAAACTTCAAGGAATTTTTGAAAGGGTCCTTTGAAAAAGACATCAGAATTTCCAAACTGCTGAACAGAAAAGCCTTTCTCTTCTTTGGTCCAGTGACAGACAGAAGCTCAGGGCATGCACAGAAAGCATACATCCTTACTTTCACACACAGACCCAAAATCTCCTCCAGTAAGTGACAGAGAAACCCACTGCCAACCGAGTTTTCTGGAGGAACCAAGCCTTACATTCCTTAGATCCTCAGCACTCCCAAACTTGCCTAAAACATGCTCTTTTGTATCTGCATGAGTCCTCATTCAGTGAATGCAGAGCCTTCCGTCACTTATGTCCATGTTTCTCCTCCCTCAAGTCTAGTTAATTCCTAAAGAAGAAAGCCTCCAGCAGTTATTACTGCTACTCCCTTTGACAATATGCTTACCTCGACACTAATCCAGACACATCCACATGTATGCCATCTATTTCTGATCACCCTATCCCAGCTTCAAGGACTTCTCCCAGACTCCTTGTCCTGTCACATGAATTTCTGAAGCATTCTATCTGCTCCCCAGTACCTCAGCATCTTGGCTTTTCCTACCAGACACTTTGAATTTACAAGTATTGCTCAACACTGGTACCTACTGCAGAACACTTGTGGGGATAAAAGGGAAAATATAAATTAGAAAATAAAATTAATCATGCTTTGCCTTTCAGAACCAAATGCTTAAACTCTTTCCATCATAACAGAAAGCAAAACAAATGTAGGGATTTTCATTAAAATGCTGCACACAGCCTAAGTAAGGTCTAGAAGTTTGATATTTGCTAGTAGGAAAATTAAGAAAATTAATCCCTAGTGGCTGAAACTTCCATTTTCACCATGGATATTTTCAGGTATGCACAGATAAATTTTCCTATCCTACATCATGATGCTCTCCAAGTACCTTATGTATGGGAGACTTGCAGAACTCTTATGTCCAAAGGGAAAAAAAACCAAAAATGTCATGAACCGAAGACAAACGTACAAGAGGAGGGAGCACATGGCACATCAAAGTACTAACTTAGGAGAGTAGACAGCTCTACCCTAAATTTTCGTAAGAGTGACATAGTATTAAGGAAAGATTTAATTAATTTTCAAAATGAATGTCAAGTCATGGCAAAGTAACAGCTGTAGTCCCACTATCGTATCCACTCACATAGGTCGATTCTCTAAGCAAATACTTAGTGCTGGCAAGGCACGTGACCTTCCTTGAACACATCCAGATCACCATCTGACATTTTGCTTAGACACTTCCATGTAGCCACTGAAAGTATCCTTAGGGAAACTCAAGGCTATTTTTTCACTCATCTAACACACACTGGACCGTCAACTTTTCGCAGAATGTGTCTGTTATTGACTTCTCCTTTTGGACCCTGGAGAGAGGATTATCTAGCAGCTGCAGAGCTCTGGAAAAAAATAATGCATCTGGAGATCTGGGCTCATCAAATTGCAGTGCAATAACCAGCTCCAGCAAGCAGCAGCCAGTTGCCAGTCTCTGTAATAAACTAGAGAAAATGGAAGACACGCAGCATGACTTCACAATCTTGTGAAGCTCCACATTGCATACAAAATGCTCATGAACAACAAACCCAGTGACAATTTTCCACTGTCCTTGTCATACTGTTTACTTTTCATCAATAGCCCACCAATCTAACTTCAAAAGAGTAAGCTCTTGGTTTATCTGGAAAACCTCAAGCCTATCAGGTTGATTTGATGATGTTCTCTGCCTTGGTGGCACTACACACAAGAGCAGGCAATAGCATTGCTCTGAGTCAGGGTTCATAAATCCTTCCCATGAGTAGGCATGGTAAATTCTTTGCATGCTCTTAAGCCATTACTATTCTCTATCCACCCCACTACAAGTGTAAGTGATCTCTATCTCTAGGATCACCGCTGTGACACATTAGCAGGCTGCATGTAAACAGAATGGGAGTGAAGAATTCACATCAGGATCAAAAGTCTAACTTTCCAACAGGCTTCAGCAAGAGTTTCTGGAACATTCTTTTGTTACGGTAGTCCACTTAAAAATCTTTCATGAGAAAGGCATTTTTACAGTCAATCCTGGCTTGAGGATATGTATCAAAATCAGTTTCCCTAAGAAGGTTGCCTGCATCTCTTTCAAGCTTACAGTGCTCAATAAACTATTTAACCCAAAACAAAGAGAAACTGAATCCCAATAAATACCTTCAAAGAAGTCAAAGAATTTCTGCCTGCCCCATGCCCTGAGTTAATTAGGTAGCTCTCAAAATATCAAGCAGAATCAAATTAATTCAGGTAGTACACTGTTTGTCTTCCAGTCTTGCAGCTATATAGTAACAGCTGATCAAAGATGTCACAATGAGAGAGAATGCTTTGATAAGACAGTTTCATCAGCAATTAGAAAGCCTCAGTCTTTCCAGCAAGGAGTGAGTGCCAGGCAAAGCCTGAATAAGAGTCAGCAATATCTGTATTATTTTCTCTAGTGATTGAAGAAAAGGAGGACATTAAGTGAGTTTCTCCATTCAGCCATTCAGTCATGGACTCAGTTTTCCCATTAAATTTCTGTCTCATGAAGACAGGAACTCAATTTTCTCAGATACTAAAGACTCCATACACCTCTGTGGTAAAAAATTTTAAAAAAATAAATAAAAAAACCTCTCATTCCTCTTCCTTCATCATGAAGGAAAAAACAGTCTGGTGATTTCTAGGCTGAGAATCATACTTGTAAGGTCTGTGTCAAATGATAGCACATTTAAAGCTTGCCCAATTTTTTGTTGACCTAATGCTTTTGGAAAGATTTTTAATCATTAAGATGATGCCTGAGCAGACCTGGTTACTTCTGAAGAGAGAGCCTTTGGAAAAGAAAAGGGGTTTCTAGGAAAAGTAATCAGATTTCTCTCCAGCGATACAAGATTAAACTTTGCTTGCAATTGCTGAGGTTTCTTGTATTGTCAAATTGAGATAGGTGTAGAAAGTAAAAAAAGCACTACAAGCAATCCAATAAATGCCTTGCCTCAAGAAACTAATAGCTGAGTTAAAAGCCAATAGAAGGGAGAGCTCCATAGAGACCAACAAGGAGAACATAAGGAATCTCAGAGAATATAACCACACCTTTGATGAAAATGCAACTTCTGCATCAATTATAATCACATGCTGCTCTTAGCCAAGCAACTGCACAGCAAAAATCTGTAGATTACCTACAAGAAAAAGTCTCCTGCCTGCAAAGATACCAGGGATGCTTCAGCACACTAGTTCAAACCAACCTGGAAAGCACAGCCCTGATCTCAGCTGTGAGCTCAAAAACACAAATAGCAGGGAAGACTGGGAAGATCATGAGCACAGTTTAAGAATCATTCAGATTACGCTGATAAGCAAAGCTCACAGCAGTCTAATTATTAAGAGAAAATGCAAAGCAAATTTTCTACCAATAATTCAATTCTGAAATACCAGAGACAGCAGACAGGACTCCAAGAATGCTCAGGACATTTAAAATACCAAAAGGTACTTCAAGTGACTGCTCTGCCTACATGAGCTTTTTAGGAGTTTCTCAAAAATGACTGTATTCCACATACCCACGATTCATTTTTCTATGACAGGCATCTGAACAAGAAAAAGCTGCTTGCCTGAAGATGTCAAAACAAGTTTTAAGTAAGGATGCAAATGTCTAGAACTTGTGTGTTACACATAGGTGAGATACAGGCCAGAAGGTTCTTTATCACACTCTAATGTGTTGATGGTATCAGCAGTGTTTTGGGTGTTTTCATCTGAGGTTCTCAGGGAATAAAAGGTAGAGTGAAAGAACCATCTGAATGCCACTCTCTACAAGTAAGAACTCATGATATTTTACATTCAGTACACTGCCTTTCTGGTTTCACTGCCTTTTTTTAAAGGCGGGGGAGTGGGGGGTGGCTCCATCAAACATTTTTAATCCCTGTCCAGGCAGCTTAAATACAATAAATTTCCCATTGGAAGGAGAGGGAGCCTTTTATTTTGTCCATCTTCATTAGCCTGCTCCTCTGGTTTCTAGCAGTTTCTGCCTCTACAGGGTTTAAGACTTTCAGAAGCAGAAAGAAACTTTGCATACAGCAAACACAGTTAAGACTGGAAATACTGAGCTATGCTCAATTTTCTAGCAAAATTCTAAACGACACAAAATTAAACAAATTAAATAGAAATAAACAACAGGATTGTGTATACAAGGCAGAATGGAAGTGGTCCCAGACAAATGATCATGGTATCTCATCCATGAGAAAAAACCTAAAACATGTCACACCTTATCTGTAGAAAACAAGAAAAATTAATCACAAGATAATCTCTAATTATTGAAGAAGCAATCACTGCATATGCCAGGTAGGACACATCACCCCAAGTACAGCCACTGATTTCAGAGTAGTTAGGAATCTCTGATTTTGAGCTTTTACAAAAGAACATGAATATACAATATTACTATAACATATGATACAAGAACAGCAGTCAAATTAAATTTAAAAAGACCCCAACAGGAGAATAGGGACCAATATTTTGTTTCATATTCCAAACTTAAAAACTGAAGTTATTTTAATAAAAGGAAAACGTTAACTTCTGAAAAGATTATTTTTTACTTGATAGCTCCCATTTTAAAAAATACTAACAACAACTAACTATTAAGAATATCAAAATCTATCAAAAGGGCTAACACTGAAGAAGCCATTAGGAAATCATCAAGAGTAAGCCTTCTGGGTAAAAAAGGAGGGAAAAAAAAAACAGGAAAAACCTTTTTTTTTTTCATCAAAGAAGAAGCTAGCTAAATCTTACCCATCAATCCAATACACCATGAAAAACAAAGAAAATTCTCCTGGTTGGGTTCTGCTCATGCTGCATTTGCCCCCACCACACATGTGTAGAGCTCTCCCTCTTTGACTGGCTGAAGCTTGGTGACAACTCAGCATTGTCACCAAAACCTACAAACACAGAATGTACACTACAGTACAAAGTCCCAGGGCCACACTAGTACAAAAATCATAACACAATCAAAAATAGGGATTGATTTCTTCACCACATAAAAATTGTGACATTATGTTACAACATTTCCCTAATCTCAAACTATTAATTTTTTCTTGGGTTTCCTGCATTACAGTAATTCACGTAACAAATCTGTACATGGAACGTTAATTTATTTTAAAGAATTACCTACACTTCTCACCAGTATGAGAGGCACAAATGAAAAGCACAAAAAGTTTCCATGTGTTAGAACAGCAGTTTCTCTAGCACTTTCACCAGACAGTGATGCAATGCCTTCTGTCTTTAAAGCAAAAGATATGAAAGGATGAAGAATCCTCCAGTTGCTGGATGCCAGTTAAACCATAATGAAAAAACCTTCAAACTGTTGTGTTTAAGCATGAGGATTACTTAGAAATAATTACATACCCTCTGAGAAGTAAATGTCAATTCCTATTCCATGAAGATCTGCCCCCACCTCTAAAGATACTGAATAAAGCTCACCTGAGACAGCATCATACGAAGCTGCGACAGCAGAACTCAGTGCACCAGCAACAAAGGAATATAACCAAAGACCATTTTCTGAACACCTGCATGAGCTGGTCTTTCATGCAACTGAAGCATAAAGTGAGCAATACATCGACCAAGTATGTGGGTGTTAGCCATTGTTTAACAAAAACACGTAAAATTCTCTTGAGCAAGAACTGTAATACACTAGCTCCTCACAAAGATTCTTGTAGCATAGAAGTTTTTGTATACAGCAAAGTTTTGAATGACCTGATGTTTTAAATGCTAACCAAAAAGAAAAAATATTTCCTAGTTGGAGCAGTATAATCCACTAAACATAACATTTAAGCAAGTCTGCACAGATTTTTTCCTCTCAGCAGTTTTGACTTCACCAATAGTTTGGCTTTCTTTGTATAACAAAAGTAGGAACTGGAAAAAAAAGAGCCTTCCTAATGACCTGCCCTCTCTACACTGTAGAAACAGATACAGCGTCAGCTCATAAAACAAAGCAGCACTGAAAGGCTTCATTGGTAAAAACCAAGCATCAAAACGGTCAGAAAAGGAAAACAAAGTTCTAAGTGCGTTTTGAGTAAGTAGGTCATGGCCTTTTTTAACTGAAGAAAATAGCATGGCAGCGCTTCAAGACCAAAACATCAGTTAAACAAGGAATCACCTGAGATTACAGCAGTATTCCATCTTCAAAAAAAAGAATTCTTAGCTGATATCTCAGAGAATTTTTGGAAGCAAAACCAGGAGACCAAGAACAGAAGCAGAAAAGAGACTGCACTCTTGCAACTCTTCAGATTCCCCTCCTAAAGGTGAGCAAATGAACAGAGAAAAAATATTGTTCTCTTCTTATTGTTCTCTTGTAGAAAAAGGGTTCCTTCATCTTCTCTTCAAGACATCATAAATAAGACATTTGCTTCCTTTAGAAGAAAAGATACAAACCAAAGGTGCAGCTCTGAACAGACAAGTCCTGCTGAGGAAAGAGAAAAAAAGGATCTCTATAACACTCCTCTAACATCAAGACTAACTTGTATTGAAGAGGTAGCACGGACAACTTCTTCCAAGGATGCCTGAGACAACCTTTTTCCAGCCAGAAATGTTAACCTATGCAAGCAGGACAAGGGACATTCTTGCCTACAAATTAAAAAGCAAGATCCTACAGAAACTTCATCTTTTAGTATGGAGGAGGGCATCTGTGCACTCACTCTGACCACACCTCAAGAGAAGTCATAAAGCACATACACCAAAGTTTTATATTAGTATTTTCACTTCTGTATCCTTTTACCTCTCTGTACATTTTTTTTTTTTATTTCTGTACCTAATTAAACCTTCAGTTGACTATTTTTGAGTTTTCCTCAAAAGTTTCTATTCTGTGCTCCACCATAAAGAAATAAAATCTACATAATGAAATAAAAAAGTTAAATGGAAGTTCAGAGTAATTTCCCAGAAGTCATTTCACATTAGGTTCTGAATTTGAAAGTTTAAAAGCTGCCTTCACCACATACCATCCTGTAAATAAGTTCTGTATTACAGTGCCAAAAGCACTGATAGTTCTAAAGTTACGTGGCCTATTATTATTTGACCTATCACTGTTCCTTGAATTCAGATGTTTACTTCAGAGCTATACAGCATATTTTCATTAGACCTGTAAAACAAGCAACTGCCCTTAACTACAGTAGATTATAGAATCATAAAAAATATATTAACTGAGAATTTTGAATATAAACCATGACACCTGATTTTCCAAGGGTTTTTGAATGAACATCAATGGCCTAGTATTAGGAAGCAAGGGATAGTAAGTTAGACTTAAAAATATACTTTTTAGCAGCATCTGTAAAAGGCAAGTCAGTAAAAAAACACCCAACATCCACGCTATCCCTGCTTATACCACCCAAGTGTGTATATCATAGCAATATAGTATTTGTTGGCATACTGATCTTAACAGAACACATTTTGTTAAGTATTTCCTCTATCAGCTCTCCCTTCCTTTACTTCTTCAGTATCTTTTAACCTCTTTTTGATATGGAATACTTCAGTATCTTTTAACCTCTTTTTGATATGGAATACTTCAGTTACATATACTGATGGCTTTTCCTGAAGTTTTTCCCCACTATGGGCATTGACCTGTTCACTCTCTCCTTCCATCTCTATTTCCTCACTAAGAGCTTCTCACCTCACACACAGTGCTTTTCTTCACTTTCTTACCATTCCTCAGTTTAGCACGCTCCTGATCCTGCAACTGGAATTTCATCAAGACTTACTAATATAAGGAAAGTCATCAGGATTAAATCTGCTTCTTTTACCTGAAGTGACTGTAAAAACAAGTGCAGCTCACACCCCTTGTCAAGACCAAAAACAAAGATCAGACAAATGGCATCACCTTTTGTCTGATTGTTCTGTGCTTCTGGTTTCAGCTTCATTTCCATACGAATAGTTACAGTGCCTGATTGTACAATACATGCAACCTAAAGCAAGCAGACAAGAAAGAGTCCATGGCTACTTGAAGCAGGATGATACAGCAGCCATGATCCCTCAACCTCTTTTACACAACTTCCTACTGGAGGAAGAATTCAGACCTACCATTTCAAAAGTAGTGTTTTATACAGACATAGTAATTATTTCCCATAAAAATTCCAACACCAAAACTATCATTACACAAAGTACATTTGATATTAGGAGATGCATTAATTCCTACAAAATGTCTACATCTCTGAAGTTGCTATCAAAACGAGTCACCACAGTTTTAAAAACATGAAGAAATAAAAAAATTCTAGCGGGTCAGATACAAAACCGATGAATACTAGGAAGTAAAGCTCACTAAACAATCCTATTTGTAGCATTTAACATCCTACAGGAAAGCATAAAGAAAAAAATTACCTTACTTCAGCTGGTGGATTTTGTGAGTAAGGATTTGCAGAGCATGCCAAAATCCTGACTACAGCTCCAGGATGATAGGTTTCCAGAATGTGCACTGCAGTGGGATAAACTGGTTCTTCAAAAGCAAGTTCTACATAGTCTTGGCTACAGAAAGTGGATGGTGTCCTCGTGAAAGGCAGCCGAGCACTTGGGCAACGATCCCACCAGGTCCCGTAAGTTCGAAAGACAGCAGTCTGGGTAAAGTCACCAGAACTAGGGTACACATTGGGAATACCCGCTAAATTCCACATGGTATACGACATGCTGTTTTCACTGCCATAATGAGAGCTGAAATCCAACACTTCTTTGGCATACTGAACTATTTCAACATTGATAGGTAAGGCTCGGGTGTTCGATTCAATAGCCCTCCGACTGTTCATTTCTCCTCTCGTCGCTGTCCTAGCTCGGCGCCGAAGGCACATGTAGTAAAACATGCTCAGAACTGTTAACATGGGAAACACTGGTGACATCTAGATAGGACTTAGGAAGATGCAAAAAGTCAGGAGTCCTTTATAAGTTGCATTAACTGCCTGTGGTGTTTTGAAAAAGAGCTGATAAAACAGAATGAATAAACACAGTGAGCAGATAAAGAATTCTTAGAAAGCAAATAGTGCTGTTTTGAATATCATCTTAAGCAAAGTACTGCTACTAAAATATTAATAAATTATTGTATCTTATTGTGAAACAATTGCTTAGTTGGAATCTACCAAGTCTGGTTTCCCATTTACTTTTTTACCTTACTACACATTTATTTTTTGTTTAAAAAAAGAGAAGACTATGTAGAAACATAAGCCAAAACCAGCCCTTAAGCAACAAAAAAACTAATGGTCAAAATAAGCATTATCTTTAGGAATTTATTACAAGAAAAAAAAAAATGCACTGATTCAGGGAAATTAATTCAAGTATGAAATTAAATTTGGCCCATGCTGTAAAAAACTGTGAAAGCATATCTGAAGATTCACCTTCCTATTGTGAAGATACAGCTTCTTAAAGCCATTGTGAATACCATTACTTTCTTTTAAAATATTGTAAATGGTTTTAAGAGTGAAAAGAATGAGCTTTTGGGCTCACTCTTTTCGGCTGCTAATCTAAATTTAACCCACTGTTTCCTCTATCAGAATGCTAATCTGAACAGTCACAAAAATACCGCCTTTACCGTTTGAAGTTATCCATGACACACCAACGACACAGGGGTCATCAGCCTCCTGAAGGATGCTCAGAATTCACTAACAACATCATCTTCCTTTAAACCATGCAACAAACGAGGTCCTCAAAAGAGTCCTGGCATCCAAAGCAGAAGTCCCCATAGAAAACATTTTAATTCTGACAAGAGAAAATATTTTCATTAAAGAAACAATGCAGTTAAACACAAAATGTACTAGATCTGCATACTGTAAAAAGCCAACACAAAATATACTATCAATTAATGATACCAATGTGTTTTACACAGCCTACACTAACACAAGTTAAACAATCAAATAAGCAGGTTTAACAATTAGAAAAAGCTAAATTAAAGATAAGAAACTTTACTAAAACTTTCTGTTTACAAGTGAAGAAACATTTATAGCTGAATGTTCTCTACAGGACACAGGAGGGCTGTATCATATTCCCTACTAATAAAGATCCTCTTACATATGCCTGTCCCATATTGAGCAGCTGCTCCATACCTGCGTGATGTAAACTGTGAGTTTTACCAACACACAACAAAATGTGCAATGCATTCTCCAATTTCCACTTGCACTACACAACACACTTGGGCTATGAATTCACATCCTCCAGCACCACAAACTGTTTCTCACAAACTGGCCTTCTCATTAACTTGTCCATCAGCTTTACTATGAGAGAATAAGGAGTAATGCCTGTAACCCGCTAGAGGCCAAAACAGGGATGACTAAGCATGTCTCAAAATAGAATAAATGCTTCTTCAACAGCGTGTGCTGAAGTTGCCACTTAGTTTACCACAGGATACACACTGTGGTAATCTCTAAACCAACAGATTTGACCCTTCCATTGCAGAAGACACCTCAAGTAACAACTAACACGATGCTTCACACTGCCAGGCAAACAACCATGTATTTAATGTTTGCAGTGGGTACAAGTGAGACCCTACTATAGAGTTTTTGGAAGCGTAAGTTTAAAGCAGGGTAAATAATTAAACAAATGGAAACTTTTTAAAGTCTTTACACAGATCCACAGTGCATGTCTTTTGAGTCAGTTGCTTATTCCCATACTCACAAACACACAGAGATGTACAAACAGCTGTCTTTCGCATGAACGTATCCAGCAAGAAGGCACTTTTGATAACAGATAAGGACAGGCTGCACTATTTTCCCATTTTACTCACGACAGAAAGAAAGTTTATAAATGAACTGCTCAATTCTCACTTTCTTGCCTTTTCTATTACTGGGTTTTTTTTAGTTTCACATGTTGATGTAGGTGTCAACAACATGTATTACTCCTAATAGTCAGTGCAGAATGAATAAGACAATATGCTGGATTTACTTCAAGCTCTCCTGGGACACCAACAACCAGGAGATGTCACGTTTCCCCCAGACAACCTGAGCCACCTTCCAGAAAAGACACTGGGGAAAAAAAAAAAAAAAAAAAGTAGCACAATCCTGAACCTCTCCTCCTTAAAATAAAACAAAAAAGAAAAAAGGAAAAAAATCAACTCCAAACTGAAAATTGTTATTTTATTTCTTCAAAGCAGAGATGATTTGATGTAAGATGTAAGTAAAGATTACAAATACATTCTCTTTCTGGATTCTTCCCCTCTAAAAAAGAAAGATATATTTAAAGAATATATATGGCAACAGACATTAAACTTCAACAAACGTTCTGCTATCAAGCCCTGGAATCATGGCTAGATCAGCATATACACCACCTTCAAACTTAAAATGCTATTGATTAACATGATTTGAAGGCTGCTCCATGGAAACTATGGCTTTACAGATCTCAGTTTTAAGAATCATTCAGCTGTAGGAAGATGAGATCAGGTGGAAATCAGTTATCTCACATACACAACCTACGTAGCTTCACATCTGCACTGCAAACTCCAGGCTTCTTCTGGCCACAGGCTGCAGCTCTTGTGGCACTGCTGTAAAACCCAGTTGTGCTCCTTATCTAAGCTTGTCCAAGAGCAGCAAAATCATCCAACAGTTCAGAGCTGTACGTCAGCTAGCTGGCCAGTTTAAGCCAGGCCTAACAGAGGAAATAACCTGAAATCACACTGATTTTCTACTAGCAGTAATATTAATTTGGGTCATTCTCCCTCTACTTGACGATTTCATAAAACCTGTAAAAATTTGAAATCCTTGCCACTGACACAACTTTGTCAATTTTGGCTGGCATTGGTCAACAGGGTCAAAAGTAAGTAGGAACAGAAAGCTTTCATGAAAACTTACTAGTCTAAAGAATAGAAGTAGAGGCAAATGAGTTAAGAACAATATCAGATATAGTAGTTTATAACAAGTAAGACAAAACAATTATAAAAGAAGGATTAAATAACTGTTAGGACTACAATATAAACAGGAATTCTTCTGGCATTTTAAAAGAAGCATTAAGAATTGTATGGAGTTAAAAGATAAATGAAAAACTGCTTCAGAGGTTAAAGATAATAAGCTAGTGAAATAATTACATTAAATACAGATCAGTAGGGCCACATGATACAAAGAGTTTTTTTTCAGGAACTACCAGAAGTCAAGATGATTTCTAATTAAAAGGATTTTACTTTGCAAAAAAAGATAAAATGCAGACTCAGGTCTATGCAAAGCATCAAGCTCTGGAGCTCATGTACATGAAAAGTTTATGTTGAAAGCTCCCTCCTCCCTCAAATTGCTTGATTATTTTAAAGAGATCCACTTAGGCCTATTCAGCTATGCCTTCCGATCTCTGGCTGAGTCTCTGGCCTGTTGTATATTATTAATTTTTAAATTTTTTTTGTACAGGCATAATTATGCCAAACTAAAGCCTAATAAAGGTTTCTTATAACTGTGTCTTTTTATTCTCCTCCCAAGCAGCATAATTTTTTCTTCTGTCAAGTCCATTAAATTGACTGAAATAGTTCTATTAAATACCAGCACCTCCAGCAGCCACCAGAGACCAGCACAGAAGGTGACAAAAATTTGGTTAAAAACAAAAACCAATATGCTATGAACACACAATGACATTGTGAGCTGCTATCCTATGCCTACGTGCCCATTTTGCACTTTGAGGCTGGATCCAATTCCCAGCTGCTCTCTGGGGTTGCATGAGCCCTGTCCTCCAATCTCATGCACCTTTCCAGCCAGCACTGCTGGGGAGCCAGATGAGTCCTGAGGCTTGCCCAGCCAGACATGAACTACTCTTGCAAGCACTTGGGAGTTTTCAGTCTGTTCTTCTCCCCAAACCATCTTGTGCTAGTGTTGGCTTGAGAGGGGAGCAGGACTACACAGGCCCCAAGTCAGACCAGCTCAAATGGCTACCAAAAATGTTACCTTGCTTTTTACAAGACAGACAGGACTCCAGAAAACCACTTTGGACTAGACATGGAATAAAACTTTTTTAAGAGATACTTTCTTTCAAAAAACATTAGAGTCCATCAAAATATTTGCAATATCTCCTACCCAGACTATTATTCAATTGGTAACGATTTCAATTATATGGGCAAACTCCTTTTTTCTAATCTGAATAATCCTTCTTCTCTTTGTGCCATACATACACAAAGGCTTCTAAGACTGTAAATCACTATTTCCTTCTTCCAAACACAGCAAACCCTGACAATGAAAAATGTCTTACAGCTTCTGTACAGATTTCATGGGGAAAGGCACTAATTAAGTTAAAACATTCAAAAGCACTAGATCTCTTCTATTTTGCCTCTTTTTACAGGGAGTTTTTGTATACAAATCTGTTTTCCAGCTTTGAAGCAACCCATCCAGTTAATGATTACTGTACTTGAAAGAACAGTATGAAGCTGAGTCAGGGCAGGTTTAGGCTAGGTATGAGGAAAATGTTTTTCACCCAGAAGATGGTTGCGTACTGGAGGAGGCTCTGCAGAGAAGTGGTGACAGCACCAATCCTGTCCGAGTTCAAGAAGCATTTGCACAATGCTCTCAGGCACGTGGTGTGATTGTTGGAGTGTCCTGTGCAGGGCCAGAAGTTGGATTTGATCCTGATAAGTCCCTTCCAACTCAAGATATTCTATGATTCTACCTATTCATTTTGGTTAGCTGGCAAATGCAACTCCTCAGTAACCACAATTTTATCCCATACAAGCAGAAACAGGACAGTTATTCATCAACCAGACTACTGAGAAAAGGTGGGAAGTACACAGAAAAATACTTGAGATTTCAAGGGGCTGTGAAATGAAGGATGTGTGTGAAAACATAACAAGTAACAGACACTAGATTTAAGAAAAAAAAAAAAAAGAAATATGGCAGATTACATCCCTGAGCCATTCCTGGAAAAGCACATGATAGGCAAGAGTTTGTACTATTTCAAGAGAAGCAAATGTTGTACATGCAAGTCATGCATACACCAGGTTTGATTTTTAAAGCCAGTGAAGTAATAATTCCTGTTTACACCGGCTTTGCTAGTCTCACATTTGGGAGCAGTGAGCAGTTTTCTTTCATTTGACTATAAAAGAAGCAGCAACACTGACAAATTACAAAGAATGTATAAATAACAAAAACAATAGATTGTATGATCTCTGAAGAAAGATTAATGCAACTTATTATGTGTGTCTTAGATAAAAGACGGTAAATGGGAAATCTCTTAATTATCTTTGTACACTAATCCACAGAGGGAATACTGGATCTTTATGTTACAGTCTAAAACAGAGTACTTTTACTACAGGTTAGCATCTCTTGCTGTTAATTACCTAGATTATACCAACATCTACATTCAACTTGTTGAAACTAGAAGCTATTATTAATTAAAAATTAATAAGCTCTTACAGTATACTTTAAACTCAGGCACCATTTGCTGTGTTTCTTCCCATAATATATTCTGGCATTGAAACAAGCCATTTTACAGATTTCTAACTAAACATTTAACTGTTTGAAAAAAATTGAAATATATGGCTATTTTATCTATCTAAAATCTTGTGTTGCCTTCATGAGCACCAAAACATGCAAAATCCAAGAATTTCAGATTACTTCACTGACTTCATTCCTGCTAGGACCAGACACATCATGTGGTTTAGCACTGAGATACGATGGAGACAAAAGTTCCTTCGGTACCTGTTGCACACTTAAGTGGCCACCCATGTCTTATGGAGGCAGCTTCCCCACATAATGGAAGTTGTTCATCAACATGAATAAATCATCAGGTAGCCCTCTCTATTAAGAGCCCAAAGTTACCAGTCCTATACCACTTCATTTTGACCAACTACCCTTCCAGCTGTGGTGAAACTCTCCTCTTCATGTAAAAAAAAAAATTTAAAATTCCCCACACTACCTTTAAAAAGGAATTTGTGTGCATTTGTCCTCTCCTTTTTCTCTTTAGATATCATACTGCTTCTTCATGCAGGCATACTCTGCATTTACTTGCTGGTCAGCTGCTTCCTCACTGCATGGATGGCAGGGATTAGGCCATGTAGTTATCTCCCACTGTCACAGAATTACTGAATCAATTGCGTTGGAAAAGGCCTCCGAGATCACCAAGTTCAACCTATGACCTAAAACCACCAAGTCATCTAGACCACGGCACTAAGTGCCAGGTTTCCTTAAACGCCTCCAAGGGAAGTGACTCCATCACCTCCCTGAGCAGCCCATTCAAGTTTCTAGCCACCCCTTCTGTGAAGAAATTGTTCCTCATGGCCAACCTAAACCTCCCCTGGCACAGCTTAAAACTGTGCTCTCCTAATCGTGCCCGTTCACATCCAATTGACATTTCTCAGCAAATAACAACACACAAGAAGTGAAGCACCCCAGAGTACACACCCAAAAATTAAAATATAATAGTATCGCTAGTTCAGCTCCTATCCTGCTTTCTGTGGTGTTGTGATCGGACACGGGTGAAGCCGTGTGAAGTGTGTTAACAGCGCAGGGACCGAGCAGCGCCGGAGGACCCTCAGGGGAGAGGAGCACAACCCGTGCCTAGCCCCGCCCGCTTTGTCTGTTCCCAGCACTGTTCCTCCCGTCCTCCCTGCTCCATCCCTACCCCTTCCCACTCCTTGGGCGTCCACGCTCTCTACCGACAGGGGTAGCTCCCTTCCCCAGGGGCGCAGTTCCCTTCCTCGGGGAGCAGCTCCCGCCGAGGCCCAGGGATAGCGGCGGGCAGATACGGGCGGGACTGCCCGCTGCTGCCGCTGCCTTCCGCGTCCCCTCCCCGCCGGCAGCACCGGCCCGGCCCGGCCCGGCCCCGCCAGCCTCCCGTGGGCGGGCGGACGAGGAGCGCACACCCGCGGCCGCCCGCACCCGCCGCGCAGGGCCAGCCCCAGACCGGGGCCGCCGCAGGGCCCGGCGCTGCGGCCCCCCGCGCCCGCCGCCACCCTACCCCGTCCGGAGGGCGGAGCCGCCCGGGCCGCCGGAGCCGCCGCCGCGCCGGGCGCCGCCGGAAGCTCCGCGCACGGAGGGCGGCGGGGGCGGGAGCCGGGGGAAGCGGCGGGGGCGGGGCCGCCGGCTGCGCCTGCCCGGGCCCCGGCGTGGGGCGGGCCCGCAAGGCCCCGTGGGCAGCGGGTGCGGGGAGCTTGTTGTGGGGTAGGAGACGCCGGGAATTATAAGGGTAGGAAGGGCCCTTAAAGATCATCTAGCCCCAACCTCATTGCCATGGGTAGGGAGTCCTTGCACTAGACCAGGTTGCTGAAGGCTCCATCCAGCCTGGTCTTAAAAAACGGGTAACCCACAGCTTCTTTGGGCAGCTTGTTCCGGTGTTTCACCATCCTCACAGTTAAGAATTTATTCCTAATGTCTAACATAAATTTACCCTTTTTCAGTTTGTACCCAGTCCTCCTTGTCCTACCACAACAAGGACAGATGCAGAGTCTCTCCAGCTTCCCTGTTGGCCCTTTCAGATGCTGGGTGGTTGCCATGAGGTCTCCACAAAATCATCTCCAGGCTGAACAGCCCCAGCTTGCTCAACATTCCTAGGGGAGATGCTATAGTCTGAGTTTGCTTCAAAACTTTCATGTCCTCCTTACGCTGGGGACACCATAAGTGTGCACAGTATGCCAGGTGGCTCTCACAGAGCAGAGTAGAGGGGGAAAATCACCTCCCCAACCCTGCTGGCCACGCTGCTTTTGATGCAGCCCAGGACTCCACTGGTTTTCTGGACTAGGAGTGCACACTGCTGGCTCATGTTGAGTTTTTCATCAGCCATCACACCTTTCTTCCCAGTGTGGCTCTCAGTCACTTCTCCACTCAACATGTAGGTGTCTGGGATTGTCGCAATCCAGGTGTAGGGCCTCGCACTTTGCTTTGTTGATGTCCATGATATTTACACTGGCCCACCTCTCAAGTGTGTCAGCGTCCCTCTGGAGGACATCCCTCCAGGGTGTCAAATTATTGCAGTGTTATGGTTTGTGACTCAGGCCCACTCTATTTTGTGATTTGTTACCTCTGCAGATATGAAGGCCATGGTGAGGTGGGTGCTGTGAGCTCACCCGCTCCTGATGAGCCCTGGCTTGGTTTCTCACAGAGCTTTTTACCAGGCAGTGTGTCTTGCCCTAGCTCCAGGTGAGTCGGGCTGTGCTTTCAATGCCATGTTTGAGCCCCTAGCATGTCATCAAGGCAGACCTGTTTTTAATTGATCTTAATGAGTACTTACCTCCAGCACAGTGGTACCTCTTGGGTTTTTACCTGGTGTATTGTAAAGGAAGTATCACATAATTTAATTTGGTACACGCATCCAAGAAAGAGTGCTTTGTCTCCCAGCTACTCCTTCCAGTCAGAGATTCTGTAATGATCACCAAAATTGCTGTTACTGGTCTCCTCAGGTCTCCAGCAAGGCTCCATGTTAAATGGTACCTGGGATCATTCAGTTACAGTAGAAAACAGAGTTGCTGACTTGTACTAGGTGGTAAAATGTGATTCTAAAAGTCCAGAAAATATGCAGATAATTGCTATGTAAGGTCCTTTTTTTATAATGCTTTAATATAAATTCTATGCATTTATAATAAATTTCAAATATAGAAATCTATAAGTTTAGTATAGAATACATCTTGGTTGCTAGCTGCAGTGGCAGACAAGCCACCACACAACCCTGATTTCCACAAGAGACATGCCAGGATGACCGGCTTATAGGTGATTCATACACTTGCACGCGCCTATGTGCACACATACAGAAATACAAATATATATACACACGTTTTATGAGCCTCAGACACTAAGGTACTATTTTAAAATAACAATTTAAGCCCCAAATTTTAAGGCACTGCTTCCCTAGAAGAGGAAGCTAGACTCTTCAGGTTTCAGTGATGGCAATGTAGAGTGCCTTTTGGCATCCTTTTTCCTCACCTCAATCCTACAATTGGATGCAAGTTACAGGAGTATTTATAAAGGCGCTTTCAATAACCACTTTCCCAGGAAGTGTCCAACTCAAAGTTTGAATTTTTAATACAAAATACAATTGGAAACAAGACTATGAATAAGTTTGGTGAGCCAGAAAACAGGTTAGGCATGAAAATGATTTTTTGTAATCTTATGTTATTGTTTTCATTTTAGGTTTTGTACCTCTCATGCTATCCTCCCTTTTCAAATTAAATGAAGAGAGGGAATACTTGGAAGGCAATTTATCTAACAACTTTTTAGTTTTTTATCTAACAACAATTTATCTAACCCACTTAACTTAATAGGTTAATTTAACTAATTATCTAACCCATTTTACATTAGCATTCAATCTATCACCTAAGAAGAGGAACATAATTGTTTCTATCTCTGTCTATTGTCACCTATAAAGAGAAAGCAAGCAAGAGATATCTGTACAGAGGTCTGTGTTTGTCCAAATCATTCTTATCCTTTATTTTAGTATGGAGGTTGAATTCTCTATCAGTGTGAAAGGTAGATGGATATGAAAAGTTTTTCTCTCAGTCTACTCATCTGCCAGCTCACAGAGTCTGGAACAGATTGCTCTTAATTTTAGCATTGGCAAAATTCTGTGTTTGGTCTAGTCTGCTGGGCTTGTTGTATAAATCATAGGGATACATCAATACCTCCAGGTGATCCAACATATCCCCTTCACTCCTATGATAGATGCCTAAGGGGCATGGAAGTTGTCACTGTTTGGAGGTACATCTCTCTTCACTTGGTATAGACCATCCTCAAGCTTTCAGACAGGAAATAGGATGTGCTATGTGTGAAGATATCCTTAACAAGCTAGAGAAATTAAAAAATCAACTCCATCATTATTCAGAGGCTGCCCAATGGCACATAGCATTTTAAAGCTGCAGAGAGACTAGTATTTATTTAAGGGGATAGAGGACATTGGGTGACAGTGTCCTTTTTGTCTAGGCTGCTGTCTCAAAGTCATGCTATGTGCATTCAAGATGTGCTCCAAATTACTGTCAAATTGTCATTCTACAGCCTTTGCAAAAATCAATTGATGATCTGTTTTTATTCAACAGTTATCTACATCTGGAGCTGACAGATAATTTCCAGCAAGCTATGGCACATGAACACTTTATACATATTTCTATATCCACATCAGCAGTAAAACTAAACATAGCCCAGAAATAGTCCACTGTGTTGAAAGGAAATACACTTGTAGAGCAGTACAGGCAACCTTCTCTTTGTAACATAAGGGTGAGACTTGGCTTCTGTGTGTTAATCAAAGTTTGTCATCACCAAATTAATGTCTTAACAGCATCCTGTTCTCCTTCAGGATTTTCTCATTATTATAAGCAGTGGTATGTCTTGCTTATGAGCGGAAATCTTAACTGAAGTCGGTAGAAATATTGTTATTTCAAAAATAGGTATAGAGCATGAAAAGGCCATGTAAGTTGCATGGATAAATGTGACTATGTCTGTGTCTATACCAAAGGCACATAAATGAGTGATATGACTGGTGACTTTTGGCTCCCAAGACAGGTGACTAGGCCTTGAGTCCACTGTCCAGTACTTTAACTCATCCCAAGGCACCATTGTGATGACCAATTAAAATGTCCAGAGGGAAGCTTTCCACTGGAGGAGGTAAAGATCCCACACCAGCTATTGGTCATTGGCTCATTTATATTCTGCATTCACTAAAGATGTCCAGATCCACTTTTCCAGGCAAAGTGGTTGTTGGAAGAGCATTTGTAGCAGAGGGATTTATAGTGAGAACAAAGAATCTGCTGATGAAGCACTGAGCCTTACCTGAGCCTTGTGTAAAGACTTAGAAGACAGCCCCTACTGGAAACAGGGTAACACTTTAGTTAAGTTTGCAAACAAAGGAGGCCTGTGTTGCTATTTCTATATCATTTGAGAAAATGTTTTGTAAGTAAACAATTCATGCAGAAAACTAGCTGACTTTTAAGTCACCGGGTCCTGCTCCCAGCAGGGAACTGATCTGAATTGTGTTATCACTTTGCAAAGCTTTGTATGTTAAAGTGTTAAACTGAACTCTAAAAATAATGAAATCATTTTAATCAGTGAGTTATTTTTAATACAACTAACTTAGCCAAGTGCTAACTGCAAGGCAGCACTGAGTGCGTATGCATAACACCATTGCCACTGGTGTGAGTTGTTCTTTCTGGCTTCCTCTGCATCCCACGATGTTAACCCAGCATGGAAAACATCTCACTGCCTTTTGGACCAGCATTACTGCTTTTTGATATGTGAAATTACATATATTCTTTGAAATGGAAAAGAAAGTATACTTACCCAATGAGACTGAATAAGTTTTTAGGTGTTTCCATGAGCCAGGCCTAACAATTCTTTGTCTGTTATGTTGGCTGGAACTCTTTTTTTGAAAAGAAATACTTCATTCCCTGTGAGGTTTTTTTCCCATATTACAATACTTTGTGTAGCATTCTCTCTTCTCTACTGTACTTTATGAAAATCTATATTGTGTAGTTGATCATATTTACTGCATTTTATCTTTGTTTTCTTGTATTTTATCAAAAGATAGAAGAATGTGCCACAGTACAAGTATGTGCTTAAATTTTATATGCTGTTAACTGCTGTGTTTCATCTGTGTCTCTGCTGCTTGTTACTAGTTCTTGATAGATCACATGTAATTTAGGCTATAGATTCACTGAGCAAGGGACATGTCTTACTTTTTCTCCTGTAAAGTCCTTAGTATACATGATTTATATATTTATAAATTATATGACAGTAACAGATTTAGCATTTGAATGGCTATGCACTGCCCTTACTGTGTAAATACTCCATGATACGTAATTAAGCTTTATGAAAAAAGCATAAAGAGTGAGAAAATACTGATTTATCAAAATACAGTATTACCGTGGTTAAACATCTTTCTCCTTTCCCTTTTGTCTTTTTGCAGAAATATGAGCAGTAATCATAAAGCCTGGAAAGGATGTGCTGACCGAAGTCTTTATGAGATTTTTAATGAGGATTAGGAAATCTGAGATAGCAAAATCTACTGTATACAAAGAGGTTGTTGTGCATGAATCTTCAGACAAGTTTTAGATCAGAATCCTTTGTCAGCAACAGTAGGATCCAGTAAGGATAATATGCTAATTTTAACCAGCAATGGGCTTCATATAGAGATCTAAAGAGACAGAGATAGATACAATCTTATTAAGCTTTTGTGTTGACACTGCACAGCTTGTTACTGTATTCAATTGAAATTTAAGAGCAGGGCTGTAAAACCTATATAACATTTTAGGAAGGTATACAGTAACATTGAAACCTGAATAACAATTGAAAGAATAAGTAGGAAATTCCCTTAGCCCTTGGGCTACCACCATTTTTCTATTCTAGCAGACAAGTAAATGCTCTAGGTATCTATGCCATAAAAAATTTTCCCAGAGGCAATTCTGGCAAAGCACCTACTTTCTTCAAACCAGACCTGCTGCTTTAACCTCCTGAATGTCAGATTTCTAAAACTAAGTGCTCCTGGTACACTGCTGGCTGTTTCTTGTCTAGGTTTTCCTTGCAGCCTGCTAGGAGTGCAGAGAGGTATCACAGGCAAGTACACTCAAGGAACAGGGACAATTTATTCCTTCTTTATAACAGGAGAGCTGTAAGGTACATTTAAACAATGTCACACTGTAATTTCATGATGAAAAGAAAGTTCTAACAATTAGAAGGACAATTAGTGTTTTATCAGACTTATGATATTGATTGGTAGTAATTGTTAATCAACTCAAGTATCATTTATTATGCCATTAATTTTTCTTTAGAAATTTATCAGTGATTTAATATTTTAATGTATAATGCCTGTATGAACTATCTGGCAGCAAGGAGCAGAGGATGGGTAGTTTGGAGAAAGTTGTGTATAATGTCCACCCTGCATTTTTAGCACAAAAACCAGGGAAATAGATACAGCTGCAGTGCAGTACTTCAGTGTTTGCACATCTGAGTCATATTGATCTCAATAGAGATATGTCATTTAGCCACACAAAAATACATTGTCATCCTCTCATCAAGCATCACATAGCTATTTTAAATTCTCTACAATACGTTCATATGACCAGAGATATTTTTATAGGTCAGCTGTGTTCCATGGCTAGAAAACGGACTGTGGCTCATCCACCGCTGCCACATTTCACAATGGCATGATCAGTCAAATCAGAACTCAGCAGAGCTGAAGAGTTACAGATGCTAAACAGTAAGATGATTCCACCAAGGGCTTAGAAACATGGAAAGCATTGAAAAGTACTGTGATGTTCCTATTACTGTTCAAATTGGATCAATGTTAGCATTGTTATCAGCAGCATTGAGTGCAGAAGTTGGAGGTGGTTCTTTGCAACTGATGTCTTGGACTTCTGATATGATTGATCAGATGGGCAAAAGTTTTCTTTCAGAAAAAGTATCCACAGATGCACAGATGCAGGAAAGCTGATTTCAGCCATGTAAATATGCCAACAGTAAAACTATATGCTTATTTAGTATCTTTCTCCATTGCTAGGGATATCACATGTATGGAAAGTAAAACTGGTGGATCAAAAGACAACATAAGAAAAGGTATCTATAAAAAGTTAAGGTTATACTGCTTGCTGTGTCATATTTAAAAAAAAAAAAAAAGAGAAGAGGGAATATACAAAGCACTTTGAAAAGCTTATTTTGTGATGGAACAGTTCAGAATATTTATTAGAATTCAACATCCTATTTTTTTGCCTTCTTTTAAAACAAAATTCCTGAATTTTAGTGAAGGAAAGTCTGGAAAGTCTAAACATATGCAAGCTTTAAAAAGTCATGGGAAATCTACCACAACTTGGGCAGTTAATGACCTAATGACCTCTGGGTTAACCTAATGAGTCCTCTTCAGCAAGCAAGGGCACAGAAAAGGAAGCTATCTTCTCAAACAGATAAGGTCAATTTGCCAGCAGAAATTATCCTCCTCTCAGAGTTGAGAATAAATGGTTTCCGGTTGTCCATCTGAGCTTGTCATTCAAGAATTTTTCCACACCGTAGAGCAAACTAGGGAAATGGATTGAGAAAGAGAGCTCATCTTGCTAGGGCAGGTGTGTAAAGCTGGCAAGAAGTCTCTAGTTTTGATCTTTGTGCTTTTTGTTTTGAGCAGATAATGTGTAAGTAAAGAAACTGACACTTCCCTAAACACATAAGCTTGTAGCAGCCAATTTCGGGAACGACTTAATGAGCTTCAGATACTAACTAGAAGCTTGTATCTACCTTCTTTTCCCTGCTATACCAACAGTTAGAACATACACTGTGTGTGTGTGCTTGTAATTTCTGTATGTGTAGACACACACTCAAGAAATACTTCTGATCTCCTTAATTTGTGAAAGTCCCTTAGTGTAGATATACTACAAACACAAAATAGCACAGCCAAATGTCTGACCCAAGTATTCTTTGCTTAGTAATGAACTCACTACAGCAATAGAAACAACTGGACTAAGTCACTTCTGAAGTTTGTATGGGTACTGTGTTGGCATTCAAATGACCAGAATATAAAATCTGTGGTGGGTCTGGGGGTTTGTCATTCTTGGCTAATAATTATACTGGAATTTTCTACCTTAGCGGGCTGGATGCTCTATTTCCATCTTACAGCTGGTTAGAAACAAGCAAGCTGTTAGTTACAAGTAAATTGGGTAAGTTTATTTAGCTATCTCCTTCTATTTTGCAACCTTTTAACTTTTGAAATTGTAGTATTTTCCTGCAAAAATCTGGTTGGTTTTCCTAATTGATAAAGTAGGTTCATGAGCTAGGTAATGTTTATAAAGAGAGAGTTAATGGGAGGCAATATCAAGCAACACAGTGTCATATTAGTTCACAGAGGAATCGTAATGGCAGAACATCTACATCTAAGTTCTCCATTCAGCATGGCCAGGAAGAAATACAGGAAAGTGGGAGTAAATGCTAGCTGATGCCAAACAAGAAAAACTAGACATAAGTTTAAAATAATTCCTTTTCCACATCCATACATCATGATTGCTATGGAGAGGCCTTTTGTAGCATAATGGGAGGTGATGGTTCCTAGCAATAAAATTAGCAGCTCTGAGAAACTTGAAGTGCACAGGTATGTTCACAAACACAACAGCTTCACACACTGTTAAACCTGCAGGGTCTCTCATTTTATCAGCTGTGGGTTGATTCCTAGTATGTTAATGAAGGCCTAGGTACAGTTTTCTTGATCAACATAAGGCTTATAACTTGTTACTTAAGCACTAAACAAGGTTTAGCTTTTTGAGCTGTTGCATCTGATACCTCAATTATTCAGCCTGGGAATTAATGTACAATTAGCATGAATTCATGCTTTTATGGAAATCGATGGTTATATTAATTTGAATGCAATTGTTGAAAGAATTCTGAATAATGAAAAGGCTGATAATAGTGTCTTTGTATTGGACACAGCTCAGACTGTGCAAGGAACAATTTTTTTAATGTAGAAATATCTTCACAGTTTATTTGTTCCATTGTCCCTTCAGATTCAGGCTATTAGGCACATGCCAATGACTTTTCCTAATTATGACCATTCTATAGTTTTTGACTAAAAGTATATATAAAAGAATTGGCCTGCTTCTGTACTGATTTTTACACTTTGAAGTGACTGGAATTAACCCATTATAAAGTAGCATAAGGAAGAACTTAGGTAGGTCAGTTCTTCCTGGAGGTTTTTCCTCCAGCAGATCATGAGATTTGTCAGTGAGTTACTGGTAATGCAATTAATTAGTTTATTCAAAAAGCAAGGTAACAATGTGCAGTTGCTTAGAGCACTGGAATATGTTTTTCAGGGCAGAGTGATTTCTTTTTTTTAGTTTTAAATAGAGCAGTTTCACGAGAAGAGTGGTGTTTGGTTTGAATCTGTTGGTTTGTTTTTTGGGGTTTTTTTTAATCTGTTGATTTCTCTGTTCCTGTATCAAAGGCTTTCCTTACTGGTTGGAGGACACAGCTAGGGATCACCAGTCCAAGCATGAAGCTGCAATGACATCTGCAGCTCCTGCATGGGTTTGGGATGCACTGAAAACTGCTTATGTACAAGCTGCCCACTCACCTCCACACAGGGGACATCAAGTTACTTAGAATAACTAGCAAAATTAAACAGGACTGGGGGTTCTTGCTGCCTACTGTTAGCTTCATTAATGTTAGTATTCATTAATGAAAGATATTTAGCACTGTTTATGAATTTTTTCCCTATTGCATTATTATAACCCTTTAGACTGAGTGTTGTCTTATACCTGGCTTCCTGATGATCACTTATTCTGGACACATAGTTCTGAAGGTGGCATTGTTATTGACTGAACCTACTAACTGCTTGAGAAAATGTTGATTACTTCACATACCTGAAAATTAATCCTGAAACCTTCCTGAACTATATTAATCAACTCCTTTAACTTCTCCAGTGGAGAAGGTGGAGGCCAGCAATGTCATTGAAGAGCAGGTGCTCCTTCCTGCCTCATTAGCACCTTGCCTTCTTCAGCTGCAAAATCCTCAAACCCAAGAAGGCTATTTATAGCTTTTACAAAGCTCCCTTGGCCTGTCCTGTGTCTGCAGCTAACCATTTGTCTGCCTCTTCCACTGTGTTAAATCAGCCCCTTGTGACAGCACCCTCAAGATGCGCAGAAGCAACGACTCCAGAATGTCATGTCAGGTCTGAAGGAGATGGATGGCAGCTGGAATGGGGGACCAATGGGAGCATTTAAACACAGCAGCTACTGAGAGACCAAGTCAGAAATCAGGAGAATGAAGATGATCAAAGGGGAACATGAGGGCATTGGAGTGGGGAGGAGCAGGGACTCCTATGAATAAGAGCTGGATGTATCCCAGACAGAAGTGTAATGTCAAGATGCCTACAAAGCAGATGCTGGGAACAAATTACTTTTAATTTTTTAATATGTATATCCAGAATGTATTATCATCAGACTGAGAGAGGGAGCTTAGCCCTAATAATGGAAGCCATTTTAGAAAAAGAATTGGAATATTTTCTTCCCTGCATTTGCAATAATTATCTTCTGACAGTTATCCTTGCACAATGTCTCAAAATCAAATACTACTGTTGGATTGTGATGAGCAAGAATCTTTGTAGTTCTCTGTCTGCAAGGTATATCTCAACAGATATCCTTGTGGTTTCAGGATATTTATGGATGCTTTTTCCTTCCATAAGCAAGGCAGCACAGCCTGACTAGCCAAAGATACTACTCTCAAGCACCAGGCCAACCTACACACTATACATACTGGATACTGGGAATAAGATTCAGTATTTCAGCTTGGAATGAAAAATCCTGTTTCTAAT
Organism: Parus major; assembly: GCF_001522545.3. Taxonomy (NCBI): domain Eukaryota; kingdom Metazoa; phylum Chordata; class Aves; order Passeriformes; family Paridae; genus Parus; species Parus major. The sequence goes on along the minus strand of NC_031770.1, from coordinate 73,225,052 downwards.
AATGGTAGTGATAACCACGATGACAAGTATTTTTTTTATGACATTAAAAAGCAGGAACCTTTAAATGTTGATAGCAGAGGTGTGCAGAGCAAGTTAATTTTCAGCACGCAGGAAATGTCTCTATACATACTCCTGCTTACAGAAACAGCTACACACACACTTTTTTTTTGTGGAAGTCAAATGTTCTAGGTAATAATACCCAGGTTGGCGGCAGCCATCTGAGTGACCTTAAATATCTATCATTTATCTATGTATGCAGATGCTTCCCCATCACAAAGGAGGATTAATGATGTTACTTCACAGAGCTAATGAGAGAATGAACCACTTAATGTTTGATTCACAAGAGCTGTAAAGCATTATATAGACACTGTTTGTTTTTAATTCCCCCCTCTATCATTCTGGCTAATAAGTAGTATTTTTCATATTCATACCATTATTAAAATCACATTATATTTCCTAGATAATCCGAATCATCTTTCTGATACCCTATTCCTTGCTTCTTTTCCATTTAGCATTTCTTTTTCAGGCTATGTGGGCTGCAGAATCTCAGTTCAACAATATGTATTGGATACAGGCAGTATCTCCCCTGCCCCCAAGAGTCACAATCAAAGGGCTTTATTCTCCTCTTACAATACCTAATGATCTCTGATTTTTCTTCAGTTTCAGGAACTCATTCCTGAGATCCAGTTTACTCTTCTGGATGGAAAGTGTTTAAAGGATCTGCCTCAGAGTTTTCCCTCTCACTTCTATAAAGCTGAAAGAGGTCATTCTCAAACAGTCCACATTTGGATAGAGCATACGTGCTTTTCTGTCTGGTTCTTGCACCAGCTAACCAACATGAAAAAAACATCATCTTCAAATTATATGAAGCATCATGTGTCATTTCTTTCTTATTTAATACTGGGAGACTTAGGATTTTTTAAATATTTTTACAGGGTCTTAGAACCACCTGTATAAAAATTGCTTTGTATTCAAAAAAGACAGATCACCTGTGCACACCTGTGCTTGTTAAAATAAAAGGTAGCAGAAATTACACACTTATGATACAGATAAGAATTCTGACCTATGATCTTCTGCTTCTTTTTTAAATTATTTTCTCCAGTAAAATTTCTGGTTGTCAAATTCATACATTCCTTGAAGAAATCAGGCTATGTCCTGTCCTATTGTAAGCGTAAGAATTCTAGGAACATAGCTTAAGGATGAGGCAGGTCCTGTTCAGAACTCCCAAATAGCTCTTGTATTTCCTTTTAAAAAAAAATCAGCAATAAATCACTCTTTTATTTCCTTCTGTTACATGCTATTAGCCTTGCCAATATGAGATGCTTTCTTGAAGCAACTGAGACAGCAGTTCATTTGAAGCCTCCATTAAAAATATATTTTCCCACAACACTCTTTCCAGTCCACCCAGTTAGAGAGTTTCTTTCTATGTCCAACTTTCCATCTGGATTCAGAGCATTCTGAAAAATCAGTTCTCACTCTTCCAGGGGTTAAATTTCTGCTAACAAATATGGACTATTTGATATGAAAACCATTATCATTTGATATGTCAAATAAAACATTTGTCAATCAAAAGTCTTTAAGCACTGGGCTATGTGACATTTACTCTTTTATAAACCGACAAAGTCCCTGGTGGCATGCCTTTCTTCCTCTCATTTAAATAGTGGTAGGAGAACAAATCACACTTCAGGGCAAGTTGATAACTGCCAGTCACGATTTCTGCCTTGTTTACTATAATGAGCAGGGTAATAAATGCATCTGACCATTTCAGCTGGCATTTGCATAGATGAATGATTTGTCCAGTCAGTCGCTCTCCAGTGATTTGGGCCTTTTTGTCAGCACAAAGAGCATTCAGTCTCCCTGGAATTTACAGCAGCCAGGCTCTCATTAGCAAACATCCTTTACCATGAATGATTCAAATAATTACCACTGAAATAATAAACTGTTTCACAAAAACATTTTATTTGATGGCTCCAAACATCAACTTTTCTGAATTGTTGACATTCAAATAAGCCAGAGAGCTTTATTGTTGAGCAACAATGATCCCCTTGTAAAAGGGTGGGCATTGTTTTACCTCCAGCAGACCTTTAAATTTGGCCAGATATCAAATGTGTCCCTCAAACAGCCAGCCAACGTGCTGGATAATTGGAGGGCACGTACCAGATGGAGCTATAGTAAAACTGTATGTTCAGGCTCCCAACTAATTTTCACTAGATTTACTGAGGATATTGTGAGCGTAAAATTCCAGACTAATTAGCAGCAAGTTATCTCTTTGCTTCTACAGGAGTTTTGTAATTATTAAATGCTTCTGCTTCCACTGAGTGCTCAGTTCTGAGTTCTCTTCTGTAACGGTATTCTAGTGCATAATTAAGTGTTATTTGATATAGTTTTGGAGTTCAATCAAATGAGCAAGCAACAATTATATCCCATTATGATCTCCTCTAGTGCCTGGCAATAGGAGTGATGTCACTGTATTTCCGAACCCATAGCATGAGGGAAAAGGAATTTCCTGCTATCATTCTCCTTTACCCTTTTAGCATGCATAAATAGGAAAGTTTTATTAGTTAATTTAGAGTAAGGCGATTTACCAGAGGTTTTCATAGGCTGCAGGAATGTATTCAGTTTTCATTGCAGCATTGTTTGTATGGGTATGTGCATGAAATTATTATCTTAATATCAAGCAAACGGGATTCAATTGCACATTTTATGCTTCTCTTAACTGTAGGGAAACGAAATAGAACAACAGAAGGGGGAAATATTTTACTCATTGTAGCACATTCTTCATTGCATGATTTCACTTTCACATTATGGTTGGGTAGGTAACAGTAATCTCAAACAGCCTAATACCTGAGACCTTGATATTCAGAAATAGAATAACTGAGCCCTGATTTTCATTTACAGGCCCTTTATATTCCTCTGGCAAGATAAATTTCTTCTGCTGCCAAGGAGAGGTAGAGAGCTCTTAAAATATGTGAAAGTCAGGCCAGTAAAATTAAATACATTGGAACACATGACTTTTATTTGCAAGCCATAAAGCATGCTCACTAAGATATAATGTCTAATAATTGTCCTGAGTCAGGAAGGCAAATATTTAGAACTCAGCTTCTCATACTTAAGTATTTGCAATAGGATGCGCAAAATCTGCCTCATTTTCATGCATCCAAGGGTAATTGCCCATTACAACATCCAAATTTGGGACTCTAAATTCTACTGAAGCATCAAGTTTGTGAACTGAATCCAAGTGAACAAAGTTACTTAGATAAATTGAACACCATCTTTGAGCTTTCCAAATTTGTCCATGGGCATTTCTTCTTCATCCAGCCAAGACCATTCAAGTTCAGTCTAATTCAGTTATTTTTTATTTCCCCCAGCTTTTTCTCTATAGTCAGTACCTAGTTTAAACAGACTATTTCTCGTCCTCTTTTTTTACTTTTAAGGTGCAATATCAGAAGGAAATTAAGAAGTCCCTTAATAATTCACTTTTGACAGATATATAGGGGGTTTTTGTCGAAATTTCTATTCCATTTTGGTGTTGATAGAGCTAAGAAACAAATAGAATTGGCCGGAGCTATTTACAAATGACTAGGTGTGAAGAAGATTTTCTACACTTTCTGGTAGTCCCATGTTCTTTTAGACTGAGAGGAGCTTGCTCTCTTGCAATGAAGAAGAGTAAAAACTCAGTTAAAAGTAATGCTGCTTTCTAAAGCAGTTCACTGAGAACATCAGCAGGAGGAGAATCCGAATGCTCATATTTAACTCACAATTTGCTCTCTGTAGTCTTCTGTAGTAAATTGTTGACACTGTTACCATCCTGCCAGTGTAGCACAGGTGAATGTTCTGCTTCTGTCACCACCAAGCTAGACTTTAAAGTTGAGTTAATTAATGACCTACTCAATCTCAAACTTCAGACATCTATTATACATCACCATAGTTTAAGCAGCAGTAAAAAATGTCCCATTTCAATGAGAACAAAAACCCCCAGAATTTAGACCAGTATTTAGAGTGGGATTCAGCTCCAGATAATAGGTGTGTGGGATGCAGGTATGTAAGCTCTCATCTGAGTAAGCTGAGACCTTGTCAATACTGTCAGAGGACCACAGAGAACAAAGTCAAGTCTCTGTTGACTGTAAAAAGTAGAACTCCACAGGTTACAAAGGAAGACGAGATATCTTGTTCACCCGTAGAGAACTCCATGTGGACACCTAAGTGTCACTTTAGTTACCTAAATATAGGCACTTTGTGTTGCTTGAAATATTCTGTGGAATCTAAGTAATCTGCACAGGGCTATGAGCAATTTCCACACCTCTGGAACAGCAGCTGGAGGCTTAGTACAAGCAGAATACCACTAAGACTCATGTCTGACACTCTAAAAAAAAGTATCTTAATCCTTCCTCAGGCCTAAAAATCCATAAATGCTGAAAATTCTAGCTGTGATAAAACTGGAGCACCCTGAGTAGAGTTGATTTTAGACAGAGGCAGAATAGGTGCCTGCCTAATGCTGCACGCTGCTGCTGGCAGGAAAGCAGCATGCAAAGGATGCATATTTCTCATTTACATATTCCTCAGCTTCTTGGGAACATGGTGCCTTCCTCATATCTTCCCAGTCAGCATTCACTGCTGCTCCCATTTCTACCTGGTATTAGCAGAATACAAGGTATGGTCCCAGTACAAAAACTATTTATCAAAAGAAGTTGTATTTTATTTTTCCAGATCACCTTGTTGTGCTTAGACTAGCAACATGATTTATCTCATCAAGGCATTACAATTTCTTGTAATTGTAAAATGCAGCTGCAGTTTATTAGTAAAATATTTTTTAAATTTTTTACGTATGTTTTTCTTTCTAATTAGGAGACTTCCTACACTATATCTGACTGTTGTTTGCTTTTACAACAGACAAACATATTAATATTAAGCAAGCCCAGTGAAATGAGTAAATCAGACCAGCAGTAGTAGTGCAAGTGCCATCAGTAAGCACCGGGATGTGTATTATAAGAAGTTTCTTCAGATCACTTTCTGTATAACCCCTCATTGTGACAGGAAAATCCCAATTAACATGCATGTAACAGAAAAATACCTCTTTTTTTTCTTTTTTTTCTTTTTTTTTTATTTTTAATTCCACTGCTGTGGCCAGGTTTTAACTGTTAAATGTAAAACTCTAAACACGGAAGGATTTCTGTAAATATGTTTCATTTGCAATTATATTATCTGTAGCAAAATTGGCTACTAAAAAATGGACTTGCAAAGTACCCAAAAGCTGCCGATCTGGAACTGTTGTTTTTTGAGTTTAATTCAGACTAAGTCATATTTTAATGAAGTAGACCCTAAATTTATCATGAGCAAGTATCAAATAATTTTTGATTTTATGTCCCATGTAAAAGAGATTGTTCTGAATATGGAAATGTTACATTTCAAAATGCCTACCACCATTTTTATATGACTTATCAAATGGAAATAAATATCAATTTATTTTAAGCCATTTCCTATCCTTTTAATTTACTAGTGAGGTTCTTCTTGAGAAGAACCAGTTATATGGCAAAAGTAAACTTTTCATTAGAACTATCACATATTATAATATTCCCAGTTTCAGACAGGCAAACAAACTTAACTAACAAAATTAGTTTTCAGTGATATCCAGGGTAAGTCAGGAGTTTAATGTGACATACATAGCTCATATTGCAGTAAATACTAGAATGACTTAAGGTATAAACTATTGCACAGAATGTGAAGAATTTCAAAGTAATGCAACTTTAGAGTTATGCTCCAGTTAGCCCATTGTATTACACCTCAGTCTGTGTCTGGCTGTACTGGATGTGCATACTTTTATCAGCGTGGTCTTTTCCTGAACACCTTGGCCCTTCTTTGGCAGTATATTTAGAAACTGTCTGAGTTAGGAATACACTAAAGAACATTAGGTGACTCAGTTTTGTGCGACTGCTCTCTACTTGAACTCTTTGGCAAAGCTTCAATGAGACCTGAGGGGAAAAGAGACAGTTACAACAAGAAGCAAACTTCTATCTCTCAGGATGGATGCTTTCAGAAATGATGTGTTTATAACCAGATTCAAATGCTCAGCTTGCTATTGTCACATGAACAGGCACCAGGGTCTTATGATCTGGGCAACAATAAGACACTAAAAACCTGCTTTCTCTTCCTTTGTGGGTAAGCCACAACAAGTGACCATTCATGAAGTCTGTCCTCAAACCTCATGACTCTGTGTTCTTTGTGTATGCAGATTTGCTGTTTAAGAGCTAAAAAAAGCTCAACAGGACCTGAACAATAAATAAATCCCAGCTACTGGATTTCCTTGTAAGTCATGTCCTCTGAAAAACTGTCTTGACTCCTCCAGAGGTGAGTCATTTGGCCTGAAATCTCTTTGTCAGTGAGCCAGATCCTGCCTTCTTTTATATCCCTCCTGTAATGATCTCTGGCAATTCCCCAGTGCAGAAAGAGTAAATCAGCCCCATGGCAGTGCCTTTGCCACAGGGCAAGTGTTCTCAGAGACTCTGCTAGAGGGCATTATAGCTTCCTTGCTTCTGTACAATCCAGGCCTTGGTGGGATGCTAAGCTAGTTTTCCAGTGCTTAAGAATCTACATTTCCTATATTTGTACCGCTCTTATGCCTGTGCCATATAGTCTCAGATGAGCAAATGTAGTGAAGAGAGGGAGATGGTGGCTCGTGAGTGAGAGGAAAATGTATTTAATGTGCAAACTGTGCATAGTGGCACAGACCATAGCCAGTACACAAGGTTGTCAAATAGAACAGCTACAGATGGCAAGGAGTGGAGGAGCCCCTGTGGCACCCAGATCAACCAAAATTAAGAAAGTAACAAAATCACGGTATTGTTTATTTTCAGTCCAGTTCCCATGCCCAATACTTTCACATCAACTTCTATCGCCTTTAACCTGACTCTGGAGTCAGAGAAGTACTGGAAAACAAGAGGAGCCATGCAAAAATCATGCAAAAAATAGAGATACTATGCCTTATCCTTTAGATCTATAATAACTGAAAATGCAGCCTGTTAAGCCTGCAGAGCCCTCCTGTCTCAGAAAGCTGAGTGCTTCCAGGGAATCCTCCCTATACAGCACCAAAATTATAGCTGCTCTACAGCTGTTTTGCACTTAGGTAAGAGTGTTACTCTCCTTTCTGGTACACTGTGAGCACAAATGGAGCTTCTTCCCTTTCCCTCTCATCTGCCCTCTTTCCTGGAGAGCAGCAGCTGCTGGGCTTTCCCTTCAAACCTTCCCCCTGCACTGAGTATCTACACTACAAGTTTCCTAAACTTGACTTAATTTTGCTGGAGACAGTAAGGAGTTAAACTCCTACTGTACAAAAAGAAACTGTATAAAAAGGATGTGACTCCCACATATCCCAAACTTTCAGATGCCAAGCATATTTTCTTGAATGAAAGCTCTTTTGGTATTTTTCATTGAAGGGAGAAAATGCATTTCAGAAGAATCAAAACTAACAAAGAGATTACAGATAGCAAATATAACACTGCACATATTATGATGGATAAGTACAGTAAACATGGATGGCTAATTAAGGGAATTCTTGAGAATGTCTTGAAACAGGATTGCTGTATACATTTCTGATGAGCCATTCTTTAAAGGCATCACATTCAGGAAGTATAATGGAAAGTCTTGTTCCTTCCTACTAGAACTACTTTATCAAAAAGCTAGCCTCATTTTTATTATTTACTGAGCTTACAGTAGTGCTTAGAGTTCCCAGGTGTTAATCTAGCAGTTTAACAAATCTTGTTAAAGACAGCTGCTGACTCAGATTTCACAGGGAGAAAAGCAGAAGATACTCTGCTCACCTCTTTCCAGATCATCCACCTGGGTGTCTTCAGGGCCAAGTAGCATCTCTGCAGATCTTAGATTAGATCTTAGATCATAGTCATTACTTTCTCCAGGTATTTCTTCAGTTTGAACTTCTGGATTAATATGAAACTTATACTGCAGCTCACTAGGGCAGTGTTTTTATAAAACTGAGTACAAAATCTTTCATCCTGCCTTTCAGGAGCAGACTTGAGGGTGAATCCAACCAGGAAGTGCCTTATCTGTGAATGACTTGCCTGCAGTGACCCCAAGCAAAGCCAACAGTGGGAGAACAATTTAGAGGGTGTATCACTGGGGCCGTAGTGCCCTTCTTTCCTCTTCATTCCTTTAGTAGTACAGTTTAACTCCTATAGAAAGGAGAGAAATTACTGAGACAGAGTAGAAACTGAAGCTGCATGTCCTGGATCTCAGCCCTGTTAATGCATCCACTGGAGAATCTCTTCCTCACTTCATCTAAAAAGCCACCAACCATTATATATTTTTAAAAAAAAGCAAAAACAAAGACAAAAAACCAAATAAAACACACAACAAAAAACAGTTCTAGTTTCTTATTTAGTATTTAGTGCTCTCAGAGGAATAAAACTCTTTCCCCCTTGCTGCTGTCACCACTTTCAGCTCCCCACTTCTGTCTTCCAGAGTTGCCACAGAAAATATGTGCACAGAATGGATTCACTGAAGGTGAATTATGCTTGACCAACCTGATCATTAGAAAAGAGCAAAATGACATTATCAGGACCTAAAACACTCTGTGAATCAGCAAACATTCCTACTTAGAGAGCAACTTTTAGAACTTTAGCTGGTCTGCTTCTAGCTTCTTTGAATCTAATGAATATAAGGGCCATCTAGTCCAAGATGCTTTTTTCAGCAGATTGGAGGACAGATGGCTACAGAAAAGCATGAGAATATAGAAAATGCATAGTGATATTTACCAAAAATACTCTCCTAGCAACCACAAATTGTCATCTCAGAGGCTTTCTGAACCAGAGAAAGTGTTTTGTTTTTAACAGCCATTGGTAGATTTGTCTTCCATGAATGGCTCTGAAATAGAAGCAAGGAACAAACCAGAGACACTACTACATTTACCTATCAAAATGTGGGGGTCATTGGAATAAAAATGTAATGAAACAAAATTCAGCCTTTTGTCTTAATGCAAAAATTGCAAAATGCAAAAAAAAAAAAATAAAAAAATGCACTGTTTTTCATGCAGATTGTACCACAGTACATAGTCAGCTGAAAATTTAAGTATGTTTTGTTAATCTCCATAATGTGGATACACCAGAGAAGTCATGCTCTCAGTAGTATAAATTACAAGAGTCTTCATGAGGTCAGTGAATTTCCCTGCACAAACCACAGGGAAATTTGGCTCACCGTGGTTTCCCGTGCCTGAGATTCTCTTGATAAACAAGGCTGTAAAGAAATATTTTGTGTATTCTTGAGCTGCAGATAAAAATGATGGAGTTTTCTGAAGAGAAATTGCACAAAAAATGTCAAAGAAAAAGAACTGCATGCTCTATATTGTAATTAAAGGAGTTAAAGAGTATCTTGGATAGCCTTGTATGATGTTAGATAGTACAATTTTATTCTGTTTAGGAAAGTTTGCTATCCAACTTTATCGGGCTCCACAAAATTTCAGTATGATATTTTAAAATCTATCTAAAACAGCAAGAACACAGATATGTGCAACACCATGAATATAAATGCAAGCCATTTAAAATATATCTAAGCGAGCAATCCGGTAACAGTCTGATCATGCAGGAGAAAAACAGATAATCTGAATTTGTCTATATCCATGTCTCTCTCTGTAAATATCTATCTGTGCATACTCATAAATATTTCATTTGGATCTAGTTTGAATTTGGATTCAGCTCCTAACCTAGATGGGCAGAGTTCACAAATTGCCTGTTCAGTGGTCCTGCTTTGTTTTGTAAGTGTGTAAGGATGCAATTCTCACAACCCGTAGAGATTCAAAAATCCCCAAAGATTAAAAACTACAGAAGGACAATAGCTTTGGTTTTGATTAGTCAAACACCCTAGATTCTTGCTGCAAGGTGCATTATGGAAGGTAGTCAATTCACTGCTCAATTTCATATTATAGGGACTGAAGTGAGGGCCTGATTTCTAAACAGCTTTTTCTACTGGCCTTTGCAGCTGACCACCCAGGGCGCTCAGTTGTAACAGTGTTGAGCATCTATGGCATGTTTGTTCTGTGCTTGGGAAGATTTTTCTTAAGTCAGGAGCAGTATGAATAAGATATTTTATCCCCAGAGAGGTTTGAGGGGGGAGTTTGTAATACCTAAAAATTAAGCACACCTGTGACATTTTTTATTTGCTTGTATAAAATTAGTTTTCACTGGTATGAAATACAGAGCAAAGAACCACATAGCTTTAGTTCATCTTTTCTGTAAAGTTTTTATTTTAAAAAAAACTGCTACAATATGCATGTTTGCATATCTGAATCCAGGAAATAAAATGGTTTTGCCCATGAAAAGAATGTTAGGGTGAAAATCACTGGTTTTCTATATTCTGTCCATCCTAAACTGGCTTCAGCTGAAAAAAAAATGCTTGACTTTCTTTCTAAAAGCTAAATTTTCAGGTAGATGTTAGATGTTGAAAGCAAGAACTTGGCAATAACTGCTCAGACATAGTCATGGCATTGCTACCATGATGTCAAAGAAAACCTTTCAGCCCTACGTGAGCAGGCTGACTTGAACTGTCAGCACCTGCAGTGCTGCCCCCCAACACATTGCCTTGGCCGAGCTAACAATTTTTTCTGAAGACTTCCACCAGATCTATTTTTATACATCACCTAGATCTGTAGCACTAAGCGAAAGTACAAATATCTGGATAAATTAACTCAAATCTTAATTGTATCCTCATAAAACTCCACAGAGAAAAGCACTTGAAAAAAAAAATTGTCCAGTTATTTTTTTATAGACCAATTTTTAATGAACTTTTTTCTCTTCTTACACTTTAAATCAGTTGAAAACAGACTGTGTGAAATGTACCTCCTGTTACATAGTACTACCAAGCTCTGGAGTAGCTGAAATGACAGCATGTCACAGGCAAATGTGCACACAGCACAAATTTCACAAATTTGGGTCCCGATTCGGCGAAGTCCCTAAAACACGAGCATAATATTAAGGATACGAATAGTCCCAGTGAAGCCAGTGGAATTATGTTCCTTCTAGTTCAGCGCCGTATTCTGAGGCACATGTGCACAAACAAAGCCATATAAACCCCCATCTATCTTTCAAATAGCTGCTGCTGACAGCTGCTGAATGCGGACAAGTATGCCCAGTGCCACTCTGGCTTCTGCTGGCGTTATTGCTTGTGTCACCCCGGCGTGAGGCCAAGGGAGCACTGGCAGCTGCTCTCGAGGGCCAAAGGAGACTGTAATGAACAGGAGGGAAGCAGGCAGAAGGACCACATGGAGCTGTAAAGGAGCAAGGGAGAGAGATGTGTTGGCTGCAATAAATCCCCTCACTGGAGCCATAAAACTTGGATTTTTCTGTTAATAGGGCTCTGAGTTCCTCTGTAATGTCATCAGAAAAAAATTACAGTGTTTGAGATGAAGAAAAAGAAGCATCTTGAAGGTCTAGGCAGATTCAAACTAATTTGACCAGACTGTTTCCTCATTAAGGCAATATACTCTTAAATACATCAGACAATACTGATTTCAGTATTCTGTTCCCTTAAAAGCATACAGTCTCTTCCTAAACTCATCTACATACACTAAAAGAGAAGGACTGGAACAAAGCTCTATCACCGTAATCTCTGAAGAGATACCTGATGTAGGGTTGTAATTCACCACGGCATGGAGCAGTTACCCATGTACCTCTAGCATTCCTGTCCCTTGATGGAAGAATTAGATAAGGCTGCCAGGGCCTCTGCAGTCAGACTCAATCTAATCTGAAAATTGTAGATATATGTCTTGAATGTATAGTGTGAAGAAACTCTACCCATGCTGTATTACCCTTGTTTTCAAAGGAAATTAGGTCAATGTTGTCACGTTTTGTAATTGCATGTGCATCCACACCCTCTCTCCACACCCCAGCACCATCTGAACCTGGACCTTTGGCTAGTTCTGACCAAATCTGACAGAGAGACAATAGGCCTGAAGACGCAAGCTCTGCTCCTGCTGTTCTATGAATGAAGGCAGCTGCCCAAGGAAGGGAGCTCCACCTGAAAGAGAGCCAGGAATGTGTGTTCAGCCCTTCTTCAACGTGGAGACTCTGTGTGACAGAAGGAAGCGCCGAGTGCTCAGCTGTGACAGAGTCTTTCTCAGTGCAAGTCCCTCAGTAAACACCTGAGAATCCAACCAGAGACACCCATCAGTCCATAGGAGACTGAGCTCCTGCAGTCCTACTGACCAGGAAGCCACCCTGCTTCCAAAAAGGAGAGCAAGGCACTGCCTGGAAGATAAAGATACTTATCAACCGATTTAATTCATTTTTACTGGTAAAATCTTAGCACTTGTCACAGTTTAAACTTTCTAAGGTAGGTCCTGGGCTCCACCTGACAGTGCTGCTCAGCCTGCCCACTGTACAGCCAGGGGAAGATAAAAGCAAGCATATTCTGCACATCAAGCTGGTTCAGTTCCAGTGCCGAGCGTGGACCTGCCTGAGTGCAAGTGGAGCTGTCAGCTCGTACAGGCTTCACTGTCAAGGGCTGTGTCATCTGTCAGTGTCGGTTCCAGCTCACTGTACCACATAGAGGCGATGCACTGGTGCCTCCCAATTGATAACACGCTGCCAGAAGCATGTTACTTTCTCATCTGTCTTCTTGTAGCTGTCAAAACTGGAATCCATTAATTAGTTTGTTGTTGTGAATTTTATTTGTTCTGAAGACATGTAAATTTCAAAGTAAGACACGGAAAAAAAGAAAAAAAAAGCAACCAACAAACCAGGAGGTAGGTGCCAATGGGGGGTTCACAAACCCTAAGTGGCAGTGGTATGAACGGTAAGTGCTGGCTACAAAAGCCCCGTCTAAGTGAATATAATGATGTGGCTAGTTTCACCACTTTGCTTTTAATGAGACTGAGCTGCTTACAGGGGGAGAGATGTAGTGACAGCTAAGGAAAGGCAAGAAAACAAGGCACAGACTAGGAAAGTCATCTGGGTTAAGAAGACTCTGCTTATTGTTTGTGTGAGAGGTTTTTCATAATTTGCATGGTTACTTAGTGGAGGGAAGGTTTGACTGAGATTCGTGTCCCCATATTTCACATCTCATGAAAGACATACCGTGATTTCAGAAAGAGATTTTGCCAGCTCTGTGTGTTAAAAATGAGATGCTAGCACTTGAGTGGACAATGCCATCATTAAGCAGAACAGCAGTTCCACTGAAATTTCAAATATAAATAAGTTTATTTTTATTTTACAAGGGTGCTTTTGTCCGCTCTCTCACTTTTTCATGGTGTCAGCAAAGAGACTTAAGGTAAAAGTTTCAGAAGCTCCCTAAGCGAGTCTTCAAAAGTGAGTAGAGGACTGGAGAGTCTGCATGACTGGAGAATCAATGGGACCTTAGTGCACCTAAGTGCTGGGTAGCAGTCCCTGAAATGGCAGCATATGAGCACAGCCTTGGAACCAGCCTCACCACAGGTACCAGGAGAGTTTTTAGCTCCATCACAGGCACACAGACACCACCAGGCAGAGGCAGACTCAGGAGGATGCTGCTGCAGCCTGAGCTGAAGCAACCATCAGGATTTTCCAAGCCATCGCTGCCACGTGCTCTCTTGTTTCTAAGATCAGTCACTTTCAAATTTGTAATTAAGCTCATGTACTACTTGCTATTTCTGAAGTTCCCATCATAAGGAATATCACACAAAAGCTAACTTCAACTTGGCTGTCTCTCTTTCTACAAAACCCTACAAAGTAAACTAGCTATAGGAAGCCATGTGCTAAAAGTTTTGATACTCTAATTCCCTCTACTGGAAGAACAATTTAATATTTAATGCCCTTAATTTAATGGAAAATCAAATGCTATGACTAGACATTATTTGTTTTAACATTTTCTTTAGAGAAATTATAAAATACTTTCCTAGATTCTGTCCTCAAAATAGCTGCTCCTCTCTGAAAAATCAAGATATCTCCTTCTTTTTGTCCCAAATTATGCCAACCAAGGGCATATAAATATATTGGCCCAATGTAAAAGGTGGGACTATATATTAACAGATAAGACAAACGTGCTTCCAGGAAATCAGATCCTTTCTTTGCTTTTGCACTGGTTACAGAAAAGGAAATGAAGTCCAAATTTGCAATTCAACAAGGTTACTTTGGTGTCAATAAAATACCTTTCATCAACGTTTTATGGCCATTGTACTTGGATATCTTCATTTGCATGCATTTGCCTCATGTGGCAATGCTCACTTTCCTAGGTATGTGTTCATCTTTTTTAATATCCATTGAAAATTTGGCTCAGAATCAGCTCTTTAGTGGTTTAAGTTCATCCACTCACACAGGTAATCCATGAAAGAACTGGTATTTTAAATGCTGAAAGAACAGGTATTTTAAATGCCCCTCAGAGAAATAAATAGCTGCTTTATGTGTGGTTTGGGTGTTTTAGGTACTCCCATAAAGAAAAATAAATACTGCTTATGATCACTGGTTATATACTTGTAGTAACCCATATCTGAAGTCCCGAAATCTCACAGCCTGGATGATGATCTCAATGTTATATGCAGGAATGGAAATCTATGTCGTTTAGCAGTGCTTGCACTTTTGTCAGAGCTGTTGCTGTTGCCTGTGCCTTCAAAGCCACCCAAATCAGACCAGAACAGCAGACTGCACAAAGTTGGACCCAGGGCTGGAAGAAAAAGGCTAAAAACCAAATATTTGCAAATATGTGCCAGGAGGAAAGGCACAGCCAAATGCAGCCTCCTTGGTTCTGCTCTTTGCTTCTGCACTCAGGGGTATCAGTGCTCCCCTTCTCACCTGCACACTTGGAAGACAAGGAAAATGCCCACCTGCCCATCTCAGCTCCAGCAGGCTGCCAAGCAGGGTCCTTCCCAGGCTATTCATCTGCTTGGAAAATAGACTTAGAAAAAGCAGCAAGCTGCATTCTCCTGGCTGGGGGACAAGGGACACCCCTCTATGTGGGGAGAAAGCACCAAGGATAGCTATGAGGAAGTGAGCACCAAAATGCCTCTCAGCAGGGCTGCCTAGACTTGGCCTGTTATAAGCATCTACATTTTTATGCACTGCAGTGATGATGTGGGGCCCCCGTATTGCAGGTGCTCGTAAAAATAAGCAACAGCTACTGTTGGATATTTATTGCCTTATTTTGGGAATCTTATCTCTCAAGTAGCAGCAAACTGAGTAATTTGAATACAGTTGCTGGCTGAGATGCACATGAAATCAGAAGTATTTGTTGGACAGAGTCTTTTTAATGTTCATAGCACTACAGGACTTTCTGGAGAGGGCTGGGACAGAGGTGCACTTGAGGAATGGCTGGTGATCAGCAGCCACCTGGCAGGGTGCTTTGATGGGAGCCCCCAGTGCTGGCAGACGTGACCCAGAGCTGCTTCTTCATCCCTCATGTCCTGTAGGCACAAGGGCAGTACATCTTACCTATGGGTCTTGTAGGGATCCTGAAGTCTGTGACTGTCTTTGTCCAGAGTCAGTGTCAAGCTTTGCCTCTGTGTGCAATGGAAGATTTTAAGAGAATCCTCTTTCAGTGGGACCTGTCCTGGGACGTTCTGTGACATGGAAATGATAATGTTTATGGCTAGATTAATCTCTTCATGGCCAAATTGTATTGCATAGGTCAGCTAGCAATGATAGAACCAATTGTCTTATTGTAGAAGGTGGAAACTAGATTGCCCTAAAACAGCCTCACTTCACTTCCCCCAGGAACAGAGAGGTATATGCACCCAGCTGGTAGTTTATAATAAAGTCCTTCAGGAGTACATTTGACTATGAATACTTAAAGAAACCTTTTGCTTTCTACAGTGGATAGAAATTCATACTTTTATTCACACTTTTTTCTTAATGACCTTCTGCCATAAGAGCAATTTGCTTAGTCCACTCCAGGTAATTTTGCATGATTTGCAAATCTAATTTTTATCTCCATGTCTCACATTTGAAAATTTTTTGCCACCATATTAATTTAACATTTTTATCTTTTACCTACCCAGACAGCTCATCGTGACCTTTAAATTCACTTACAAAGGATAACCCATTGGTTAATCTGGACCAATTGGCCTCAGTTACACACTTGGTGACAAACCATTATTTCTACTCCAGTTCTTTAATTGGCCAGAATGCTCTTTTTTATCAGATATATTAGCTGTCAGAAGTGTCTGCTAGCCTTTGCGTACTTCCTGGATGGTGTCCAGGTCATTAAAGCAACATCTTCTGTTCAAGTCTGGAATATTTATCCTGTGCCAAAATCCTAACTTTCTCCCTGCTTTTAATTAATTAAAGCCTGAAGAATGCTGGATGGGTCATTCTACAGGCAAGCCTTTCGAAATGGGAAAACTGATACAAAATGTTTCATGCTCCTTTTTCTTTTACCCGTTCAGCAGTTTTGCTTCACAAATCACAATTTTATACTATTTAAATTTCATCTGGTTGAACTATTTTACTTTATTTCTGCTGAATTATTTTGCATGACAATAAGGCAGGCACAGTTTCATGGGCAAAGAGGGAACTGCAGGAGCCAAAGGGGCTGTAACCCCCAGCATATGATGGGAGAGAGGCATCCCTGTCCATAGTCATTCCCCCCATGCATAAAGGGATGAAGTCTCATCAGGAATGAATCCTCTGAGAATCAGAACCAGCTTCTGAGGGAAGAGAGCACCCCACAGCTCTGGCCAGTTCTCACAAACCTCTACACACCTGCCTACAGGGAACAGCCAGGCAGCTGAATCTCACCTCCCACGTGGTGCAGCACCTGATGCACCTCTACAAGGTGCTCAGGCACTGCTTGCACAACTAGAATACATGACCCGCTACCTTTCTGTATTTAGTGTCTAACAGAGATGCTGGTAACATTAATAGTTCTTCATCCCTTGCACTCCCAGAGCAGTAACATCAAGATTTTGATTGCCTTGATACCATACTGTATTCACCAGCCAAGGAAACCTGGTTTTTACAATGAAAATTTATTTATTATTTTATATCACTGTGTTTATTTGCATTCATAATCTGTATTCTCTGTCAGTGACTCACAACAGAACAAAGGACTTCTTGAAAGGAGATGTGGTTAAGTGTAGCGATTTCTTCACTTCTATGTAGTAAAATATTGTTCATTAAAGACATGTCTTGTAATATCTCTTGATATTTCCTTTATGCCAGTCTTCAACATAAAATTCTAAAGTCATCCTATGATAAAAATGGATTGACAGTCTTCAAAATGTCAGAAGTTTATTCCAGTTTTGTCACTGTAATGTGAATTTGAAAACAGACCTACCTCGGTGAAAATCTGTTTTATTACAAATATTTCTTGCAGCTTCATGTTCTTCCAGCTGTAATATTAACACTCTGTGAAGTGTAAGACTGGTGTCTAAAGGTATGCCAAATGGAGATGTTATTTGAATGGCAAATGATGAAAAATTGATGCAATGCTTCTATTTTTGCTTCACATTTTTGGCTTATGGAGCAAAATCAATGTATTTTAAAAGTTTAATTTTTTTTTCTGGTTCTCTTCTTTTTGTGTATGTTCCTTTTCATGTTTATTTCTTATTTGGATTTGGATAATCTTTGAATAGCTGAAGAACATTTCTGGGAGAGCGATGTTCCTGCTTTGCCGTTTGATCTGGGATCAGATTTCACCATTGTTTGTATTTTTCCACAAAAAAAAAAAACGTTTTTCAGACAAAACAACAACCCTTAAGTAAAGTCGTGGGGGCCACATGACCTGAATGAGGCAGAAGGGCTCTACTAGATGTGCTCCCTATTGAAACCTGCAGTGTCACCTATCAGCAAGCTCTTCAATCTCCAGCATACAGTATGTTTAAATGCTGTGTAAATACAGCTTCTGCACTTCCATTTATCTTTGTCTCGCTTCTGCTGTGGCGCTGCCAGACAATGCTGGGAGCAAAGGAGGGGGGGTGAGCACAAGGCTGCTATGGGAGCACATCTGCCAGCGGGCTGATGGAAATGTTCAGGAGGTGAGCACCGGCCTCGCTGATGAAAAGCAAGTCCTGCGGTTCACAGAGCCTGCCTCGCACCGGCCCGGATAGGCTGCTCGGATTTTCAAGCCTACTGTATTTTTTGTAAGATGAGGGCTCACGTTTGCAAAGGGTCAGAAGATGCAGTTGCATAGATCCCATTCAGAAGGAGGCCCTTGACGTGCATTTATTCTTAAGGAATGATTTTGCTGTAGCTCAAAAGGAACTGTGTCTTGGCCATGTTTTTGATTTTTCTCCCATACATTATAGTAAATTTAAGTCTGTCTCAGAATTGCCTTTCATTTTGGCATCTAAACCTGATACAGACTTTTTTTTTCCTGAAAACTTGAATTCTATGTCAGTTCTGTTTTCTGACTTTTTTAATTTTTTTTAAAGAGATAAACAATTTACCTAACAAGATTATTTCAAAGGTGGCAAGATCAGACTTTAAAAATTAGTATTGCAAAAATTAAGCTTATGTTTGAAATACGAAGGTGCACCCCTGAGGAGCATCTTGCAAACTAGGAAAAATTCCAAAAATTTGCCTTTGGACCAAAATACCAATGTGAACAACATTTAGAAAATACAACAGTATATAGAAAATAAAATTAAAATGCACGTAGTTGCTGAGTTACTTGGTTTGCTTCACACAGTTCCTCATGTACATTGGGTGGACAAGAAGAAATTAAACTTGGACTATTGTTTAAGTTTTGAATTCATAGCTTAATAGTCCTTCCTCTATTCTCTTTGGAGGTAAAATGGGTTTAACATGAATACTCTAGCTGAGTGGTACCCAAAATCCAAATACAGAATGAATAAAAAAGAAAATTAAGAAGTCTCAAGGAAATCCCATGTCAACATACTTAACAATTCAGTTTCATAAACCAGACTTGTATATTAGGGGGTCTGTATTAATTACACTTTTAAAAGGCTTTGCATGAGAATATTCTGAATAACTGCAAAAAGAAAATTTTGTGCAGAAAAGCCACTCATCCTGCCAAATATGAAGGCACCACTCCAGAGCATTTGCATTAGAGAGTTCCTCAAATAAATTATTTTTTTTAACATTGGAAGACAGTCATTCTACTAACCTGTCCTCAGAATCAGCTGAGTCATTTTTAATTGAATTCTTTCAGATCAGCCATCCTGAAATAAGCCACTGAATGAAAAAATTTCCACTCACATGGTTGGAGCTTGTCAGCTGAAAACAGAACACCCATAGAGAGGATCAGTGTAGCCTAAGCATAGCAGGAGATTATCCTGTTGTGTTCCTGCAGGTGGTGAGCACGGGTGACACAACACCATTCAGGCATCATCTCCCAAAAGGCTTTCTTTCAGAAGCTGAGGAACAGTACTTCCAAAGGCAGCATCTTTGCTTTCCAAGGAGCTGAACACATCTCTGAAACAAGATAGGTGGAGGACTATGACTCAAAACGTCCATTTTAGCACCAAATCTAGAACTCATGTTTTGGCTCAAGTCATTATTTTCACTACACAAGCTAATCAGAAATTGAATTGAGGAGACTCACAGGCAATTATGAACTATATTCTAACTTATCTGCTTGCAAAGAAGGGGAATAAACCTTCAGTGAAAGCAAGACTAAACTAGGTTTAATTTTATGCCGACTCCACAATAGTTTACTCTTCTGCTTGTCAGCTGGACTGCTAAGTTCTATGTAGTGTATTAGAACTGCAATCTCTCAGGATATGTAGATGCATTGTGCTGGGTATTCCAGCACTGCATTTGGTATAAAACAATCTCTGGATAAAACCAGCACTAAAAGTAGGAATGGCAGCAGCGTTTGTCAGTGCCAAGCTCAGTGTCTACAGCCTCCTCAACATTGTTAGCTGTTGAGCTCTTGGCTTGTTTGGCTGCTTTTTAAACATGTTCAGCCTATGAACTCCTCTGGATGTCAAACTGCAGCTGATGATCTGCTGCTTGGAATTGGAAACATTTGGTGGGATTTTACAGGGACCTGATGTAAGTAAAGTACCATGGAAATCAGGTGCAAGCCACTGCCTTTGCCAAGAAAACTGCTTTAAAGCTCATTGTAAGGCAGAAGTGGGGGATGTAATCCGGGGGCAATCTTTGTCCATTTCTCTGTTTGTCATTTCTGATCTGTATTAATATTCATCCTAACCCGACCCCAGTGGGAAATTACTATGCATTTGTTCTAAATCGGTCAAAACTCCTGAACCAGCCATATGGTGTGAATCCCTGTTTGTCTGGTAGCGCAGAGTCTATCTTTCACAGCCCTGATGCACATACAAAACTGTCTGCTTTCACTGCTTCATAGCAGTGTTGTAAATATAACTGAACTTGTGAAAGAAACAAGGTGTTAATTGATGGTGTACATATTCGTCCTCATAAACGTCTGCTCCTAAACTACTTTTCACGGTTTCTAAGGAAACCCTTATTCCTTAAAATGGCCAAGGTTCTTGCTCATAATACAGTTTAAAATCTTAATTATCTGAAGCACTTTTTGCTGTGAGGGGAAAGGTGTAGATACGGCCCATCTGTATATTCAACAGTTACTTTGAACTTGGAGGAAGGGAAGATTTTTGTCAGCACTGACTGCAGGAAACCATCAATTCGCACATTATGGGAAATGTGATACCGTATTTTCAACTCCAGCTCCTGACTTTCTCAATTAAGATTGTGTGAGACATGCCAGAAGAAGGGGACGGTGTGTCTGATCATGTGCAGGCAGTTGAAAACAGTTGTCTGTGATTGCTTCACTCGTTGTACCTGTTCATTTTATCTGGCTGTGCTGAGATGGGTTGGCATCCCATGAAGGAAAGGTCACTGCCAATACCCACAGTGCCTTCCCTTCCATCATGGTTCTTGCTGCTTTTCTTCCCCACCACATCCCACCAGCCAGGTTGGAGCACAGGTATCAAACCCAAGTGGCCAAAGCTGGAGACCAGCTGTCTGTTGATGCATCCCTGGGCAATGGATCCTCCTGGAGTTTTTTCCCCAGCATACAGCACACTAACTTGTTAAATTCCCTGAGATCATGTTCTCTTCCTGAATGAGAAACTTCAGGTTGTTGGTCAAAACAAGATTAAGGTTTCTAAATCAGAGCACGTGTCTATTATGCTATGCTTGATTTACATTTAAAATATATATGGGTACCTCTGTAATTCACAGAATGTAACCACTGTTACAAAAGCCACATAAGAAAATCCCCAGATCTGAACAGACCTGGTAGGATATCTGAGCTCCAGGTGTGAGTCATGTGCCTGCTGACTTTCACTCTGCAATGCAGCTATCTGCCCCACTCAAAACACTGCATATCCTCCAGCTGTTTGCACATGTGCTGATCCCTTAACAGAAGCAAAAGAAGGGATGTTCAGGAGAGCTCAAAAGTGACCATTCCTGTCATATCAATCCTTCTCACAAAGCTGTATGACATTACTGGAGAATCATCTCTTTATTTGCTTTTAAGCAAACAAATCTTCAGAAAAAATAATTGAAGATCTGTGGTTTTGTGTTTCCAAATCATTACTGAAAAAACCAGACTTCTAGGTCTGCCAGATTCTTGGCTCTGCAAACACCCTAAAGCTTCCCAGGGCTATACAAGGATGAGCAGTGTTCTCTGGCTCTCAAAATCCTCACAGTTTCAAGGCATAAAATGGGGTGTCCTTTATTTCTAAGGCACAGAATCCAACTGATATTGTTTTATTACCTCCATGTGCTGCTAGTCCTTCCCAATTCATTTTCAGATGGGATTGTATTTTCCCCCAGAAAGAAAAGGGAATTGTCCAGACTGTATTGTAACATCTGAGTCACTGCCAAAGAAGATTACTAAACCATGTGGATAAAGCTGCCCAATTGCAGGTGGACAACTTGTTGTTGTTATCAAATAACTCTCCATCAGTCCTGTCTTTCAGCCACTCAACAACTGCCTTGGTAGAAATTACTGAACACATTTTCACTGCCATAAAAATTGGCCAGGGCTATATTTCTGGATTCCAAGAAAGCTTCTGACAGCCAACCATGATACTTTATGTAATAAGTTGTCAGCACACTGTGTATCACCTAACGCTGTCACTTGGCTTAGGTCAAAGCTGTCAAATTGCCAACAAAATATTGTTACTAGAAGCACTAAATCTTCTTTTCAGCCTAGTCCTGTTGGGGTCCATCAGACATAGTCCTTGGCCTGTTATTGTTTATGCTGTGTTTAAATGACCTACCACATGAATATGCATGAAAAGCAAAGCTTACATATATGTAGACAACACTGCTAGCAGATGCTGCAGTCACATTTCAAAAAGATCTGTGAACCACCAGGGAAGGACCACTTATGGTCTGCTTATGGTTTTAAAAGCACACATATAAAATGTTCCAGATCACCCTCATCAACAAATCTTAGACCTAGTGCTTCTCTGTTATATGTGCAGTATACATTTATGTTGTACATTAAATTGACATCTGAGTTATAGGTGAGCCTTTGACTATAAAAAAAGATGAATTTTGGAAAAGTCATGCCGCCCTGGGGTGAGAGGCCACGAGACAAGAGAGATGCCTGAGAGGGGGATCTGGGAGCTGTCGTGGCTGGGATGCAGATGTGAACTTCAGCTAATCTCTGAAGGCTTCTTCTCTTTTCCTTTCTTCTGGGTTGTGGTGTAACAACTTCTCAGCTGATCCTAGAGGTGGAGAAAGGATGGAGTGAGAGGAGCCTGTAGTCAGGACAAGATTTCTGTTGAGAGTGTGAGACCATAAATACTGAATTTTGGGTGTGATGCTTGCACTGCAAGGATGACTTTGGAGAGCAGAAACAATTTTGTCTCCATTATATAAAAAGAAGACTTGAAGGGACCAAAGCAGTGTATTGTCTTTTGTTTTCTCAAATATCTTCAGTCAGCCTTGTAAAAACACAGCCTTCCTAAAGCACTGCATACAAACAAATAATTTCAAAAGCATGGCAGTGTTTTAAGGATGTGCACATGTCCATCACAGCCAATACATGCTGCAGAGTGCAAAACAATATTGGGCTGTCTTGTCTGTTTGGCAGCAAGTAGAGAGAGTGTCAGCACCAGTGTCAGTGTGATTTCTTCTTGACCCCTGAAACATCTGTGAAACTTTACATTGATGAAACCCCTTCACCATTAGTGGGTGTAGTTCTCCTTATATTGGAATGAGCAAGAACTGTGTCAGCCCTTGAAGAATGTACAGCAGTGAGATATTCTTACATATCATAATGAGGTATCATACAGATGGAGAGGAGAAGACTGAGGAGACCTCAGTGAGGCATTACAGTACTTAAAGGGAGCTTCTAAAAAAGAGAGAGCAACTTTTTACATGAGCAGTTAGTGATAGGACAACAGGGAACAGTTAAACCAAAGGAGCAGAGATTTAGATTAAATTATGTAAAAAGGCACTTGAAAAGGTTTTCCAGACGAGTTGTAAATGCCCCATCCCTGAAAGGGTTCAAGGCCAGGCTGAATGGGGTGTTGCACAACCTGGTCTAGTGGGTGGAGGGGCTGGAAACTTTAAGGTCCCTTCAAACCCAAGCCATTCTGTGATTTGGTGAACCAGAGATTCAGACCAGGAATTTCAAAAGTAACGTATGAGTTGAGGCTCCTCAGTTCCTACATACCTGGTGTAAGTCTTATTTGCCATAATGCTGAGAATTAACAATGTCTAAAGCTTAAGCTATCAGCTTTACTTGCAGAAAGGCTGCTCTAGCCTCAAAAATCACGTATGCAAATGGGATGAGAGGGCTCAGTGCATCACCTTACACCAGCCCTTGCAGAAATAACTCCACCTGAGATGTTTGCACTCCTTGTCACAGCAGCTGTATCTGTACTGCTAAATTAAATTAAACCTTTCTCTGGTTCTCTGGCTCAGACAGGCACAGCCTTTCCAGCAGCACATAGGCACTAGGCTCTGGCTCTCCCATGGGCAGGATGCTCCCACAGGCTTGGGACATAAATGTGATGTTCTGGCTCTGTCATTGCTGTATTTGGTGCTGAATCACGAGGGTTGCAGACCATGACGGTGATGTTTTCCTAGCAGGAACTCCGGACACTGCTGCAACTGCATGGGATGAGGCATTGAAGAGAGCATCCTGGGTGCCTGCAGGGCAGAAGCAGCAGAACCTGGTGTGCCTCACTGACTGTGCAGCTGCATCCCGGTGTTCCCTGAGGGAGGGAAGCCGGTGCATCTCAAGACGCTCCGAGGTGTGAGAGCACAGCTAATCGCTAAGCAGCCCGGATGGCCAGCAGTCAGGCTTGCTCCCTAGCCCTGCGTAATTCAGCAGCACAGACACAGCCTGTGACAACTTGATTTTTGCTTTGAGAGCAAGTGCCAGGCTCATCCGTGGGGTGTAATGTGTGACTGTGGCTCCTGGATCACTCTGCCAGTGCAATCCAGGCACGACACAGCCACAGTCCCCTCCCCTGCTGCCCTCTGCTTTCTGGGAGCCCAGCCTGACACTTGTGGTAATTTGTGCCTAGGCCTGTGTTGCTCGAGAGATGAACAAAAGGATGAAATCATTTTATTTGGCAGCTTTATGTAGGACTGGGAGGAAAAAAAACCCAAACCAGAGTCCCTTTCCCCCCTTTTAAATAAAGCAGCTGTTAGGAATGTTTACAGATCTATACATTTAGGTTCTTATTGCTTTGGTTAATGATTTGATTTAAATGGCAGCAAAGGTTTTACCAACTCTGAACTATTGATTATGTGGGCAATAACTGGATACAATTATTATGCCAAAATGCATTCTTATATTAATGCTGATGTGAAGACATTTCAAAATATAAAGCAGCAGTGGATATGTTGTGACTCAGAGCAGAGAATCAAAGTCACAGCATGGGATGGCAATAAAGAAAAGAACACAGTAATGAGGAGAAGAGTCTTAGAGAGAAAAAAAGGCAGCACTTGACAGACTCTTTGCAAGTTGGAAAACAAGCAGTTCTGAGAGCCGAATCGTTAATGAAGCCTAGTTTACTATGAAACTGTGTCCTATATTCCTGTTCCACTCCTCCTCCCAACCAACTGTCCCAAATCCTCACCACATTCCCTATGGCTTGGATGGCCTCTCACACCATCCTCCCCACATCCCCTTGTCCTATGCCAGCACTGTCACCTCTGTGCCATGCCCCACATTGCCTGAGTGATAGCATGTGCTATCCTGGCCTGTCCCAAGGGATGAGGGTTGTCTGGCCCATGATCACCTCCTGCTTGGCCAGCTGGCAAACAAACCCCACAGATAACTGCTGAGCTTGGGCTCTGCCACTGAGCTCCTCCAGGAGGAAATCTCCAGCACAGCACTGCCTTGGATTCTTCTTCCTTTTGCAGATGCTGCTTTTCACAGTTTCTGATAAAACTGCATATCTGAGAGCTACAGTCTGTAAAACTTGTTTACATCAATCATCAGTGGATTAAAAAAGTTATGAGGAATGGGATGGGATAAAATAAGGGATTGAGTCTTAGGAAGTAAAGGTTTAAGTCTTTTTTTTTTTTCTTGCAAAATAGGGAAACGTTGTCAGAGTTCCTCTCCTGTATCTCCTGTACTTTTCCAAATGAGAGCTACAACAAACAGCTCTGATCAAAAGTCTCAGTTACAGCCTCTTTCAAAAGCTCATTTTCCCTTTAAAGAGACAGTCAGGTTAGCTACATTTTGGCATAACATGAAGTCCACGTAAATAAGATCAAAAACTAAAACAGCGTTAGTTTTCCTTAGCCATCGGTATGCCATGGAAAAAGTAGTGCTGACCTCTAAAAAAACTGCAGCTGCACGTTCAGCTCAGCCTGAGCTTTGGCTCGTAGCCATATTCCTCATTTTAACTGTGACTTGTGGAGTCATGAGGCTCCCACTCTTTCATCCCAGGGTGTCTGGGGATAACTGAGGCAGATATTACACAAATAGCAATCAAGAGGTTTCAGCGTTCGCAGCGACCCAGGATTCTGCACAGGACTTCTTGATGGCATAATTAAAAGTCTAATTCAGAGACCAGAATTAAAGTTCATCTGCTGCTTTTAAGCTTTTTCCCTTCTTTTGGGCCTTTATTTTTTCTCCATTAGTAATATTCTAAGAGCATGCCTATGGGTATTTTTTTATTTCTTTAAAATAACTGGAATAGATCTGGTCTGCCACATACATAGATCCATTAGGGCCAGGAGGTACAACCTGGGATCAAACTTTCTGTCTCATTTAATGTAAAATTTCCTGAGTTATATGGATAAATTTCCTGAGTGGTATGGATAAAACTTGGACACTAGCAGTGAAAAGCATCTCTCAGGCACTTTATTGGAAAGATTTCCATACAACTCCAATAGCCATTGAGAAAAGCAAAGTGTGATTTATATACTCCTACACTAGGCATTCCCACAGAACCACTAGGCTGTGATCACAGCACATTATTAAATGCAGAGAACATGACAAAGCCAGGACATTTTATAAAAACCCTTACCATTTTTTCAAATCACAGCTAATTTCCACCAGCTGACAGGAAACCCATTTTGCTCTTCTACACATCCCCTTTCTCAAAAATGTCCAGTTTGTGTTTGTTTTGACAAGTTTGGTCTCATTTTTAAAAAGCGTTAGGTTTTTTAAAGTTTAAAATATGCTTAAGCCAACCACCTTTCCAACTAAATGGATAAGTAAATAATTACAGAGCTGAGAAAATGCTGACAGATGCAAAGGAAGAGGTAAAGAGTAACAAATCAGGAGAAGGTGAGGAGGTGAAATGGTTATATGGTCCTAACTGCAGGCATTGAACAGAGCTGTGTTTATGAACAAGTTCAACAAACACACGAGTCACACATTGAGGGTAATGACGGCCATATGGCAGGACGTGGAACTGCCAGGAGTGACAGTCTGATTAAATTGTGCCTGTGGATTTGACCACCTCATTGACTCCCTGACCATCCATCCATCTCTGCTGAAGCTCTTGAGATGTTCCAAATCTCTAAACAGATAAAAGCTTTTCTTCTAAACTAATTTGCTAGATCATTTCTTTTGTATTTCCTGCTCAAGCATCAGGACAGATGCTTTATATCACTGGGAAGGAAACCTCTCCTTCCCAAAGATGTAGAGGTTACCAGAGTCACAGAGGAGGTTGAGGCTCCCTTTAAGCCTGAGAAGAATGTGTGAGAGAATGGACTTTCAATGCAATACAATTCTATGGGTTAAAATCTATTGTAGGCTATTTCAAGAAACTTTTGTGGCTTCTTCTGGATTGTGGATCTATATTTCTCCCTTCCTGGAAAAAAATGTGGTTCAAGGTTATGGATCCACATTGAAGTTTAATAGTTATTTCAACATCAGAAATATTTGTTTCACTTGTATCTCCCAATGTCATAGAAGTTCAAATACTGCTGCAGTAATATTTTAAGGGAGAAAACGGAGTTAAAAATTTGAGGCCAACAGGTCAAATATTCTATCATTTAAAAAAAAAAAAAAAAAAAAAGAAGGCAGCTGAGCATCTATTTCTTAAAAGATATTCAGAAGACCACCAGATCTTATGCAGAAATTTGCTTTTTAGAAGTTGTGTGTTTTAAAAATGCAAAAGAAGAATCTTAATCAAAGAAAGTTCACTTCATTCCCTTCTCCCCCATTGAAAGAAAATAAAATATGAAAATTCAAATTGAAGAGTGTATCTGTGAGACACTGGAAGATGCTACCCAAGGGTGCTCACTGCAGAGAGGAGAATAGCTGTATTAAAATGAATAATTTTGTGGGGAAAGGATAGAGAGTTGTTGCTGTAAGAAAAAAATCTTTTTGATTGACATGAGAAATTGCTGCCACATGAAACAGTTCACCTTCTTTGAAGGGCTCTTTTGTCAGTGAGGTCAGGTCAAAGAGGTTTGAAAGGTCCTCATCAAAGGAAGTTGCCCTTCTAGGCCCAGTGCATTCCCTTGCTGGAGTAGTCTTGGCTTCAGGAACTGTATGGAGATGTGGGAAGCCGGGGGATGGCAGCTGCATAGCTAAGCAACCGGGGCTGGCTGAGCCATGAATCAACACTGTCACCTGCTGTGGGCAGGATAATCTCCTCGTCGCCCAGGCTGGTGGATTGCTGCTGCACACGGGCAAGTGCTCTGTAGCCGTGGTCTGACCACAGCACTGTCCTGCACAGCTTGTGTTTGTAAATACAGAGCAGGAGCAGGTCCCTGTGCTCAGCACTCTGCGCCCCAAAGACAGAGTTTGGGTTTGTGGCTGAAATAGCAACGTGAGTCCCTCCCCATCTTTCCTGTCTCAGTGCTATTCCTCGGATACCCTCCCTTACCTGGGGGTGGGAGAGTCCAGGTTTTTCCATTCGGTGAAGGAGCACTGTCCCTGGGGAGGGCACAGCACCTCTATGGAATAAGAAGGAGCAACAACCATTAAATTCTATCCCTAACCATGTCCAACATGCCTGTGTCACCTCTCTGCACTGATGTCACTTAGCCACTAGTCTCTAGTTTTGTAGGTGTCCCCCACCACCCCACTCAATGGCAGAGATGCTGAATAACCAAAGCCAGGACCAGGGGGTGTAGGGTCTCAGACCCAACCTAGCCAGTCACTGTGCTGTACTGGGCTCAGCCAAACCAAGACTGCTGCCTGAGGGTCCCGTTCCTCACTTTCACCCTGCTCCCACAGCCTCCCGCTCCGCTGGGACCTGCTCTCTCCCTGCAGAAAGAGTATAGGAATTAACACCTTTGAGATGAGAGATGCAGCTCCCATCTCTGCCAGCAATGTGCAGAGCCCACCCCTGCTA
This sequence comes from Parus major, assembly GCF_001522545.3. Classification (NCBI taxonomy): domain Eukaryota; kingdom Metazoa; phylum Chordata; class Aves; order Passeriformes; family Paridae; genus Parus; species Parus major. Next base: position 73,196,401 of record NC_031770.1, on the reverse strand, counting down.
AAGGTCAGTTCATTTCCTAAATTTTGAAATTATTTTCAGAGTATTTTTTAGGGAGGCTCAAAAATTTGGGGGTTTCTGTTTGTTCTCTGTAAGGAAGTTGCCCTTCTGATACAATTGTGTGACTCCAGGCTCTGCTTCCTTGAGGAGGAATTTCAGATGCTCAGTGCCTTAAAGCCTCGCTCAGCTGATTGCAGGCAGTTTTCCCCGCTGCTCTCTCAGCTCACATCTCAAGCTATGTGAAAAATCACCTCTGTTGATTAGGACAGGGCTTTCCTTCCTGATTGCATTGCCCTGTTTACTGTCATTGAATTCTTGAATCAGGAGGATGTTTTGTTTGTTTCTCAAATTTTAATTGCTGTATGACTTTCCTCTTCTTCGCTAACCTGCTCTTATGTTTTAGCAAACAGTTCCAGAGGTAATTGCTGAATTTATATATTCATGGAAATCCAGCAGATATGTACGATAATAGCACAATTTGATATTTATGAAGTGCCACTTTTCTATAAAGGTAGAATTTCAGTTAATTATCACCGGCCTGTTTATTAACACTTGGAAATGGAAAAATAATGAATGGGCACATCGTTTATTCATTAAAATGCTGCTGATGAGTTGCCCCATTCATAAATTAGCCTTGCATTTCACTCCAGCGTAGCACTGCCTGTGCTGGTGGGTTTTGAAGGTCAATTGTACTTTAACCCGTGGCTCCCTGCAAAGGGGGAATCTGTCACCTTGGACTGTGATCACAGTGACTCTTGTCAACCAAACAGAGTCATTCTGTGAGCAGTTTGGCTGGCAGGGTGTGGAGGCAAAGGGGGAGGGCTGCAGCAAGCAGCACTGCTTGGGACATAATTCTCTTTCACTTGGAAGCAGTGTGTCTGTGTCTATCAGACAGTGAGGATTGATACACTGGGCTGGGAAGGCACTCCTGTGGACATTCAGATATGTCTTTTGGAATCAATGTCCTTCCCTCCCACAGACAAAATCCAAGCTGTTCTTGGGGAAAGTGCCACTTTGCTGTTGTCCCTCTGATGAGAAATCTCACCCCTCTGACTGGCAGAACTACGTGGGCAGTGAATTTTAATACAGGTACAGGTGAAATTCAGAGCAAGTATCTGAATATTTTGGGCCAGCTATTACCCTTTTTTATTTGGGAGACCCCTCTTCCATCCCTGGGAGGAATGTGTGAGGGCATGCAGAGCCCTGTGGGACAAGAGGGACAGCAGGAGCAGAGCTGAGACAGAGAAGCTTGGCAGAGGACACCTCCTCAGTGCTGTTTGCTATTCAGGGCAGCATTGAGAAGATGCTACACTAGAATGAGATCTAGTGGAGAGACTTTTTCCTGAATTGCTACAGTCATTAAAATTACCAAAGATTTCTTTCCAGTATAATGTTGGCCCTGGGGTCAATATAAAATTTTGTAATTCATTCTGCCCATCCTCGGGCTGGATGTTGCCTGGTGCAGTTGAGGTACCACAGATAACTGCTGCCCTGGGGGCAGATGGACACTTTCTGCAAAGTTTGCTGGATGCCTTAGTGCAGGAGTGCCACTGAATTGTCAGCTGTTACGAATACAACTACTCTGCCAGATGTGCAAAACATGACAAAGATGAGAAAGTAGGTGCTGAAATATTCTATGATGGTTAAATGGAGAAAATGTCTTTGAAGCCATCATGAGCTGATGCCCATTTCCGATAGGTTTGGAGTAATCCACAACACAGCTGGAGCTTGAGAGAGACCTGAGGTGTGAAATGACACAATGAATAGCTAATAGTGGCTGCTTCCTGGACAAAATACCTGCCAATATCAAAAGCAAAGCAAGCACTTCTGGCTGCGGACTCTGCTACTGGCAGTAAGCAGCTCTCTCTTCTGAGAAAAAAAAACTGCACTGCTAAGAGAAGGAAAGATAATGCAGTTTAGCTCCAGGTCAGGGGATGAGCCTCCCTCCCACGTGTCTGGGTCAAGCTCTGCTAGCAGGCCCGAGGTGCCCAGCTCCTCTGAGTGTGGTCAGCAGTGATGTTAGCCGGGTGCTCCTGTGCCACTAAGGCATTTTCATAGGATTCTATTCCTTTCTGATAGCATGATCACAACTTGCTCAGGTAAGGAGGAGTAAAAGACTTGTTTTAGGAATTTCAGCAAAGCAAAAGGGTGATCCCAAAGGGCCACAGAGGGACAGATGTGGTTGTCTAAACATGAAGCCACCTATAAGCAAGGTGGGTTTTCTGAAAAACAGGCTACAGTGACCTTGAACAGGACTAACATCTCTCCAGTGTTCATGGTGCACAGAGCTGTTCAGAGAAAAGTCCAGGCTGCTAATACTGGTAGCTAAGACTATATATTGGCTTATATTTCCAGTGCCATGCTTGAAAACAAGAATGCAAGAATCAAGTTGAGGGTGGTTTTTTTTTAGCTGTCTTTAAAAATGCATAAAGTTTTGCTTCAAGTGTCACTGTTGGAGTTTTACTATTATGCTAACAATCCAGGCTACCTGCTGAATGCAACGGGCTACAGGCTTCATATGGGGATTTTGCCTACTGTGAGCATTTTTTCGTTTCTTTTAAAATAAAATACCATTCTCAAGTGCCCACCTTTCAGAGTTCCTTTCATATTTTTTTAAATAAAAGAAAGTTTAGAGAAATTATCTCTGCATTCATGCATGTTGCTTATGAAGTCAAAGAAAAGTATTTCTCCATTGTTTTTTCTCTCATCAGCTACAACTAAAATGCAAAAAACAGCCAAAGTTTTACCCAGTTCAAGGCACACTGCATTCTTTTAAGCAGTGTGTTTCTTCACGAAATAACCAACATAATTTTAAAATACGTGTCAAATAAAATGACTAGCAAGGACAAACTAAAGTTAACATTTGACTTTTTCTTTTGAAGTACAACTAATTTTCTTGCAAAAGTACAGCATCAGTTCCTGCAAAGCAGTTCTTTTGTTATTGATTGGAGAGATATAATATATAAAGCTGCTGCCTGTACCACTCTACAATAATTAAAAGTACTTAATCATGCAGCTTGGAGATTTATTTTAAAAGCACAAAATATGTTCCTTATTGTGATTCACAGGAATTTACTGGTCTAATTTCTTTAGAGACCAGCAGGAATATATATTGACTTTGGTTTATTTATCAACCAGCTATTTAAATTACCAAGTTATTTACATTGTTATTGTCTCCATCATTTAGTCACCATTTGCAAAGATTTCACATTGCTCTTAATTTGGCACTCCCTAGTGCTGGTAGTACTTATGGGAGAGGGTAATTTAGGAGATAGTCAAGCAAGCCATCTTGGTATGGGTGATCTCCTTCTTGCCCCAGACAGATTTGTTCCCTCAATGACTCCTTTGAAAGGAGACATGCAGAACTTCGCCCTGGAGATGTTGCAGCTACTTATCATCACAGTACCAGAAGGAAACAAGACAAATTGTGAGGACACGTAGCTCCAGGAGGTTCAGTTGCCCTCAAGGTCTGGATTAAAAAACCTCTGGCCAGATGTTCATAGCATTACCCAGCTGTAAATTGGGTAACTGGGGAGGACAGGGAGCACCAGGGGAGGACCATGGTGACTGAAGTCCTCTGAGATCCTGATTTGATTCTGGGATTATGTGAAGGAAAGAACATACTTAATCCCCAAAAATACGTGTAAAACATCAAGACCACAAGGCTCTGAAGTTGCCCTAAGACTACCTAGGAAAACAGTTATTAAAGGAATATTTAATTCCTAATTGTGAGGACATTACCTGCTATTTATTTTCATTTCTAACAACATTTTTTTGTCAGTCTAAAGCACACAGAACACTCCTTATTTTCACAGCACTCGCTCTCCCTTTCTTCTTTTCTTTTCTCCCTTAAGGTCTGTGTGTAGGGGATTGAGAGTAACAGCTATTATTTAATGTGTGGCTTTTATCCCACGGCTGGGTCTGCTGAAGGACCTCCCTGAATGTCTCCAGCGGAGAGACAACTGTTGAGCAGAACATGCTGAAGAGCAACCCCGGTGGCCCCTGTGGGGAGGAGGGCAGCAGTGCCTCCCACTTTCAGAGGCTGTAGGGGGAGAGGGTGAAGTGCCCTGGTGAGGCAGCCAGCCCCTGCATGACGGCAGAGCTGCCAGGCACTGGCGGGGCCGGGAGGTGCCATCTGACATCTCGCCAAAAGCCTTTCAGAGCAGATGAAAGGGACTGCAGCTCAAGTGTTTGCACTGGGCTCTGTTTTCCATCGGTTTTAGGATGATTGTCTCCAGGGTGAGCTTGGAGAGGCAGCTCATGTTTTAGCTTGGGTTGACCTCAGCACTGCAGGGACTGGGAGCTGTGTACAATTATACAGCTCAGTTTTCATTTTCAACAGTAAAAAAAAAAAAAAATGAATGGATTCAAAACACCAGGTAGGAAAAAAAAGTTTCCAAGCACTGAAGTTTATTTCTTTCTAGATGCTTCAAGAAAGAGTCTCAGAGGGAAAAGAGGGGAAAGCACCATGAACACCACACCATCCACATGCAAAGGCAGCTTTAGGACAAAGCTGTCCAAACGTGACATTAAAAACATGGCTTGGTGCGGTGCACAGCCAAGGTGCTCACCAGTCCTGGTACCTGCCATTCCATGCTTTGTTGTGGCAGCTGCTGTGATAAAAAAGCAGCAACAACAACAAATGAACTCTCTGAGATAATGGGTCTCTTCCACAAGGAGATGATTTCTGCCTTCTTAAGGAGGAAATTGCTGAAGTGCAGGGTGCTTTGTTGCCTTGTATTTCTAAACAGCCCATTCCACATAAAGGATGAATCCCTTCCCTTACACAATGCAGGCAGATTCAGAGCACATTTTGGAATAAGGATAATTTTAAGATTTTTTTTTCTGTGGTCTTTGGATCATGGCATTGGAGCTTTTATAGTCAGAACAGTTTTAAGGGAGCTGAAAGTGTTTCAGAGGTATTGGTCTGTTCTCAAGCCAAGAGATGCTGATCCAGAAATTTTACAACGCTGTACTTTCTCTCAAGATATCCAAAATGCCATGAATTATGTATCCAACCTTGAAATGTTGTTAAAAATATAATAGAAAGTCACACATTTTGCATATTTAAGTTTTTTCAATACTTACACTTCATAGTTTTGAGCCAGATTTCTTCCCCTCTGTGACATTTGTCCATACTGAGAACTGAGTCCAAAATATGCTTAAGGGCAATTGAAAGTTGTTTGGAATTTTTCTGATTCAAAGCCTTTACTTACTGTGCAAGCTGCCAAAAATCCAAACAGTTTAAAAACACTGGGCACCTCATTTTCATTTTTTCTCAGCAGTCATCCCATATATTTCTTTGGAGCTTTAATATTCTTACAGGTTTTATTTAATTTTCACATCGTGCATTTCAAGTTCATTTCTGTGGAGTGCCTTTAATAGATATTGTTTTAATTCCCAGCATACAGATCTTCATCGTTATTTATTGTTAATGTTTCCTCTTGGACTAAACCCAAGAAACTGAAGAACTTGGCTCCAGAATATGGCAGACACATAGAGAGAATGCTCTGACAAGTGAATTTGGGATTTAATTGGCTTGTACCACTAGATGCTGGATTTGAAATGTATTGACAGAAAAGGACTGAAAGAGAAGCCTTGAACAGTACAAGCATTATTACCCTGATAAAATGGAGAGCAAAACGAGTAGTGACATTCTTTTTTCTGGTTGTTATCAGCCATCCAACCTCCTCCAAACCAGCAGAGAAGCTACTCTTCAGTAAATCTTCAGCTGGTGTAAAGCAATTTCCTTTTCAAGTCAGGGTAGGTATGTCCTTTTATACCACCCATGCATGTTCACTGCCATCTTTGCAAGGAAAAACAGATGGGAAGATGAATATTAGAACTGAATCTGGCAACAAAAGACACTCAGAATCTGACTGATCTGAAAAAGAATTATTTTGACCCACGTGGACAGTAGATACAGTCATTCACTTACAGATAGGACAGAGGATAATATCTCCCCACTCTCTGAACTCCATAAACTGAACTTTATGGAGAGATAAAAAAAAGGTTAAACCTTCCCCCCCCACACCTCCCCCAAAACCCTAACAAAAAAAAAGATCCTCGACACGTTAGGGGAAATTCCAGAAGAATCTCTGCTCAGTTTCAGTCAAGGATTCTAGTATTCATCCCTTCCATCTTCCCTCTTAAAACCTTTCATTATCAATAATAAAGATAATTCAAATATGGGTAGATCCTATTTTACACTGAGAAGGGCTAACTATAGTCAAGGGCAAGTCATGAAAAAAATCTATTCTGAATTTTCAAATCGTGAGAAAAGGAGACCTTGTGTCACACTAAAAAGAAACCTTCATTCGCATAGGTATTGAAATCCTGACCTTTCCTGCTCTGAACCACATTATTCAGATGGGAGGATGGAGGGAGCGAGAGAGGGGCAGAAAATGAGAGGTACAGATTGCCTTATGTCATCAATTTGTGCATTGTAAATGAAATTAGAATACATACTTTTATGACACTAAGTGCTAATTCTTCAGATCTTAATTGATGCAGAAGGTGGATTTACTTGATTAAAGACAGTAAAACCCAAACCAGCAGAGATTTCTGCTTAAAAGGAGCATGCATGTTATGGTCTGTAAAGGAACCTGAGAACTGGAAAATTAAATACACTACTATATTTCTTAGAAGAGATAAGTTTATTCCTGCACAGAATGTATTTAATTATTACCAAATCCATTTTCTCTGAAACTCGTAGTTTCAGTAACCTTCCACTGCAAAACAATACCTACATTAAGGAGTCCTAATGCAATGTATGTTTTGGTTCAGCAAAAGGAAGTGCTACAAACATCTCTCAGATTTAGCAAATTACTTATTTGTTCTCCCACTTCTAAGTCAAATTATGTGCAGAATTTCAGAGAAAGACATTTCTTGACACTCAGATTAGTATAGGTGTACATAGCAGATTGCCTTTGTCAAGTATGAGGTAGCTTAAAAAGCAGCTTTTACTTCTACAGGGAGTATTTGTCAGTCTGCTTTGCAAGAGCATTCTGATTCACTTACACATGTTGCTGGAAGCATCCAGATCCCCTGCTACTGCTGTTTATTATTGGAGGGGGTTTTTTAGCCTTTCTTCTGGCTCTCCATATAGGTCATACAGTATGTATGACCTATACAGTTGTGATTACACAACAGAATGGGCTAAAACTTTACAGATATGGAGACTTTTTTATGGTGGCTAGTGAGGCAAGAGAAGAGGGTACTGGCTTGTAGTGCTTCTTTGTGCTGCAGGCATCAGCCAGTGCAGCAGCTGGGTCAGTCCTTACACAAAGACCCTTGATAAATCCTAGTGCTTGTCTAGGTGCCCATGGGGACATAACAGTGTCCTGTCATGCTTAGAGTTTAGGATTCTATTAGAGAGGAACATAATAAAATTTTTCATCTGTTTGAAATTGCGTATCCATAACTCTGTATGTGAGCGCAATAAATGCAAATCTGTTCCTGCAAAACCCTTCCCATAGGCTTTAACATATGTGCAATTTTTGCACAAATCTGGCTCCATAAAATCACGTTCACTAATCACCGTTTCACTACTTACCTGCACACGGTATCACAAATAAGATCCTGACAGGATCCTGATCCCGCAGGACAAAGTGAAGGGGCAGGTGCACAGGGTTAGTGCAAGTCTCCCTCTGCTTACCACACCAACCAACCTCCCTTCCACCACCCTGGGAAGGGGCTGTGCATGCCAGTAGCTGCTCTGTTGAGTCATCAAGCAGAAGTGCTGGTCCAGCCTTCAGCCTTTGTAATGAAGACATTTTCTCCTGAAACAGGAGAAAATTTATTTCAAGGAGAATTCTAAATAGTCTTTAACTTATAAAGTCATGTCATGCCAGGGGCAGATTTGAACCAGTAACCTACATAGAAAAGGGCTTTACATCATGTGTTTTTTCCCTTAGCAAATAAGTCACCTACAACCCAAACATTGGTCCTTGGATTTAAAAATACTTTGCTGCATATTTATAATCTGCTTTTTGTATATTTATGCCTCTAATATTTGTAAATTCTTATTATGCATCCCTCTCCCACTCTTAATCATCACCTAGCAAAGATAACTAGCTATCTTTCCCCTTGTAAATGAATTCACTCCATGCCCCTAATTATTTTTGTAGTTCTTGTTTCTCCTGTAAGACGGAATCTTATGATTAAGGAAATGTCTCAAATGAATTCATTTTTCCTGAATTATGTCTACAACAAAATCCTTCTGAAAGGGTGTGAGACTCTACTTCAGGTGCTGGTCTACTGTATATTCAATTTCAGCTTCTAGAGACATTTGTATTCTCATTTTCATAGCTAAGTTGCCTTTTGCCATTCCTGATAGTTCTGTTTCATTGTCACCTCTTCCTACTTTATCTGCTTTTCAGAATATATATATTAGGGATAATTTTTCATTTGCAGGTTTTGTTTTTAATCCAAGTTAAATATATATCACAATTAGGGAAATATTTGTTTGGGCTGCTTACAGATTTTTAGACTGGGAGGGCTTTGAGCAGCCTGGTCTGGTAAAAGGTGCCCCTGTCCATGGCAGGGAGTTGGAACCAAATGATCTTTAGGGTCCTTCCAACCCAAACTATTCTGTGAATCTGTGATTTTTTTGTGTATTTGCGTCAGTCAGAGAAGACCCTCTAGAAGAAAGAATTTGTTCACCTTCTCAGCTGTCTTTTGCATCTTGATGGGTTAAAACTCACACAGATGACAAGAGTCACTCATGTACCTGACTCAATTTTGGCCCCTCTTACGGCTGAAGTTTTGCAAAGGGTTTACTGTCCCAGGCAGGCTAAATATTCTTTTCCCTAAAACAGAGGCTTCACTTTGCCACTCACCACTATTCATCCCAGCCTTCTTCCACAAAGCAACATGACATGTTTTCCAATTCATTTATAGATCCAGTAGTTCCAGTCCCATTTCCATCTGTTGCACTCCATTTGTTGCTTAAATGAAAGGCCCGACAGAGACTGCAGGCCTGAGGAACAACTGGCATTCAAAACCAAACATGTTTAGATAAAGATTGAAGGGAAAGTGATGAAGGAAACACAGACAAGGGTGGGAAAGAACAAAAGATAAAAGATTATGAGTGAGAAACATAGACATCGCACCTGATTTCGTGATTTAAATTTATTTTAAAGCCATTCAGTTGTCATTTACACAGATAATTACTGGCAACTGCGAGAGAAATATTTACAGGAATTTTGATGCTCATCTGTTACAGTAATATGAAAAAGCATTGATCCAAACCTGCAATCTTGCCTCAACAGATTCGATCCAAACCTTTTATATCACATCAGCCAGGAAATTTAAATTGCAATAGGGTCAATTATATTCATCAGCTCTTGCTTTGGCTTCTCAGAGGGACTTGGGGTTTATGAGATACTGTGAAGCCACATGAAAGGCAACAGCAGTCCTATGGTACCCTCTCCTTTATATGTTTGTTCAGAGTAATCTTTATTTCATTGTGCATTGTACTCTCCCATTCAAGTCTGTATTACTTTTTTCTTGTAAAACCATAAAAAAAGGTTTTGACTTCATCAAAACATTTACCTCATCAAGCATTGATTCCCTCCTTGATGGAACATTTTCTGGAAAAGATGAACAGAGTCCCCTCAACATTTTTGGATAAGTAAAAATGAAAACAATACTAAGCTTTTAGAAGGCTTATGGTAACTCCGCTTGTTCTTTGGTGCCACAGTAATAGCAAAAATTACTGACTGAACTGCAAATGGTGTGCTTCCTAATGCTTACCAAGGAGCCTGTTCTCTAATACCTTAAAAATATACTATTCAATGAATTTGAGCCATTTGAATACATGCCAGATTGATTCTTCCAAAAGCAATGTGTTACCCTTGTGTATATATGTCTGAAACTAGTTAAAAAGTTCACTGAAAGACAACTGTTTTATTTAAATTTCTTCATAGACCAGGAAGAAAAGTAAGAGAACCATTATCACCTGTGTTACCTTCAAATAAAAGAAGGCATTTTTTAATGAAAAACTGTTACAAAATAACATGTTTTTTTCCTTTTTTTTTTTCTCAGCCTGTGAGCAGGGTGCATGCTCAGCTACAGGATGTGTACAGTGTAAACGGGTAAAAGAACAATCAACAAGAAGTCTGTAGCAAGGAATATTACATACAGAAGAGGTTTCAATTAGTCAGAGTTTTAATGGGATGGAGAAGAGAATCAAAAATTGGTAATGAGGGAGGAATTAAAAGATATTAGAGACAATCTCTTGATCCCCAGGGTGAGAAAACACAAGAAGAAGAGAGACATTAGGCTGAGCAGTAACAGAAAGAAAATACGAGGAAAACAAGGCAATTATGATTATTGAATTTACTCAAAATACTTGCAAACAGACAATTGAGACCAATCCTGTATATTCTATGGTTAGATGAGCAGAGATGCACATTTCATCTTGGATAGCTACCTGCCACATGCCAGAACTAAAGTAAGCATGTTTCAGAGAGCCTGATAATCCCCATACTCAATTTATGTGGATTAGATGAAATTTCCTCTTTCTTTTCAGCAATTTTGGCAGACCACTGTACATTACCAAGGGCTGCCATTATCTTCTCTGAACACCAGCAAAATGATTTGTAATTTTATCTCAGTATTACCAAAGAAACCTGTAATCTCTAGCTACACTATTTTAAATAATGCAGCCCAGCAATCAAATCAACAAGCAGAATCCTCACAAATTAGGAAGATTTTATCTGAAAGAAAACAACATTATTTATTTTCTATCACTTGCCTTCAAAATAAAATCACCCAGGCATCTTAAGAATGTAAACAAGCGTAAATTCTGGGGTTTTTTTCCCTGCAGAGGAAACACATTGGATAGATACAAAAAAGCCCTGTACTAAAAGTAATGCATTTCAGTAGAACTGGTGTAACTGGCAGTGTGCTCAGCACAGTCAATATGTTGTAATCTGTCATTACACACTGGACTGCTATCAAAATGCCCTCTGATAAGTGGGCATCTGGATAGAAATTTACTAGATTTAATCTCCTTCTCTAGCAGAGGTTTGGAATGCAACAAATTTGGTCTACATTTCTAAACAAGGCTATTGACTGGTATTACATTCAGTATAAAACCCTGCAACTTAGGTATTTTTCAGTTTTTCTGTAAGTATAAACCTTTTACTAAAAAGAGATTTCCAGTTTTCATTACAGAAAAATATGGTAATTCAAATTAACCTGTTCTGGTCATCTCCTATGAGATTTTTTCAGGGTCCTAAATGGGAAAAGGATCACAATGCCAAGCAGAGTGGAAATTTATGGGAAGATCAGTATATTACATAGCAGTCCATCAGTATTAGCTACTCAGATCAATACTTTTTAAAAAAAACAGTAAGTTAAAAAGTTACTAGAAATGGGCTTTTTCAGATGTGAACATCTTAGCATCAACAGCAAAAATAATGCTTTATTTGGATTATAGTAGAAAACCAAAAATAGGACTGAACTGTTATCTCACGATGTTGTATAATGAGCTCTGTGAACTAATGAATCCCAAATCAATTCAGGGCCAGTCTTATTTTCACTGATACAGAGAATTCCTGCCTCTGTGTGTGTGTGTGTGTGTGTGTGTGTGTGTGTATGTATGTATGTGTGCCCATGTCATTATAAATTGTGCTTATTATTTCTGCTCACCACCTTAATGACAGATCCACTTCAGCATTTCAATACAGTCAGCAAGAACACTTACTCAGGAAACTGGAGGGAGGTTTTTTATGGGCATTCATATTCCTCTTTCTAGAGTTATACCTGCACAAATATATGTTTCACTGACCTTTCCCTTACTTAACATTAGTGTGATGTTTCCATTTCCACAGGTGACCTGCAGGGACTGGGGATAATTTTTCCTTTCCTGGCCATGTGGTTTGGCTTCTGGCAAGCTTTTTTCTGCTTTACTCTGAATCAGTTTAGACTGACTATAGCTGGACAAAACTCTGTGCTGGATGCATCCATTGGTGTTCCACCTCACATTGACAGGGACTCAAGAAAAGCAGGGAGCCAACTTGTCTGTGGCATTTAAGAGTGATCCACATTTTAGGGCTGCTGAGTTGCTTCCATGTAATTCCCTCATTGTTGTGGGACTTCAGATAAAGCTTCTGCCTTTCAGTGTTGCAGATCTCTTCTGGTCCTTTGCAGCTTTCTTGAATCTTGCATTAAATTGCTTGAAAGGATTGCATGACTGGCAGCTCTTGGGGCACATGAATTAGGTGTTCTGCTCATCCATCCTCCTGGGCACAAATGTGTCACCTTGCTGCTTATTACTGTGCTCGAGACATGTTAACCTGTGCAGCCTTTCTTTGCAAGCAGTAAATGGGAGCACAAGAGAATTGTTTGCAAATTCAAGACAATTACAGTGAAAGTATCTCAACTCTAGGTGTTTGTAGACTCTGAAGCATTTTCTTCATAAGCTGCTTTGGGCTGCAAAATCACAAAAAATTATGAGGTCTTGTTAGTAAACTTTCCTTAGCATTCTTCTCTGGGTAGGAGCATAGAAAACATGGTTTTGGCTAATGATTTCCAAGGAAAGCAGCTGTACTAATAACGAGATGTGTACACTCAGGCTGGGATCCTTCTCGGTCACTGTGATTGCTCCCCCCTACCCAAGGCATTTTGTAAAATATGGTAATTAACACAGCATCTTCAGACAGTCTAAATTTATTGCGATTTATATGTTCAGGAGTGTTGGTAAAAGGCCAGTGCTGGCATTTCTTTAACTAATAATTATTGTGTTTTATTGTTGTTGTTCTCCAACACATTAACGAGCAAGGACCCAGCTTTATTAGAATTCACTTGGCCCTACTGTTTCATGCATATTTATTATGCAAGAGAATAGGATTCTCTTCCTCTAGCCTTCACTAATTTAAAAGAAGATATCCTCAATGAAATGTATTCAAATATTTTGACATTTTGCTTCACCTCACTTACAGAGCAGAAATTGTTTCTGACAGTTATTATACAGTACGGGAATCCTGCTGTTTCACTCTGCTGAAGCGCAGGTTGAAAAGACACAGCAATTGCATTTTGTTCAAAGAGTGATTCTCTGGCCTAGAAATAGCAACACTGTCAGCTGTGATTCACTGGAAGTTTAGATAATATCCACTCTGTACCTCTACCACCAAGAACATGGAATATTTTTTTCCTTTTCTTCTGCTTCTTAAAACAGAAGAAAAATGAATCAAAGTGTTGGGTTGGAAGGGAAATTTAGCACCTCCAACTTTGGGATCTGTAGTAGAGGGATGTGTAGATTTTGAAATGTAAGTGGAAACTGGGAGAAATGGGAGGAGGAGTTTTTTTCCTTCTTTCAGATGCTTTTGGTTCTGTGTTGTAAACAGACCTATTTTCAAGACAAATTAGAAGAGGTAACAAATATAAATACATGAGTATTTTCAAAGATTTAAAATTACCAAAATAATTATAGGCAGTACCTGTCTAATTATTATTTTATATCATGCTTCCAGTCATGCTACGTGTGTGGTAACATCTTTCTTAAGCACAATAACATCGTATGTAAAGCACAGTGGCAGATTCCTTAGCTAATGCTCCCAAAATTGCCTTGTAACATGAAAACCTCAGCCTTTTTTCTTCCCGTTTTAGAATGCTTTTTGGTGTTCTCTTGAATATATATAGGTTGAAAAAAGAATTTTACCTTTAGATCTATACAATCAACTCTGAACAAAGTTAAGAAGGGTTGTAGTAGCATATTTAACACTTTAATTGAGCCCAAAGCTTCACAAGGGTTGTTTATTTGATGGCAAGTAGAAGAACACTTGGAGAATCTAAAGCAGGAGGAGGAGGAAGATAGAAAAATACAAGAAAAAACTGTGAAACGCTCTCCCGCATGCTTTGCTGCTCCCCTTATTGTTCATGTTATGCAGATCCTATATCAGAACTGAGGGTTCTCTTTTCAGAATAAGAAAGAGGAAGCCAAATGCTCAGTGAAAAGGAATCACAATAGTGGTATTTAATACAGTTCTTCAAGATTTCAGAAACCGGGTTTCTCTCAAAACCACAGAATATTGCAAAAGGGGGTAGGAGACAGTGATAAAGGGCCTGTTCTTGTAAAAGGGGATTGTTCAGCTGTAATGTCTGTTCATGCTCCTGTCGTATCATGGGAGAATCTGACTATTACATTGATGAGAAAATAATGAATGTAATATCTGAGAAAATCACAGGACTTGAGTTGCTTCCTAACTTTTCCATACAAAAAAAAAAAAAAAAAGCCTCCCATACAGAGACAGACATTATTAACTGGAGTGAAATAATGAGAGTGGCTGCAGGATGAGAACACTCCTAGTCCTGGAGGTGCAAGTCTGGACTGTCAGATGCGATGAGCAGCAAGGCATGCGAGCTCGGATCACACCCTGGTCTATTAAGGCAAGCGAACGGAAGCTGTAAATCAGATTTCGGTTTCTGCCACTTTGTCTGGGGGCTGGAGGAAATAGGACGCGTGTGAAGGGTTCCCCAGAAGGCTTGGAAGGCAGTGACATGCTGCCACTCTCTTCTGCCAGTCGCTCAGGCATGAGGCACACTCACCCTTACAGAGCTGTGCAGACATGAGGTGATCACAGCCAGAGCTCTGCCAGGGCAATCGCCCTCTAAGGAACAACCCCAGTTTAAGCATGGGCATCACTGGCTGTCCAGAGTGTCTGTTTTCCCCTCATCAGAGCCACATCCAGCCCTTCTCCAGGCACAGATTTCTCAGCCTCCCCACCTCATGTTAAAACTCTTCACAAAACATGAGCCTGTCCATATTCTTGACCAGGTCCAGCTCCTGGCCCCCACCATCCCTCAAAAAGTGATCTTGAGCCCCTCATCCTGCAGAAATAGTCATCACACACACAGACATAACAGGGTGTCAAAGCCTGGGATAAATGTGTTGATCTTAATTGCACAGCCTGCTCTTGGGACCTCTGCTTCCACATCATATATCTAGAGAATCAAACTTTGTAGATGGCAAAATCTCTCAGGGAAGAGTTGTTGAAAGAACAGGGTGTCTTCTGGAGTCATGATTTCATAATTTCATAGTCAAAAAAACCCCTTGTATTGCCTTTGATCGCCCTATTTATGTGAAATGTCAGCTGATATTTATGTAACTATGTGTGCCAGCTTGTTCAGTGGATGACACCATTGGAATGGATGATTTAAGGGGCATTGGCCGTGAGGGCTTAGAGAGATACAGTACATCTGTACAGTGCCTAGCATCATGCAGATATGCAATTAATCAACTATATGTACTGCCTGGACTCAGCCCTCTTAGTGGGACATGCCACTATCTTGCTTTTCACAGTGCCTGGAAATGTCCCTATCTACTTCTCTGTGCTCTCTCAGCTGTTCTCCTACGCTCTCACTAAGCCTAGGACTGACAGAAACAGCAAGGTAAACTGCTTGCAGACAGGGTTTAATGAGCATTGTTCACACACTGTAGTTCTCCTTAGGTCAAGAAAATAAACAGTGGCAGAATTAAGAATCATTCAATACCAGCACAATGCCAGTATTATAGCAAAAACAGATTATGCAAAACCAGAATTCAATTCTAATAAATGCAAACTCATAGAATTCATAATAAAAGCATATGGAAGCATAAAAAAAAAACCAAACCAAACCCAAACAGGATTGCATTAATAAATACACTTTTTGAAGCCCAAACAAAGAGTACACACAGAGTCCCAGCAGCTGGTGCTCCATGGCATTACCTGCCACAGCGGGGACAGCAGCGTGTGGAGATGGCCAGGGCTGCTCTACTCACCTGGGACATTGATACCAAGAGAAAGCCTGGGCAATGACTAAGCTCAGGTCCTAGGGCCTCGCGCTGCCCCTGCCCCATGCAAGAAGACATGCCACAAGATTTTGGGGTGTCTCAACACAGAAGGTCTGGTCAGACTCATGGTAGCATGTAAAAGAACTTAGGAGAGTGGAAATGGAGCAATGCAGACTGTGATCACAAGTCATAATATTTTTGCCTTCTGTTCTGAGGATTTAAAAATTATGTTCACTGCTAGTATCCACTGCAATAAGATTTCTAGCCAGTTTCTTTTGACCATCTGCTTCCACAGCTGACCTTTAGAGACAGAAACATTAGTGGGCTATGCACTCAAATCTCGAGCAAATTCTGTTGCTCCTATTTCAGCACTGATTTCTCCATAAATGACCATGCTAACAGTTCCAGGCTTGTGATTGTTTGGGTGCAACCTTTTCCATTCATATTAATTGGTACTGGGCTTATTTAAACACATTACAAGAGGTCTCAGAGATTACTCCTATTTTGTAAACCATTGGATAATAAAAGCAACTGAATGTATCAGAGAATTCTACTATCTAATTACAAAATATGCAGTTTTTCTCATTTAAGCAGAGTAAAATCCAATAGTTCAATTTTACTCCTACTTAGTAAGTTAGAACTGTGGCCTTTTCTTATTTTAATTGTTCAGAGGGCAATTAAATCCCTCCCAATACCTTTACCAGCTGTTTCCCTAAGAGATCTATCTGAGTATTTCTGTGATCCCAATCATCACAGTCTTTCTGCTAATCCCAAGGACTATATTCATAGATTTCTGTTTGCAAAATCCCTGTGGGATGTGGTAGTGTCGTTATCTCCACTGTACAAATAAGAAACAGACACACAGAGAGAAGAAGAGTTCCCAGCTGGGAGAGAAGGGCCAGATTCCCTTGGGATTAGTGCAGTGAAAGGCTTAGTACCCCAGTGGTCCCTTCCACCACAAAAGTCTGCAATGCAGATGCTCTGCCCACATGCAGAGGAAAACCAGAGAAACCTAGCAGCAGAAAATCAGGGGGCTCTCTCAGGGTCCCTGAGGGCTGAGGAAGGTGTTCTTGGCCCAGTGGGTCAGGCTCCCTCAGTATAGAACAAAAATGATCAGCAATAGCAAAAAGTGTGCTATTTTTCTTTGCCTGGGAAACCAGGTGGGTTGGCTCTTTCTTTCTGTGAGACAGAGATGTCTTGCACAGAGCAGAAGCTGTTGCTTAGATGAGCCATGGCAAAGTGAGGCCAATTTCGACTGGGGTTAATGTACCCTTTTACAAATTTGGTCCCATGATTATTCCAGGTCATATATGAAATCTGTAAGGCTGGCAAGGCACCAAATTCAGATCTAATTGATGTGCAGTTTCCTAATTGCTGAGCAGTCTATGTTTTTAAGCTTTCAGACTCCATATTAACATAAAGTCCTAGCATCGGTTGCAGCTCTTCTTAATGGAATAGCACTTAGAGCAAAATTGATGCCTCTTTAAGAGCAAGTCAGTCCTGAAATGACGTTTCTGCCAGATATTGGGCATGTTCTTGGAAAGCAGTGTGCTCATTTGGCGTCACAGCCAGAGAGCTGTGGAAGTCATTGCAACAAATGCTGGATTGGTCACTATTTCTTCTCAGAAGTGCTCCAGAACGGGTTTTTGCCTGTGTAAGGGGTTCAGGACTTAGCCCAAAAATAATAAAGAAGAAAACCAAATCCCCTATATACCTCATTTTGAAAGGCTAAAAAGCCTTTTTTCCCAGATTATTGAAGCAGGCCTCACAAGCTTACCAAAAATTTAATGTTCTCCTTCTAGCTAATGGGGAATTAGCAGCACAGGAGTTGAGCTTTCTGCCTGGGTCATGAAGGAAAAGTCAGCAGTAGGCTTTGGGTGGGATTCCAGACTTCTGCAGAATGGTAACTACCTGAATAAAAGCATGTTGTTAATAAGACAACACTTCAGCGAGACAGTCAATGAGTACATTAAAATCTAGGATATGCAAAGCAGCTCACTGGGCTTTTTCACTGAAAGTTTCAAGCACATTTTGATTGTGCCTACATTAGTCACCAGTGCAGACCAGCATGAAAACCATACCATAGAGAGAAGAGTGGTTCAGAGAACCTGATCTCAATCCCTTGCAAGTTCTTGAATGTCCATTTGCAGCTGAGGTGCTTTCCTACTGCCCATACATTCTTAATGCCCATTTTGAAATTGGCTGTAATCTGTTGCTATTTGTTCTCAATTTGTTTAAAGAAAGAAACTGCTTCCAGGCTGGAGGTGGCACTTGGTTCCTAATTCTGCCATGATTGCTTTGTCTTAAAAGTTTGGGACTGCTCTGTCCCACTGATTAGTGAGAGCAGAAGTCTTTCAGCACTGCATAACACAGACATTTAAAATACCTTCTTTTCAGTCTTGTAGACCATTAATTCTGTATGGCACATAGCCCTGCATCAGCCTCAACTTTGATCTTGAGAAACCACCCAAAGCAGAGACTGGTTTTTAAATCTAATGCCCTTATTAGTTGACTCTTGTTCATCTTCCAAATAGAGTATCTTGCAGACTCTCATACCAAATGTTGGGATGCCAGTGGTGTGGATACAGAGTGATGTGATGTGTACTATCATCCACAGCTAACAGAAAACACAATGACCTTGATTTGAACACAGGCACCTTAGGTGACAGACCTATGCTAAAGGGCAGTCAGATCTCACATTGTCATTTCAAAGTGTGTATTCAGTGTAACTTTTTAGAAAACAAGATGAAATATAATTCTTTAGCTTCAAAGGAGTCTTTTTGAAAGTTGTGATATTTCAACAAAAGATGACAATGTGCCACCACAGAATAACTCGTGAATGCAAATACGGCTCACCTCATTGTTCCTGGCTTTCTTCAGAAGCTGCACATCTTACTTTTCTAAAAAATGTAGGCTGGAGAACTAACAGAATTTAAAAGAACTTCCTTTCAATGTGAAGAGTTGTAAGAGTGTTAGTTCTACAAGTCTTTAAGGAAATCCAATTATAAGTTCCTTTATATTCATACACCTTGCCAAAAGAGGAACTTTTTTCTCCATTGATGTCATATTCTCAGTGGGGACTCCACCTTGACATCGGTGCTGGGTTTCAGTGCCTTTCTCATTAGGAGATGACTGCCATCGATTCCCAAGAGACTGGGGTGGGACCCTGCCATGCTGTCCTAGCCAGCTGCATGTTGTAAAAGGGGCTTAATGTTCACAAGCTGTGCATAAAAGTTCTCTAAGGCCACTGACTTCAAATTTTTAAATGTGTCCTCTGTTGAGAAAAGCACAGTCTAAAAGTAATTGTTCCCATATTGTACTGTGAACCTCTGAGAAAAATGTTTTCACTTCCCCTCCATTTACAGCAGTACATAATCACAGGTGGTTACTAACATCATCATTATTACTACTATTATCATCATCATCATCATTATTATTTTATCCCAAGCAGTTTAAAACAGGTTTCTGTTTGCTAGACTTTTAATGAAATAGCATCACACTGATGATATCTGATGTAATGCCTAAACTTTTACAAGCAACAGTGAATTCGGGGAAATCTGGAGTTAAAAAAGATCAAGAGAGTAATAGAAGGAGTATTAATTCTGTCCACTGTATGTCAGTCTTATGAAAGAATCTTTTAATACCCACAAGTATTCATAACACTTTCAAATGAAGAACCTCCTATCTCCTTTGCCAATCCCATTTGCTGCAATAGTTCTGGTAACAACCCCTTCCTGGTGGGGCCTGGTGCTGTGATGACAAATTCTACTTCTCTTTATTAGTGAGGGTTTAGACATTTATATTTCCAGCAGACATGACAGAGACACACCCAGCCCTAGACAGCCTTTGTGCCACTGCACTAGGGTTCCAGGACAAAGGCTCCTCCAGACCTAAGAGAATACTGAGCCAGGGGATGTAAAACATCACAGGTGGGAGGATGTCTGCACCACCGATTTGGCAGAAGAAGGATGAGTCCAAATCAGCCTCTCCATTCAGATCCAGAGGGTGGTTTCACCATAAGCCTTTACTGCACTCCACTTACAGAGCTCTGGTTCTCACCACAGCTCATGCCCAGAGCAGATTTGCTCTATGGGAGAGGCATTTCATGCTCTCCAGTGCTGTGGGCATTCAGTCCATGGCACAGTCCTGATCATTCCCTCTAAACCTGTATTGGGTGAATGGCACCATTGAGTAATGTTGCCTACCTGCTCTGCCAAACCATGCTGGCCTACTGGCACAGACACAGTCAAGTAGGGTGAACTGGGGTGAAATCTCTGATTGCTGCCACCAATCATCAGCTCCACAAGCATTATATTCTCTTTAAACCTCAGAGATATGCAAAATGTTTCCTCTATGGCTGTTTTATACAAAGTGTCCAGACTAACCAGAGCTGTTCCATCAGATGACTTTCATGGTCCTCATGAATCCACCAAGCCTATGCTCTCCTTCAATGCATTTTAAATAATCTGTCATGCTGCCACTGCTTGCTTAATCACAGATAGCATGCTATTATTATTACAGCTTTCCTTTTAAATAATTAAGGACATTTCTGTCCTTAATCACTGAGGCTTCTCTAAGATCTACAGTTGATATCAGCAAAGTTTAAGGCTTTTGTATCAGTATATCAGAGGCACACTACATGTGGCTGAGGCAGAAGGGAGAACATCACACTTAAACGGCAGGAAGGAAGTGGGAGACTCTCAAGCACTCTTCTGGATCAGCTGGAGCTGATGGCTTTGTTCCTCTCCCATCACAGCTACTTGAAGCAGCTGGCATCAGCAGTGCTGGTTGGAAGCAGGCAAAACATCCTGCCTGGAGGCTCTGTCTCCTCCAGGGTGGTCCCACTAGAAAATGAACACTTTAGAACCATGTTTTGCCTCTTGCATTTCCAAAGCACCGGACAAACAATACCTAATTAAAATCCGTAAGAAAGGATTATATGTTTGGTATCTTGTGGTAATACCTTTTAGGTAATTGCTCAGGAGTTTTAGAAATCTAATATTTTGTTGCTGAATCACCTAACCAGTATTTCTGTGCTCAGACATTGGAGATTCATAGGAAGGATCGAGCCTTTTATCACTTTCCTGTGGGTACAATTTTATTAGAATTGCCAAAATATTCAATCAAGTGTCAGTGACCACTCTATTGCAAACAGCAATCTTGGCCTCTGTTGCTCATGGAAACAGGACCTCTCTTCAGGGAAGCTCAATGTGAATGCCTAGCTTCTAATTCTTCATTGCAGGCACCTCGTAAATGCATGGGGCTGGGGTCTCACTGCTGGGAGCTGATCAAGGTCACTGATGGAAGCTTTAGATCTGGCATGGGCTGGTGTAGAAAAGCACTGTTCTTAAAAATAAAGTAAATGCTACAAAGTTCAGGGAAAGAAACACATAGGCACCCACTAAAAATCTGCTATTATCTTTTAAATCTCATATATAGTAATTAGAACAGGAAGAGAGAGTACAGAGAAAATATTATTGAATGGGGTATTTTCAAATTATCCAAGTTTTTTGCTTAGAAAGAATACTGTACTTTTTCTGATAATCCTCCTCCAATGCACAAAAGTATCACTTAAACTGTGATGGCAATGAGTGCCATCTTCAGCAGCAATCAATTTGGCCTCTACAACAAGTAAGGAGCATTTACAGCTACAGCTCTATAGCCTTCCTGGGAAACCCCACAGAACTGACACAAACATACTGGAGGATGAGAGGTGGGACCAGAGCCAGGAAAGCAGATGTGGCACAGTGCACCCTGTCAGCAGCCATTTCTGTCAGTCCCTAAGGTTTTTACAGCCAAACTGTTCCCTAAGTGAAGTCAGGTGACCCCCCACCACCAGCAAACCCAACTGCATGGGAACCACCAGTGCTTGCCCAGCAGTGACCTAACAGGCATGCAAAAACAGACAAATATTGCTAGAAAAAGTAGGGTGGACATCTGCTTCACTTTGGCAACCAGCTGAAGCATAGCCAACAAGTTTAATGGACAGTTTCACTTCTGAAGTTGAGGTGCTTTGTTAAAGCAGTTTTGTGGTCAGATAGATTCCTGCAGTCAATGTTCAGCACTAGCAGAAACTGTACTGATGATGCTGAAATGCTCACTGTGCCATCTACCTTTGCTCAAAGGAGTAAGTAAGACTTATACTTTGTTTCAAAGCATTTTGTCTGCCTGGTTGGAGCTGTTCAGGATTACTGTTTTGGTGGAAACCTTTGGTCTTACGCTGCAGGAATATAAAACAGACTGAAGAGTGTGAGCAGTGCTAGCAAAAGCCCATATGGGGCAAGGTGTGTGCTGCCCTTAGGAAGGAGGGCAGGTTGCCCTGGGTCAAAGAGTGGGGACTCCACATGCCAAGGAAAAGTATTAAGAACTTCATCAGGCAGGTGTGCACCAACTGAGCATGGAAGCCTGTGCAAATTACAGCCTCTAAATGTCACGGTAGCTAAGACAAATTCATTTCACACAGAGCAATGGAGCTGCTCTTCAGGTGCAAACCAAAGGACCCTTGGGCTCTCTGTTCCTTGGCAGTGACCAGGATTAGGACCTAGCAAGAGGAGTAAAAGAGAAAAGAACTGATCAATGCCCTACCCCAGTAATTTTCCATTCCTGCTACCCTATTTTTCTCATGTCCTATACTTGTCTCCATTCAGGAGAAAGTCACTGCACCACACTTTCTGACAATTATTTGACAGCTATTCCAGCTGTTGAAATCTCCCTGTGTAGCAGAGGGATTTTGCTGACAGCTGTTTCAGAGAACAATAGCTAAGCACAGTTCCTACTACATAGCAATGAAATCTATGTCTCTCCCTCAGTCACACTGGTGACCAGCATTGTGTCTGACAAGTGATGAGGGTATTACATTAAATTCAGAAGCATGTTTTAAAAAGCACTGGCCTAGTAAAAAATTGGCTTATTCTTCCCTCCCTCCCTCTGGCATATACCCTAGAACATAATCAACAAATATTAAGGAGATTGATTTAGATTCTTTTAACTATTACGTGTGGCTTTTGCTTGCCATGAAGATATTTTGAGGCAGAGAGGTTCTAGCGAT
Organism: Parus major; assembly: GCF_001522545.3. Lineage (NCBI taxonomy): Eukaryota > Metazoa > Chordata > Aves > Passeriformes > Paridae > Parus > Parus major. The sequence continues at coordinate 73,173,575 of NC_031770.1, read as the reverse complement.
ATGTATCCTCCCTCAGCTTGGAATGACTTCAGTGACTTATTTCCCATTGATTTACAACAGCATAATGAGTAAAAAATCTTCACACCTGAATATTTAGCATTGCAGATGCACAGTACCAATGTTTCTTCTTTGTTTAATGTTTCTGTTTGTTTGGTACAGTTTCAAAAGATGTGGCCTATGAATGCTGTGGCCAAATTTGGCCAAGTGGTGTAAGCCTTGAGTATTCCCATTACCTGGAAGCAGAGTCTGCAGTTTTTTTAACAAATTGCAGTCTTGCTGTACTATTTTATAGGATTGGTTTTGTGGGGTAATCCTAACAGATCAGTGCTGGGCTTAACACGTTGAAAGAAACCTAGCCATGGACTAGACCCAAATAGTCTTCTCCTTGAAAAAAAACTAAAAATAGCCTGTGCACTCCTTTTGGAGGCCAGAAATTAAGGCATGATTGCACCAGCTTTTATATATCATACAATTGTAAGGGTCATATGTCTACTTCTTATATCAGAGTTATTGTCCTAAAATGGCATTTTGAACTTTTGACTTTCTCATTTTCTTGCTCTCCAGTGCTCCTCCCTAGCATTCATTCATGTTTTTAGCTACTTCTCTCTGCCTGTTAGCTTTGCATTAGTGCCGTGGGAACCAGGTCTGCTCAGGGGACGATGAAGCCCTCAGCGCAGTGCATGGTGCTTTCATCCATCTGTAACATCCACAACAGGAGGAGAGCTTTGGAAAAGGCTGGGAAACGGTGTTACTTATGGAAGAATACCTCTCAGCTCTGCAAACTACTTTGTAAAACAGCTGTGGAAAAACTGTGGCAAAGTCAACAAAAGGGGAAATAGAATAAGTGATACAAAGTGTTTAAGAAGAAATTGCCTGAATACTGTTTCTTCCTTGTTACTGTGCAAGAAAAGAACATGAGGAGCAATTACCACCTAAGAAACAGAAAACAACACAAACACAAGTGACAAAATGCCCCTCTTTCTAATAATTAAGCTTAACTTTCCCCTATAATCAAGATAGCATCACCAAGTCTGTTGTCAATTCTATTTCAACAAAAATAGAGGATTTCCACAAAAAAATCCCTTAAAAGCCTGCATATGGAAACAGGAAATCAAAAGAGCTTTCTGAAATGCTTTCTGCACCGAGCCATCGCCTTAATTCTTAAATCACAGCTCTTCATTGAGACCCTTTCCTCAGAGAAAAAGAAGCTGTGACCAAAAAGTATCACAAAAGACAAACCTCCGATGAATGGCTGAGCTTTTAATGACTGATGAGAACAAGGAACAGAGACTGAATTAAATCATAAGCAAAATTTTGATGTCTATAGCACGAAACCAAGAATGGATTTAAAAGACAGCAGTCATGAGGCCTTCACAGAAAATACAAAAGATTTTAAAATATGGACTTGAATCAAGTCTAAATTTATCAGACAGGCTTAGTATCTGCTAAAAACTGATAATAAAGGAGGAAAGATCAAGCACACTATTATTGCTAGGACAAACTCATAAATTCTTAAGGAAAGAAAGAGAGGTGATCTATTGGTTTTCCATGGCCAGGTTTTGGTAGTGAGGTTTGGTTTCTGTGAGAAGCTGCCTGAAGCTTTCCCCATGTCCTACAGAGCCAATGCCAGCTGGCTGCAGGATGGACTCACCACTGGCCAAGTCCATCCCTGCCAGCAATGATGGTGGCACCTCTGGGATGACAGATATAAGAAGGGGGGGGAGAGTTACCATGCAACAGTGACTGCAGCCAGAGAGGAGTGGCAGTGTGTGCGAGAAACGTCTCTGCAGTCACCAAGGTCAGTGGACAAAGAGGAGGAGATGCTTCAAGCACCAGAACAGAGATTCCCCTGCAGCCCCATGGTGAGGCAGCTGAGGCCCTGCAGCCCATGGAGATTCTCAATGGAGCAGATTTCCACCACAGCCCACAGAGGATCCCTTGCCAGAGCAGCTGGATGCCCTAAAGGAGACTGTGACCCTGTGGGAAGCCTGTGCTGGTGCAGGCTCCTGGCAGGACCTGTGTACCCATGGAGAGAGGAGGCCAGGCTGGAACAGGCTCCTGGAAGGACATGTGACACCATAGGGAACCCATGTTGGAGCAGTCTATTCCTGAAGGACCTACACTAGAGCAGTTTGTGAAGAACTACAGCCAGTGGGAAGGACTGACAGTGAAGAAGTCTGTGGAGAACTGTTTCTTGTGGGACAATCCCCACTCTGGAGCAGGGAAAGAGTGCGAGGAATAAGGAGGAAGGAATGGCAGAGACAACCTGTGATGAACTGACCACAGCCTCCATTACCACTGAGGGGGAGAAAGTAGTGAATTTGGGAGTAAAGTTGAGCCCAGGAAGAAGTCAGGGGGGTGCAGGGAAGATGTATTAAGATGTAGTTTTATTTTCTCATTATTCCACTTTGATTTGTTTGTTAAGAAATTAAACTAATTTCCATGAGTTGAGGCTGTTTTATTCATGATGGTGATCTCTCCTCGTCCTTATCCCAACCCACTAGCCATCCTTATGTTTTGCCTCTTTGTCCTGCAAAGAGAGGGGAGATTGGACAGCTTGGGTGGGCACCTGGTGGCACCTGGTGGCCACCATGGTTACAAAATGATTTGAAAAAAATTTCCTCCTTTACACATGCTCATTTACCTTTCGTTTGTGTATTCACAGTCACTGTATTAGAGCAATAGGATCTCTAAATCCAGGCTCAGCATCCTCACCAGAAGCCTGTGCCTGCTTTCTGCCCCATGGACCCCAGCCAGAAAAGTGGTAGGAGGTCTGTGAGTATCAGGCAATGAAGTGCAGACCATGGAGAATCCCTCAAAGATACTTATGCTGCCTTATTAAAAATGCAGAGAAGAGTGGACAGTAAGTAAATGGACAGGCACCCTCAAAGAAAAAGGCTGGAACCTGTCTTTCCTGTTCTTTCTTTTTCTTTTGTGGCTTCTTTTTTTTCTTGTTTTTGGCTGGTTGGTTAGTTGGTTTTGTTTGGTTTTTTTTAGTGGGTGAGAACTATGGCTCTTTAAGCTTTGAAGTTGTAAACCAAAAATGGAAAAGCTGGGACAGAAGAGAAAAGTAAGTGCTGTTCCCTGCCAGGGAGGGAGGGAACACAAACAGAGACTACCTTTGACATTGCCTGTGATTAAACAGGGGACATCTCCATTTTAAATGTGTTGCTCTGACTCAATTGTTTTAACTTGCATAGCTCCTCAAGAATTTTTCTTTTTTATTTTTTCATTCCTTTTAGAGTAACTTGCAATCTGGTAATACAGACAAAAGGTAAATGTAACAAATCTTCAGTGCCACTGGTCCTTGAGAGCTGCAATTCTCCCTCTCCAGGAGTGATGCAACACAATCACACCACTCTCGCTGCATCCACCAGATCCCCCCTCCCACTCAGCAGGGCCCAGGTGCACTAACGAGAAGTGAACGGTATTGGCAAAGGGTTAAAAATGAGCTATCAGATCTTAAGTTGTTTACCATCTTCTCTTGAATCTCAAGGATCTTTGTGGTGGCTGAGGCACAGATGAAACAGAAATCCTTGCTTTCTCACGCCTCAAGAGTTGAGACAAAACATTGTTAGCCCACCCAGGCACCCAGCCCATCCCTCCTGCATCCTGCACCACCTCCCTTGCCACGTGAGGAAGGAGCTACCTGCTGTTTCCTTGACCCTCACCTGGTCTGCCCAAGGGAGGGAACAGTGCTTGTGTTGCCCTTTCCCAACTACTCGGGCAGAAGAGGGCTGGGAGCACTGATGTGATTTACATCACCCCCAGAAAGGTCTCAGCAGAGCCCATCCAGTGGCAAGGCATTGAATTCTGAGAGTGAAGGAGAGGGAAATGCTTGCACTGAGCTCTCCACTTCCCTTTACAGAGGACTGTCAGCAGCACCATCTTGTGCTGTTCCCTGCCAGAGTCCCTTCCTTACTGACAGCAGGCTGCTGAACAGGACACAAAATGAAGACCCAAGTTTATAGCCCGTGATAAAAAAGGAGGTCACACTGGAGAGCATGTCTTGGAAGAAAGCTACTGCCATCTTCATATTTATTAAAGTGATGCTGAAAAACAAATCTGGGTGCAGTCGCTTTATCTGCTGAGAGCCTTCTGCACAGCACTGAAAGGATTAGAGGGGTGATGGAGGCATCTATTGTGCTCACCCCACCTAAGTCTGTACCTTTGGGAGAATGCAGGATGAAATTGCTGTGTCAGGAATGGACTTCCACGCAACTATTCATCTGGAGACCCGGTTAGAAATGGTAATGGACACACAGGTGTTGGACTTCCCTAAGCCTGGAGTGGGTTCCATCCAAAATGCTGCCAAAATAAGACAACTGCAAGCACAGGCTCTCTAATTTTGCTTTCTCCTCTGTGGCTTCATGAGCACATTTGTGTTAACTCCTTTCTGGCTGCTGCATGCCTGCATGAAGGTGGTCCTGACCCAGAAGGCTCCAATCCTGCCCTGTGCTCCCAAAGGGACAGTGACTGGCCCAGGCAGACCCAGGTGGGGTCCATGAGTGTGGGGAATGCTGCTGCACCACCACACCAATGGGCTGGCTCACAGGGGGACCAGTGCTGGACCACACTCCTGCCAAGCAGCTCCTGCACTGTTGATGGAGGCACCCTGGCTTCTCTGAGGATGGTTTCCTGCAGCAGCAATCTCTCCTTCCAGAGACAAGCTGCACCCATGAGTAATGGTATGTGGAGGCAGCAAGAAAAACCTGTTCTGCCAGGCAGGACAGCAGCTCTATTGCACTGCTCAGCAGCAATGACAGTGACAAAATCTGGCACTGAATTATTTGTATTGAACACAGAATCCATAAAGGTAGCAGTCAGGGCCAGGCAGAAATAACTGCATCATCTCTACCTCTTGGCTTTGCTTTTATCATTGAGACCTGAACCCTGAAAAAAGTGTTTACCCCAGAACTGAGTGGGTTTGTCTTTGGTATGAACCTCAGTATGCAGGATGATGTTTACACACCATTGTTCCTTCCCAGCTGGTGATCCCATTGGCCAGAGCAGAGAGATTTTGCAGAGAGATGGTATTCTGACAAGCTTTGAGAAAATCTGTAAAGAGGGGAGACACAAATTTTTGCCACACACAGTGTGAGTTATCTATCCAGCAACTGGCCACAAATCCCAGCAGCCTGTGGCTGAGCTGGCACTGAGGGGACTGTGGGACACAAGGAGGAGCAGTGGTAACATGACTCATTGACACTATGAGACAGATACACGGGAGTTGTAGCAGATGGAAGAAAGACACCATAGCAAATCCATCTTTGTTAGGGATAGCTGCCTTTCCAGGGCCTGTGATCCCAGAAAAATGCTGGAAATACAATCTTAGAAAGTTGCAAAGTATTTGAAACTAAGTCCTTTATATGTGTTATTTTTTAAATCTCAATATTCTTAAACTAACTTCATTGTTTTGGGAACAGAGGTTGTAATTCCTGGTACTTTACACCAAGCCAGGCTTTAACACGGATATCAGTGCATGTGACAATTTTCAGGTACCTCTTAAACATTGTACCCTGTAAGTTCCCCTTCCTCTTCACCAGCTCATGCTGGAGTGGCTGGCTTGCACACAGACATCTGAGGACATCTAAATCCAGGCAATATCCCTCCTCTTAATGATTTTCAAAGCCCCTCAGGTATTAGTATCTGTTTGGACACAGCCAAATTTCCAAGCTACTGGCCACGTTGCAGAAGTGGCTTCTTATTTTCTCCGAGTTCCTCTGCTGGAAGGAGTTCCCAAGGGGTGGTGCCCTGAAAGCTCAGGAGATCAGATGACAATTTGCAAACTATAACTTCTATAATTTAACTCAAATATGTGTTCTGGCTCCATTGGAAGGGTAGGAACCCAGGGGTGAAATCTGTAGGGTGCCACAGCCATTCAGAACTCCAACACTGCATGTCAAGAGACCTGTCATTGCTGTCTGAAAACTTCAGGAAAACAATAATGCAAAGCTGGAGTTATTGACGGTTCCTATCAATTTATTAGCATTACTTGTTTGTTTCCTCTTCCCCAAAAATTTTAAATGTGAGGCAAGTGGCAGAAAAATCTAGAAGAGATCATGTGAAATTTCCAATTTGCTTCTTCATGAGAACTCTTTAGAAGAGTCACAGTTAAAAGAAAATGCAAGTATAAACAAAACAGTATTTATATGGGTATTACAGGAAAGAAAATAATACCCTGTTCTATCTTTTTTCCCTCAAAAAAGAACATTTTACATCTGTCCTTTGCCTGGCTTTATTAGTTGAGTCTTCAAGCATTCCAGTGAGTGCACACCAAAGAGGGAAGTGCCAGCATGGGACCCTGGTTTACACCAAAACCTCTGCCTTACTCTTTGTACAGCTCATAAGGCAAGAAACCCTTGCCTCTGATCAAACTGGAACACATTTCATACATTGTGTGCGTCTATCCACTGTTCCCAGCAGGCACAATTTTCATAGCACTGCCATAAGCTATTGAGGGTCTTTTTACCTTCCTGTAATCATTCCTGACACTTTTTTTTCAACAGCATAAAGACTATGAAGATAGCTAGGAGTGGGTGGTATTCCTGTTTTTAAGCTGAACAGAGGAAGGAAAGAGTTTGTTTATTCTAGGTTTCCAGTCTCAAGTGGCACCAGTTGTTTTATTGTATTGTTTTTTTTCTGACAAGTTATTTTGAATAAACAGAGCTGCTGTTACTGCTGTTTAAGGTGGCACTTGCTACATCCTCAGCTTACAGCCTCCTTAGGCTCCTTTGATGTCCCCTGTGGTTGTTTCTCCCTTCCCTCTTCCTTTTGAGATACCTCTGGGTCCTTGTTTCATTATGTTGAGTCACGCATAAGAGAGACTGATGTGCTTGTGGTGCAATGATGAGGCTGGTACTGAGTCTGCACTGTCTGTAGTAGTTTATTATTGCTGCCAGTGAAAAAGAAATCTAAACCTGGCAGCTCAGCCTGCTGTGAATCAATATTTTACAGGTAGTGTACTTTGAAGAGATGACACAAAGACAGACTTGAAGGAGGAGAGATGGGGGGAAGGGAGGAAGGAGAGGAAGAGAAGAATTTACCTTGACGTCCGTTGACATACTTTTCCACCAAAAGTGAGGGAAAACAAGCACCAGGCACTGGTGCTGAGGCTCTCTCACATAACAGGACTCTGCAGCTCTTACAGGAGCATTTATTCCCTGGTTGTCTTCCCTGCTATTTTTCTGCTACAAACAGGATAAAACCCAGAAGCAATCAACTTAGCAGAGACAGAATCTGCATTTTGGGATGAGTACAGAGACAGAGAACAGAAAAGTACCCCCTTGAGGGGATCCTCAGAGCCAGAGCTTCTGTGCAGCAAAGGACAAGGGATGGAAGGGACCTCCTGTGATGCACCAGCCTGTGCCTTTTTCTGCTCCTGACTTCAAGCTCTTGGCAAAGTTTGTTTATTTTTTTACTTTTTTTCTCCTTTTTTGATTGATCTGATTAAGCAATTTTTAGTTCTTTGTCACTGTACAATGAAGGAGCTTTCTAAGGTACTGTATGGTAATAAAGCCTTTCATTACTTTGTGCTGGCCACCCATTTTCTTCCCGGTGAAAATCAAGATATCAGTTACAATCTGCTAAGGCCTAAATGGCCTGACTCCAGATTATCAGAGAAATGATCTCTCCCTACCCGCCTCATTTTTACATCAGCTTTTAAATAGGACACTTTGGCTGTTTAACTCAAAGGTAAAGCTGGCAGGAGCCAGACTCAGGCAGCCCCTCATACTGTGCAATTCCCTGCCCCTGGAAAAAAAACTTGAATCCTTTTTTTTTTATTTGGTATATCATACTGGCTTCTCTTATTTGCTCTCATTGTTATGACATGCATAAGGCTTAAATATCCTGTTGGCTGGCACCTAGAATTCAGCAGTCTGACCAGCTGCAGGCTTCAGCCCCCAGGGTCTGCTCATCCACTCTGCAAAATCCCAGGGGGAACCCCAGAGTAGAAACCTTATCAAAAATATGCGCGGTATAATGCCACAGTGACAGATGCATCTCATAAACACATATGGGGATGTCAGTCTTGTGTTGATATGAATATAGTGGTTAAAATTACAAAATGGTTCGTATTTTACAGGATTTGGATCAACATGTGAATGGAAGGGGGAATGAAAAGTCTACACCTCAGTATTCATTAGCACAGGAACAATAAATTACAAAATTTTGACTAGTACACCAACAGTTACTATGTTTTATGTTGAAATCTGAATAAAGTGAAGCTTTTTAGAAGAAACTAGAATCATATTTCTCCACCTGTGCAGAATGATGCCCCAAATGAGAAACATAGCTGGGAGATTTAAAGCAGTGAAAAATCCCTATGGACAGAGACATAACTTTACAAAGATTAAGAAGTTTGCCCACAGTTTCACAAAAAAAAATAAAAAAAAGGACTAAAGCTTAAGTTCACACTTTCCCACAGTAATTTAGAGATTCTGCATTCTTACTTCGATAAAAGGTGTATCAGAATTAAAAAGATAATGGTCAGTTAAATACCAGATTACCTGATTTTTAAAGTTGGTTATTATCCTTATCAAGAGAAGTCAGTAAGACTAAGTCAAACCAAGTGGATACCTGCAGCAGAAGAAGGAGGCTGAGGTCATGAAGGTACCATGCCATCTTTCTGAACTTGAAGGCTGACTGGTAGCTAGCAAGAGATTCCAACAGTGGACACACTTGTGTCCAATTTAGGAAAAGTACTTGTGTTTCAGGGAATCCATCAAAAAGAAACATTAGGTCTCTATTCTAACGCCCTCATCATAAAAATGTGTATAACATAATGCCTAATAGTTCAAAGACATACTGTGATGATAATTATTAGCAATAGCACATGAACCCTACAAAGCAATTTTGGTCAGGTATAAAAGGATTATTTGATCTGATCATAGAGAGTTACAAACCAAATTACTTCTGATGCAAGAGATGTTATTAGTGATCTCCATGGCCTCCCCGACTCATCTAAAAATTATTTTACAAATTTGAATAATGGAAAGTGAAACAATATAGATTTCCGCTCCGCTTTCCCAAACTGTATAGATGAAAAGACCCTTAATCCACATGTGTGTACCTAGAATAATGACTGATCCAGGCTTACTTTTAAGTCTGCACTCCCTGATGAGGTTGATAATGAGCTGACATGAATTAAAGTAAATAAAACTCATGAGACCTATAACCTGGAACCTCTGTGCCTAGGAATTGAGGTCTCGATAATTGCTTAACTAACACCACCATATCATTTTAAATGCTGAATTACAAACAATTTGAGAGAATGCTATGCTGCGCCCATGACATAACAGCTGAGAAGTCTTACATGCAAAAATGAATACATCCCTGCAGCGGGTTAGTTTGACTCAATTCTTCAAACGATATGAGCACACTTGCCATATGAAAGGCACTGTAAAGCCTTCAGGATGTCTTGCAGCAGCCCTGGCACCACAGACAATACGCTGTCCCACGTGCAAAGGCAGCTGCTGACAGAGGCTCCCCGCTCACACCCTCCAGCCCCCCTGCCCTGCCAGTGGCCAGGGAGAGGACAAGGCTTCGGGCACAGACACCTGATGCTGGAAAACAAACTGAGTTCACCGCTGTGTCAGTGACCCACAAGGGAAGCAGAGGCAGCTTCCTTTCAGTCCTTCGGGGTCATCATTAATAACAGATGGAATGAATCCAGGGCTGCTGCAGTGCTGCTCACCAGCCCGTCCCGGGGGGCTGAGCAGGAGTGCTGGCCCCAGGCTGCAGTCAGGGAGGCTGATGTGCCCGGGCTTGCTCACTGAGCTGGTGGCAGGGCTGAAAAGAGCATCTGCATTCCTAAACATGGCCAGGTTTTTGGTGCAGCACCCTCTCCTTATGCCCTCAGACAACGGGATAAAAGTTTGAATGGAAAGAGGTGTTTAAAGTGCTGGAGGAAAATAGAGGAGGAAAAACCAGACATTGAAATAAAATGTATATTCCTGTACCCACTCCTGATGTTATACAAAGACTTTAGACAGGCAGACTTTATACCAAGTGTATGAACACAGCATATTGCACATTGTTACCCTTGTCCATGGTGCAGACATAACCAAAGGATTTTCCTTCGTGCTCAAACTTTTCAGAGATAGGGCTGTCAGGTCAACTTTGCCATCGTATTTTACACACAAACCATCATCCACACAAATTTTTAATCTTTGAGCAGTGTGAGAATATCTCACATATCAGCATCCTCTAGCTTTTCCTCTGCCCTTCTATGGCCTTCCTATTTATAGGCTTCTAGTTTCCATCTCAGCAAACCTTGCAACCTTCTGCCTACTCATAAGACACTGCAGCTATTTTCTACCCCAAAAACTCTCTTGTGTTTTGGAACTGAAGCCCACTGCTTGCAGTTGCTCTTAGCTGACCATTAATCAGCTGGGTTTCCATTATAGTTATTTGTTTACCTGGTGTGAAAACCTAGTATCTCAGTGCAATTACCTGGCATACACTGGATACTTAATATGTGCTCTTCATAAATTATTGAGGAGAAAGTCTTTCCCTTCAGCCTGTCCTACTGAAACAATGGCTGTTTTTAAAAGCTACCTTTGAAACTTTGGCAGTATTATAATTAAATCTCAATTGTGGAAGTCAGAAATTATATACCAAACTATGAAAAACACATTAAAGGGTTAATTTACAAGGTAAGAAGAAAGATCTATTCCTCAGCTGAACTTTAAACTTTTTATTAATATTCTACTATTTTCTCCTTATGTTTTCATCAAATTCCAGTTTGTGGGTATTTTGGGTGCAGACTTTGGGCTTGAAGAGTTGAAACTGCTGTATTTTCTCATGTCAGCATAAAAAAAAATCCAGAGGGCTTTTTGTTTCTGCAAACTCACTGTTTCAATTACCTTACAATTGTTGCTTCCCTCTGTGAGCTGAGGTGGTCATCAGAGCCCACACAAAGCCTTCCAGCTCTCAACAGCCCATCCAGTGCAAGCAGAACGGGCAAGGGGCAGGGCCCACACTGTGCCTTTCTGGGAGCTGGTACCCAGGAGAAGACCTTCAACACACTTTAACTTCCAACAGGACAGGACAGTAGTCACATTTTTTCAAATACCTCACTGGAACACCTTGAGTTAAGAATAAGAGCCAGGATAAGGCCTTAAGCCTATAACCACAATCTGCTTTTAATGCTATTACACAGGATTTCCTCACTCAAACCAATGACAATTTGGTGCAAAGAGAAAATTATATGTATCAGAAAGCTCTAAAACCATGATGCCCCTCACCTCGTGTTTATGTGAAACAAGGAATAGGTGTTCATTTTAGACTTGATTGAATGGGCTGGCTTGTTGAAAGGCATTTTTATCTATTGTTTTATGTAGTCCTTGTAGATTTTAAGAGAAGCTTTGTTTACATCTGATTTCTCCTTTAAAATCAAAGCGAATTTGCTGGGAACAAAAAAACTCGTATCTTTATGAATAACATCGTTACATTACGTGATTTAGCTTTCACACTGAGAAAAACAACTATTTAAAAACAAGAGCTGAAATAATTGCATTTCACAAGGGTAACGTTATATTACACTGAGCTCTGAAGCTCACATCATTGTTACACTTAACTCTACCCTTCACGGTAGTTGTAAACACATCAACATATCTGTTCAGCTGTAAGATGCTGCATGGGAAGAGTGCTTTGGAATTTGAAAGGAACCAGCTTGTAAAAAGCTGGGACAATTTTGTGACTCTTTCCCTGCCTCCGAGAGGAGGTGCATAAGCCATTCCCATTCCTATACCTGTGCTCTCCAAATGTGGACAGGGAGTTTCTTTTCAATAGGTTGATGACCACTGGCTAGTTTGGAATCTTCTGGGGCAAAAACAAGAAACTGAACTGCAGTGGTGCTGTCAAAGACAGGAAAAGCAGCTGTCAGAAGGATATTTTTCCTGCTTTAAAGCCAACAACCAGTTGCAAGGCTTACTAATATTGCAAAAGAGCAATTTACCCAATTCCTGCTTACAAACCCAACAAACTCAACAAAAAAAATAAAATAAAAAATGTCCAGGCACTCTGCCAATCCATCTGAACGAGAGTCCCAGCTTCAGTGAAGCGCTGTGATATAACAGTAGCACAGTCATTATGGACCAAGCACCAGCTATTTTTCAACCCCTCTGAAATCATCAGGCTTCCATCAGACAAAAATTGAAAATCTGATACATACAGATGTGGAAGAAAATCCTTCCCTTCCCCCACATGAAAGGTTTGCCCTGGATTTTGCTTCAGGAGCAAGACCGGGTGCATGGATGGGTGTTACTTTATATATTCCTTATGCTGTATTTATTGTGTTTATAGCAGCCAGGATAGTAGACAGCCAATGAATTAACATAACAGCTTGCAAAGCTGGTGTGAAATATGATTTTATATACAAAAATCTATCTGAGATCAAAGATACAGCATCAAGCCCTATGAGGCTGCCGGTTGGAAACTCAGTTGATAAAGGGCATAAGAAACAGCTACCAATAGTGCATTTAAAGAGAAACTCAGCCTCCAAGTGAGCCAAGCAGGTATAAACTCCCTTGCTGAGAACTGCAGATCTAATCTAATCTGCCCACCCATTTATAGGATGCTACACTTGCAGCATTTAAGCACCTTACAAAGATAATCACAGTCATAAAATAGGCACATGCATGTGGTCTCCTAATCCACACCGTCCCCATTTCCTTTCACTCCAGCACCAAAATACCTGCAGTAATATACGTACGCCATCAGGACACAAGGCTATATGCAGGCATTTTGGAAAAGAGGCTGTTTTTCTGCTATGATGAAAGTGAGAAATATCTACATTAATTTTGTATTTATGCCTGCTTCTGCCCTGCTGTTTGCTATCTGGTTTCAAAGTGTTGGCTGCTATCGGAGTTTGCCACACACTGCAGGAAAGCATTCGATGACTTTAGAGAGCTCAGCAGCTGATATTCACCCAAAAACTCACGTATTAAGTTTGGTCCTGTTCAAACTGGGCACAACCACCCTTATCTTAAGGCAGGGTTGTGTCCCTTCTGCTGGACAGCCTCAGAAAAATGACTGAGCAGGGAGAGACATGGAGTTAGTAAAGGTAATTCCAGCTCCCAGAAATGGGTCCATCAGTGACAAATCAGGCTAGCTCGCATCCCAAGGGAAACGGCAGACTGCGAGCCAGGCACGGGCAATACAGGTAGTTTCTTTTTACAGTGGCTGCTGCATATAAAATAAATAATTCTGTGGTGTGATAATGCTGATTTGAGTCACTACAGCTCACTCTGGGCACTCTGCTGTGGGGGAGCAAACACAGCAGACTTCCCAAAGCAGCATGTTTGCGAACAGGAGTGGGAGCCAGCCAGCAAGAGGGAGCTGTGTCAGGTCTCCCAGTTTTGTCAGGGAGGATGTAGGCTGCTGTCCAGGGCAGAAGCAAAGCACTCACAAGAGATGGATTGGGGTACAGCTCACTCTCCAGTGGTGAGCCCTTCCTCATCACCCATCCACTTTTTACTTCTCATCACCTTAGCATCTGCACGAAACAGTTAATTTTCTTCCCTGACATCTTTTAAATGCAGATCAACTCTTCAGTCCCAGGAAGATACACAGCTTCATCTTTGCAGGATGCAAACGCAAAGAAAACGTGCAGTATCTCCAATACAGGGTATTCCTATCTGGAAGCCACAAATCCCTAGTGAAGAAGAAACCAATCCCTGTAAAGGAATATTGGAGGAAAGCAATCGGCCAGTGCTTGGCTGGCTATCCTGCTTCACTTGCCAACAGATGATATGTAGGTTGTCAGGAGTCAAATAATTCTTCTATTAAATTCAATAATAAAAGCTACACAGATTGCAGGGCATTCACCTTGACCACACAAACCTCCCACAAGGAGCCAAAAACTAGGTTCCATCACAATTTAGAGCCCAGAAGTTAATGTTTAGGAGAATCCTAGCCAAACTGCCCCCTGACATCACTGAGGGATCCCAATCCTTACTCCCTACTGTGTGCTCAGGCCCCTCAGGTTTATTTTCCTGTTGTCCCCCGCAGTGCTGCCTGCTCCCCAGCACATCATTTTATCCCTTGGGTGCCTTGTTGCTCACAGGGGATCTCAGTGAAACCGAGCAGCACCAGCCAGTAGAACACTGAATCGAATTGCTTGTACAGAAGTGAGAACACAAGATACAGGTAAGATACACGGCTATGGTACCCCAGATATCAGTTTTCCATAGCACTGTTTGTTCCTCATTAGTAAACATTTTCTTTAAATTATCTTGGATACTCATTAAATATTATCAGCTACTTAGAACCAAAGGATAATTATGAGTTTAATGAAGCGTGTACCAGCTTGCTGAAGTCTAACATTTGTTTCTCTGCTGGGACTCCATTTTACTTTGCACTTATCCTTCAGCAAAGCTCCTCTACAAAGTCACTTTGGCAATAAGAAGTATTTAATTAGATTAATGAATTTTTATCACCTCTCCTAGGGATTAGGCTTGTTAAATCCTGGCGACTAAAGAACAACAGATTTTTTATTACTAAATGTTTAGGGATGCACTGGTTGTGTTGCTGTGGCAGTGCTCATAAGTCAGGCTGCTTTGGGCAGTTCTACCTTGTATATCCCTCGGTAGGCGAGGGATATTTGGCAGTGACAACCTGTGCCTTCAGTTAAATCACAGAAATCAAAATGCAAATTAGGGTGTGCAGACTCCAGACAGGGTTTCCAGCAGCTGACTTTATTTCAAAGTTTTCTAACTGTCTCTGTGGGAGGGTTAATGAAACCACTCATCATGGGGTCTTCTCAATAAAAATTAAAAAAAAAAGGAAAAATATAAAGGAGGGCTGACAATCTGTATTTGGCTTTGTTCACTAGGTAGGGAGCACTGCTACTGTCTGAGCTAACTCTTAGGGTATTTGCTCTTTTGGTTGCTTCTTGTCATAATCTTAGTTACAGCTTGGAAAACTGGTTTTAGGTGCAGCACTGAGACAAGAAGGAGCATGGCCCCTCCATCCCAAGGAGTTTCCCAATAAAGGACTCATCGAGTCATGTCACACAGTATGACATGAAGCCCATTTCTTATGCACCACCACTCAGTGATGAGCAAATGAGCTCGCAAGACACAGCCTGGAAAAAAATTTGGGCCCCCCTCACCAGTGCAATGGATGCACTCCATACCCTGTGCATACCATCCTATGCACTTTCATCAACCTCATCATTTGCACTACCAAAGGACAGCTGTGCTTTTATAGAGATGCACTGAAGCAATCTCACAGCACAAGTAACCAAGCTCTTAGATCTGGCTAGCTGAGTCCCCCTCAAGGCTGATGAATGTTTTAAGTTAGTTATGAGACTTTGCAGGGGCTGACTCTAGTTACCAACAGAGCATGGGGAGAATTTGTGTGATTCGTGTGACTCCAGCCTTGTTTCAGCTGCACACAATTGATGCTTACCACTGTTCCCCAGGTAAGACACTACCCGAGAAGGTCATTCACAAAATGCAACAAATTTTAAATAGTGGTAAATGGGCCAAGAAACATAAACCATACAGCTAATGGAATTTCAGTTTCTAAATCATCTGGACACTTCAAAATCTCCACCTTAATGACCTGCCAGGCTTAAAGCACAGCTTCATGTTAATGTTGAGACCAGAATGGCAGAAGTACTGGTCACATCAGGGATCAGAATATAGTTATCATCTTTCTGGATTTGTCCTTAAACACAAAACATTAGTTTCACATTTCTTCACTCAGCACAGCCCAAAATCCACCTGCAGAAATTGAGCATCAAGCATCTATGTTCCTTTCCTCAGCTGGGCTCTGATGGCAGCCCTGCTGGCTTCCCTGTTCACGACAAGGCAATGCCACTTCCCAGACCAGCGACTTCGGAGAGTCTGCGGAAGGACAGGAACTAGTGGCAGCAAAAGAGACAGCAGTAACATCAATTTTGAAAGGCTGTCACAAAGCAACAGGGAAGGGAGGACATGAGGCTGGTGCAAAGAGATGACTTTTTTAAAAATCTGTGTGTGATAGCACCTCTGCACAGGTCTGATGGCTGTGGCCAAGCCTGCGGAGCCATGCAGGATTTCATGTGCAGGCACATGTGCCACCGTGGGCCCCCAGCTGAAGGCATCAGAGCAACACGGGGTCACCGGTGCTCCAGAGGCTCTCCCTAGGCTCAGGCAATTTCCCGGGTGTCTGGATGCGACCACGCAGCTGTCGGCCCTCCCATCCATGGAGCGGCTGTATCCAGCCTCACCCGCTAATGTATGCACACTTCTCTGCCCATCTGTCTTTAATAATCTGTCCCCCAGGGCCGGGAGAAAGAAGGAATAATTAAGCTGTTCCATTAAGGAAAGAGGATGTTTTTGACCAGGGAAAGTAACTTATCCATTTAACTCATCTCACAGACCGAGCAGAACGTGCACTCATTGACCACTGATGATGCTGCAAGTCCGTGCTGATTTGAACTTGTTAATGAAGATAACTCTCTGTGCTGGGAGTGCTAGGAGAGGACGGAGGGTTAGAGGGGAGCACTGAAGTTTATCTGTATTCTGCAGAGTGCATCTGAGTAATAAAAGTCACCTTCCTTAGAAACCTTTGCCCAAGAGTGAACTCAATTCCTCACAGCGTGTTTAAAAGAGTCCTGTAAGACACCTGCATGAATAATACTGAGTAGGGCATGCTCACTGAACTTCCTGAGATGCTGGATTCAAAGGGGAAAGAAAGGATGGTGAGAAGCAGAAAGAACTGGAGGAAAGCAAAAAGGAGGGGGAGAAAACCAGGATATGGGTAAAAAATTGAAGCAGGATATGAATAAAAAACTGAAGCTGTAAACAAAGCTTACTGATGATTTACCGAGGGGGCAAGGCAAAGGACAAAACTGGGGTACAAGAAATTAATGGCATTATCTCACATATTGAAAATACAATGGGTCTCTTTCTTTGAAAAATCTGTCTTGAAATATATTGAGAGAAGCATCTTTCAATTACCAGCACATTAAACTCCAAACTCCATGGTGTCACAGCAAACAGAGAGGGAGAATGACTCTGAGGGGAAATGAATGATTAGGACTCCATCCACATCCCAGCTGCGACAGGATGTGTTTTCACAACACATCAACTGTTTAAATCATTTGATCTTCTTATTGTCTGACAGAGCAAATTAAATATGCGATCTGCTTTCATGAG
Source organism: Parus major (assembly GCF_001522545.3). Taxonomy (NCBI): domain Eukaryota; kingdom Metazoa; phylum Chordata; class Aves; order Passeriformes; family Paridae; genus Parus; species Parus major. The sequence continues at coordinate 73,156,422 of NC_031770.1, read as the reverse complement.
GCTTCCTGGTTCAAATCCTGCAACTTTCCTTTCTTTTCTTTTTTTTTTTTCATACACTTTTTAAGTTAATTAGAGCTCAGCTAACAAATCCCACAGCAGTGATCCTGGGTGAGCACCTACCAACTCGTGGAGTAAAAGGCTTTTTATAGCCGTCTCTGCTCGGGAGGTGGAGGGCACAGAGCAGACTGTGGCTGCTGGGAGGCTCTGGGGCTTTGCTGTGACCCAGGGTTGTGCTCGTAGGCAAGGGAAAAGACGCGCCTGCTGCCTGCAGGGCTGCCTTCCCTGCGCTGCCTGTCTCGGGAGGGATTGAGCTCTGCGGAGGTGGTTCAAGAGGGCAGGGATATGGGGAGTGGAGTGAAAATTGCACAAGTGGTGAAGAGTAAAAAGCGGGGCAAAAGGAGTAAAGTCTATGGCAAGCTGGGATCCTGGCCAGCAGCCACTGTGGAGGCGCTGGCAGACACCAAGAAGTACTCAAACACCCAAAAATGCCCAGGAGGGGCAAAGGCACGAGGGGTAATAGGTGTGCTAGCACAGACTTCGAACACAAGGTACAGTTTGAAAAATTCAAATGTGTCAGAAATCAGCACATTTTTCTAAAGAAATGGCAGTGAGGGATGCAACTTTCCTTGAAGGGAATGGGCAGAGAGATGTAGGGCACTGAGCACATTCAACAGGCCCAAGCTGCTGTTTACAGATGGAGAAGTAATTCTGACCTGCAGGCAGACTTAATTTCTTGATGCAGCACTGGAGAGTGAAGTTTTGTCTCTGTTCTAATTGGTTTGTGTTGGAAGTGAGTCAGAGAGTCCAGGAATTCACACCTGGGGCAAGAACCTGACTTCTATCCCAAGGCCTTTTGACCCACCAGTGTTCTTCTGTGGCTAATGGGAGATGAATACAACAAATGTAAAATCACTGAGACCCTGTACACTGTGATGCTGCACACATGTATACTATATAAACACACATATCTATATGCATGTGAATGAAAGAGATCATTTGACGCAGAGGGGAGTACCATAATTTTATTCAGTGTTTGTGAAGTGAGTAGCATAAAGGTGTCTGCAGGTATTTGCTGCAGATCCATACCACATCTTGCAGTTTAAACAATAATAATAAATGCATGATAATATGAACAGTCCTATCAGTGAAGGTTCTTCAATCAGGTGGCTTTTGTTTACATTTAATTCAAGACCAGTTTGGCACAGGGTATTCAAAGCTTCCAGCAATATTTTCTGTTCCTATCAGCATAAGCATGGCAATTTTCAGGCCAAAGACAGGGTCCTAGCCATTGTTTCAGGGGACCAAAAAATGCTTGCTGCCACAGTTATGCAAGGATGTCTAGTTCTTCGTAGCAGACTGCAGTTTGCAGAATAATTACTTTGCAATGAATAAATGGAATTTACTAAGAGATCCTCAAGAATACTACATGGTAGCACTGCTGAGCATCTGTGCTGGCTAAAGCAATGTAACAGGAGTGTGAGGCAGCTGAGTAGATCACGCAATGATTTTGCTTTGTACCTTAAAGCGGGATCCACTGTGTTATGATGTGTAATGTGTTTCACTCCAGAGCATGGCAGCAGGTACAAAACACTGCACTGTGCAGACCATACTACTTTCAAAAAGCTTTTGAAAAATATGTGCAGCTTAATTCAATATTGCCAGCCTCTGGTACTCTCTGGCAGGAACTTATAAGTCTCTTACAAATCTCTCTGTTTATCTGCAAGTGCAGAGATATGGAGGCATGATGGATACATCTTAATACTATCTTTGTTGTTGCATATAGGTTTTAATTTAATTTTACATTATGTGGCATTTACTTTATCTGCTCCGATTAAACTAATTCTTCAAGGGACACGAGGAAGGTGACTGAAGGTGATAGAGGCAGTCTCCTGTGGTCTGGATCTGCATAGGCAGCCCCTTCCAGCCAGCTATGACTGGAGCCACCAGAGAATGTGATTAGAGAGGGAGCAGGATCTTCAGTGCTGGCCACTGGGAGAGATTTAAAACTAAGAGAAAGTGAAGGTAAAACTATAATCTAATTTTAAAAAATGAGGATTAAAGGTTCCATTACTCATGCTGTTTCCACTGTACATATGGAGGTAACAATATGTGATTTTGCTGGATAAAAATATTGGCCCCATGCAGCTAGTATGGTGCAAGTAAATCCCTACTGTGTTTGTAATGAGGGAAGGTTAGGATCATGCAGATGTGTGACTGTAAGCCGGTTTAGTATTCGAGCTGGCATAATATGAAGAGATTGTTCCTTGACTTACTGGCAAGTCTGGATATTCCATGTTGCGACAACAACAACAAAACCACCAGGAGACCGGCATGGCTCCGCACCGCATCTCCCCGCTTATCACCCTCTAATGCACAAATTGGGTGGCAGCAGGGAGCCTCCCTGCCTGGGGTGCTCCGGGCTTTCTTTCCCATGAGGCTGCTTTAATTTCATTTATTTGGTAAGCACCTGTTTTTACAAGGGTAGCACAATGTCTAGAAGTGTGGAGGAAAATACTGTTGCTGATGTTTCTAAGCAGTCAGTGACCTCTGCCTCAGGAGCCCAGGGATGCCCCGGGGACAAAGCTGCCTGCCCAGATGGGCTTACAATTTAACCTGGAGAATAACACAGTCATGGATACTTGTCTGGGAAGGTGAGGGAAGAGGAGGGCTTCCCAGCTGAACATGGAGGTCACTTCACATGTTTATCCACTGTCCCTGCAGGACAGTGCAAAAAGGGTAGATGAAGTAGCAGAAGTGAGCTATCACAACTAGGAATGCTTTGGACAAGTGGGAGAAAAAGCTACTTGAGGTTACCTGATGTACAGGGATGTCACTTCTTCTGCTTCACTGAGGAGGAATGGCAATTTTGACTAATGTAAGCAGAGACACAGGGAGGTAGGTGTGACAGAAATTAGAGGAGATCAGCGGCTGTGAGAGGGCCAGAAGAGAAGTAAGCTGGTAGGAAAAGAGAGCCTAATAGGTGATCAAGCAGGGGAAGCAGAAAGCAAGAATTGACACCAGCTGGAGTGGTGGGGAAAATGAGTGTCTTTGAGACTGTGTGTACCGAGGAGAGACAGCAGAGCCTGACTCTGAGCTCTGTGGAAGGTGAGGAGCTACGTGCTGGTGCGTGGGGCTGGGGGCATTGGCAAAGGCAAAGGAAATTATATATCACTCTAATCTGCAGCACATTCCTTGTTGTCTGGGAATACATATGTCAGCTGGGGAGATACCTGTGGAGGTTACTGAAATTAATTGTATTTTTGCATTTCCCTCTCTCTCCCCCTCACCTCCCACAGATACACACAGATTTCTATAGGTATAAATGTAACACTTGAAGTTTCATTATGGTTACCAGCTCCAATTGTCTCAAACCATCACACTGCCATATGAACATTTTTTTATTCCATACCTGCCTCAATTCCCTGGGCATATAGAGAAGTTGTAATTTCCAAGGAAAAGAAAAATAAGAAGGAAAACAAACAAACAAGAAATAAAAAACAAAAAACCCAACCCCTTGGGTCTCCACGAAGCTTTCCAAATTTGTCTATCTATTGGATCACCAAGAATTTTCTGGAGATTGAATTTTCTGGCCTATGTGGCTTAATAAATCTGGATGCCTGAGGTTAAAATTGCCTCAGTACTGGTAAGATTTTTCCCACCTCTAAGTTTGCAGTAGATTAATCATGCCTGGGACATAATTAAGCAGGGACATATTCACTGATGCTGACCAGATAGGCAGAAAAGGGCTGATGGGCAGGGACCAAACAAAAAAAAAGAAATCAGAAGATCCACTGTCCAGTACACATGTAGGTCCCACATGCTGGAGTGAAGTGGGTCCTCAGTAGTGTTTTCATTGCTTTATAACAAGCAACTCATGGTGGAAAAAAAAATAAAAATTTGTATTGCTAATGTATCCCTAACCTGACAAAGCATATATGAAACAAAAAGACATTTATTTCTGTGAGTGTGCCTGTTCTTTATTGAACACATTAGCATATTGAATGCTGCTTTTAAAAGACACAATACTTGTTCCCCATAGTTCATGATTTAAATTATAAATATACTACAGTATCGGAAGGAGTATCAAAATAAATTCATGCCATGATTCACTGTGTCAGCACATTGACTTGCAATGCTGCTGCCACACAGGCTTTTCCTGCATGTGAAGGGAAAACATTGAGGGAAATCCCAGTGCTCCCACAGAGAGTTTTTCACCCACTTCAGAGTGGTGGGATTTTATCTGGGAGCTGTTGCAATGTTCCTACCTGGTGCACTGATCTGTGCATTTACTTCATCTTCCACTCTAGAAAGGTATTTTCCTTATTTTTTGTAACAGTAGCCAGCACAGATAAGGTTTTATCTAAAATTAAAATGCTACTGTGTTGAAATAAATGACCCCTCTTGAGTCTTTAAAATTCTTACTTCCCATTTTTCCTGAAAGATGCAATATCTGAAAACCCTTTCTCTCAGCCTTTTATTCTTCTTTTTTAATTAATAGAAGCTGAGACATCTGTACTAGTATAGCACAAACATTTGAATCTGAAGAAGAAATCTACGTTTTTTAAAACTTGATAGACAATATTAAGTGATCAACATTGATTTAAAATTGCATGTTATAATAAATAATATATAAATAAATAAATAATATGATAAATATATATTTTGCATTTAAAGAATTCATTGGAGAAGTCCCAAGTGACAACTGCTTTCCATTTACTAACCAGGTAAATGCCACCTTCAAAACAGTCATAGTCTTTCTCATCATCATCAGTGTAAGCTATTTTCAGATAGTTTTTGTGAGTGGCCAAGATAGTGTTTGTCCTGCTGCCAAATGAACTAGCATGGTTTATGTTGCACTGTTTAAATGGTACTTAGGGCATGTGCACAAAGTATGTCATCCAGGTTGCTTTTTGCCAGCCCTGATCACTGTATTTCCCCTTTTGTGGACAGAGATTTTACTGAGTGGAAACTCCTCCTAGAGAAAGATTGTGGAGAGATGTCAAAGCTTATTATTCAATGGAGGTGTCACACAGAAGCTCTTCTATGAATGACCCTGGCAGTGTTAAATTCAGGAAAACACTGCTAAGTGGCATGTGGCCACATGAAAGATTTCCATGGGTTTTTTTCCATATTGCAGCATTTGAGTTTTGGTTTTTTGACCTACAAGATCATTTTTATACAGCCACCTGAAGTGATAAGCAATTATTACATCTGGATCACAGATCCAATGGTAGCCTAGGTGTCCTTTCAATAATCATTGAAAAAATAGACAGCAATTTTAGTACTCTCTTCATTTCCATGACATCTATAAAAATATCTAACTTAATGGCTCAAATACTTGCCAGGTGAGACACATGAAGGAGGGAACAAGACAGTCCAGTGTTGTGAGAAGACCAGGCAGGTAGCAACTGACCCTTGTGACAAAGAAAAGCATGGAATGTATTTCGGTGACCATGAGAGGAGATGGGTACTGCCACTGCCAGATCCATCCCCCAGCCATTGTTCTTTCTGGCTCCACCACCTTGGCACAGGCTGGTCACTGCCAGCCCTTGCAGTGTGGCCTTTCATCCTGGTCTGGTTCCACTCTTGTGGAGCAGTGTGCAGGCTGTATTGCTGTGGACAAAGTCAAAATTCCATTGATGGCTTAGTGCCTGTTCTGACAAGGTACAAGAGGTATCCATCTCCCAGGCTATAAGAGTAGCAAGCAGAATGAACTCTAAATTCAGAAAATGTCACATTTTTAACAACCAGTTTTGGTGTTTTCAGCCAGTTCCCAAATGAAAAGACCTAATGTTTTCTAAAGTCTGATTTTTTAACAAACAATAATTTCATTTAACAGGACAATGCAGCTTTAGAGTCATGCGTGTTTACTGCATATAGTCTGAAACATGAGATTTATACAGGGATCAACTGCTTCTGCATCCTGAATCATCCCAAAGATGGATTTTCTGTAAATAGGAGACCTTGAGGGAGCAGAAAATAAAAGAAAGCACAGTTGCTCTAACAAGCCAAAATCTTTAAAACAGGGAGTGGTCTATAGTACTCAAAAGCATTTAAAAGAAAATGCTGTCAGTTTTCTGTACAAAGACACAGTGACAGTACCAGACAAGTGAGAGAAAATGGAGCTGCCAAATGGAACATGCCACTACAAACCTCTGCAGCATGGCAGAGCCCAGGGAGGGGACCCTACACTCATGCTCCTCCCTAGCAGCACATGGGGCAGCAGAGCCCCTAGGAGGACAGGGAGCAAGTCTGCCTTTAGTGCTTCTCACAGGGGTTTATCTCCCTCTTCCAAGGGGGCCCAGGTCCTTGGGGGACCACTGGAGGCTGTGACAGAAATCCCACATGCACCCAAGGAACATCAGAGGGAGTGTGGTAGGCAAGGACACAAACAAATGAGCAACTTTGTGTTTTTAAGAGCAGCAGCAGTGCCCTGTACACTCAGAAAGAAAAGGTTTGAGGACAGCACCTTGGTTTATCAGTGGCAGAGCTGGGGAGGAGCACATGAACAGGGAATGAACAGGCTAATTTATATGGGCTGCTGTTAGTACATTAGCACAAAGATGCTGCAGCCCTGGTGCTTCACAGATACCTGTTCCTGGGTAGGTTTTAGTAACCTGGAGGAGCTGGCTCCAAGTATGTGGAGGAGAGTCTAAAATATTACTTCATCACACAGGTTTTCATGAAGGAAAAAGAAAACATTCAAGAGTTGCATCTTTAGGCAAACTCGCAGGTGAATCAAAGCAAGGGAAAAATGTTCTTTGCAGATAGCACAAACCACCAGTCCCTGCCCACAACAGGTAGCTGCAACATCTTCCTCTGTGAGAGTTTGGACCTGTGCATCTTCATTTATTCTTGGAAAATGAGTGCAGAACATTTCTGAATGGTAGGATGCACACTCCCACCCTCTACACAGGGCTGAGCATTTGGAGACATCTCAGACCTGCCTGTTTTGGAGTTTTGGAGAAGAACTTCTGCAACAGGGGTCTTAAAGTCAGCATAGTGTCCTTGTAACCATGCCTCATTCAGGCATCAATGGTATGTAGCAGGACAGTTAAGAATTGGACATTTAAACTCACATGGACTTCATGCACTCCATAATTTGGCCATCTGAAACTACAGGAGTCTCTAAGTCAAGCACTCAAGAGAGAGGGAAGTATAATCTACTAAAATCACAGAATCCCCATAATAAGGAATTATTGGCTCAAGTAGATCACTTTCCACTTTAACTTGTGCCTTTCCTAGGCAGCATGTATATCTCCTACCTTTTCTGTACAGTAAATGTAAGTAGTGAACCCAGTTTGTACCAGCTTCCTTGGCCACAAAAGTTGACCTACTGCATTTTCTTTCAAAGGCAGAATTTATAAAGCTTGCCTTGCAGTTCAGCCTTGAGTTTGGGCTGACATTTGTTTCCTTCCCCAAATGAGTTGCCTGGTAACATTTCAAGCAGACTTCTGAAAGTATACAATTGTACTTCTAAAACTGATAATCATCTTTGGGGGGGGGAAGGCTTATATCCTGTTTTTGCTTATGAGAAGGGCCCCAGACACCCTGATTTAAAAAATGATCTGACAAGAAGCAAAGATTCAAATGCTCCTTGACACATATACATCTGACACCTCAGATAATCAGCATAGTTTCATGGAATTAGATGAAACTCCATCCTCACCCCCCACCCCCCGCTTGTCATCTCACAGCAGAAAACATGCTGAATAACAGTGCATCACACCAGGTCCAGGCTTTTATTATATTTTCAATCCAGAAGAAGAAAAAAAAAACTTATTTTTTTTCTCACTGTTTCTCTTCCATCAGCAGAGCTATTCTTTCCTTGATGCCATATCAAATGTTTAAAAATTTCCACAGTTTAGTTTTAAAAGCAGTACATGAAGCCAAAGAAGGAAAAGAAATAAAAAGAGAAGAACAAATGGAGCTATTTGAGCTCAGCTTTCAAACAAAGAAGCCTGATCAGGACCTCAGTACTTTGGAGCTGAAAGCCCCAGTCTCCCTTCGGACAAATGCCTTCACTTCTCACTGAGTTCAGCGACATCTGCACAGTATAGTCATGGACCCATCTTGTTTCAAAAACTGTCTGTGCAAGATCTTGCTCATAAAAGAGAACCTAAAGGATGTGTGAGTCATATGAAAGCACGTGGATTTGGAAAAGGAGCACTTCACAGTGTAGAGGAGTGCAATAAAGCCCTGCTCGCCCCCTTACCTGAAGTATTTTTGCAACACATATATTTACAAGATTCCTTCTTTATTCTCATCCTCTTTGATCTATGCAGTTCCTTTGATGCATGCAAATCTCTGTGTCTTTCCTCCCAAGACTTTCATACAGTATGTGCCCTACTCTCATGACTACAGTCAGTGCATCCTGAGTTTGGTTGCTCCTCTTCCTCTTCCTCCTCCTCTTGCATCCTCTTACTGCTCCTCCCACTTGCTAAATTTACCAGTCTTTGCCCATATCTATCTCCTTGTTCCTGGGCAGCACTATCCTTAGGTGTCCTTACAAGGGACACTGATAGAAAAACGACCTGTAATCGTCAATCCTGCCCAGATCCACTTGGTTTCTAAGGATGCTGGTGCAGGAGATGAAAAGGAGCTCTGTATGGTTAGGCATCCAGGTGCTTGTTTTCATTCTTCCATCTCCACCTCAAATGCAGCACCACAAAACCTGATTTCCTTCACCTTTCCTGCACCTTTGTTTTTCTTGATGACCAGTATTGCTGCTCCTGTGTCTATCTGTACCAATTTCCCTCCTGGTCTATTTTCTATATGTTGTAGTTCAGGACAGAAACTCTCTTCTTCAGTGCTTTTGTGGTCTCTGGAGCCACAATGTCCCAGCCCACGCCTGGACCTTCCAGCAACTTGAGTTAGGCCATATTGCTGATGCAATACTGTAGACTAGGGGTTTGAATTTCTAGAAATATTTTGCTTTTCATATGTTTTTTCCCGCAGCCATCTGTTAGTAACCTCTGAAGAATGAAATATTTACCCAGGCTTTGATTATCTCGCATCTTACTGGAGGTATCTTTTCTATCAACCTTCCAAATTCTCACCTAAACTGAATAGAACAAGTTCTTTTCCAGGCTTTGCTTTAGCTCAGAGAGATTTGAACTGGGGGGAAAAGTTAGCACCCTCACAATAAGACTAGAGAAATAACAGACCACGTGATGTTTTGGCTGCTTATCTGAGGTCTCTGAGCTACCATGGTTTCCATCATCTTCAAATATGGAAGCTCAGCAGCTTTGGAGAAAAGCAAGTCATTTAATTCAGTACATTTCATTTGAAAAACTGATATAAAACTGTTCTTTTTTAAAATTCCCAGTAGCTTTTGCTTCTAAAAGTCTAGGCATTCTTAAAAGGACGGTGTCTGCCTCCATACTTTAGAGCTGCAGGTGCCAACAAACGCTGGAAAACACAGGTAGAGGGGAGAAGGAAGGCAGTGGAGGATTGATGTTCTTGCAAGTTTGGCAAGCAAAGTAAAAAATCCACCACAGCAAAAGGACAGAATATATACAGTGAGTAGATAAGATACTTCACCAGCCTTACAGCCTTCATAGATAAAGGGTTGGCAATCCAGCCTCACTGCATTCATGGTGGGGGGGGTATTTTGTAAAAGCACTGGCATCCAGCAATACACATTACTGCACAAGTGTTACTATTAATAGGATTAAGGCTTGCATTTATTATGCTGTGCAGCGATAGCAACTGTGATAAATGAGACTGCAAATACTGCCCACTTTAACCCTTTTTATAATCACTCTTATTTTTAGACATAATTTTCCATACTCATTTCAATACTTGGTTCCATTCCCGTGCTGGACAAAAAAAAAAAGTATTTCAGGCAGCTCATTACAGAAAACATTAAGTATAAAAGCATTAATTTCAACAATCAGAGATAAAACAGTTCTCTAAATGAAGCAGCTGTCTGCATTACATACTCAAACACACAATTCTACATGTAATTTTGTGTGTTTGCATGTCACAAAGTGTCTCTAGATTGTGTCATTTGGAATCACCTGACATTTTACAGTAAAGGCAACGACATAGATGCCTTACAAATAACAAATCCAGAAATCAGTTGCAGCTGTAGTCCTTGCACTGAGGTTCAGTGTGCCCTCCTCCTGCAGGTAAGAGATACCGTAAGTGGACAAAACTCTGTCCAGGGCATTCTGTGCCAGCCAGAGGGCACGGCCTCGGTCCGAGCAGTGTGAGTCACACAGGGCTGGAGCGTGCTCAGCCTTGTGAGATTTACACCGTGATCAATGGCTTCGGCATCCTGAATTACTCTGGAGATGGTTTATTAGGGAGGGGCCTTAGGGAGCAAGGAATAGAAAGAGAGAGTAGATTCACAGTTAAAGGAAGAATTGGTACAAGGCAATTTATACACGAAAATTCAGATCCCCTTCTGAATTTCCTAAATGCTTGAGGTGTCTGAGTCCAGGGCTTCGCTCTGGGCCCTTCTCTAGAACTGATGCGCAAGTAAATCAGGCTCCTGTATGAAATCGCTCTTAAATGTGTAAGGCACCATCAATCAAAAGCTTTCCTCTGCTCAGTCCCTGCAGAGCTATTCTTGGCATGCTGTTGGAAAAAAGCAAAGGCAGAGAGATGCTCTTTTTTCCCTCTGAACATGGTCCCAGAGAGACGGCTACCCCGCATAATGAATGCAGCCCATAATCCCTGTCTGTAAGTCGAGTTTCGCAGTGTGTCATCGCCTCCTCTGCCAAGGTGATCGATTCCCAGTGTCTAGGACCATCAGATCAGTGTCTGGTCCACACTTGTCCACAGATATTTCTACCTCATCTGACTGCCAAAAATTTCCTTCTCATTTCTGGAACAGTGTTAGCCAGACATGCCCTAAAATTTCATGAGGAAACTACAGACCAGCTACGCCTCCACTTTGATGCACGTTCAGCTCCTCAGTGCCCCAGAGCAACATGAAAGCAGAGCAAAAAGAGCTGTGTCCCCTCACGTATGGCTGGGAACCCATAGTGTAGGAGTAAAAAGAAGAATAGAAGTAAAAACTACTCTGCAGGACTTTTGGATGCCCTCCCAATTAGGAATAGCAGAAAACCTCTGTGCATTATTGCCAGCCCCTGGGCTGGGCCACAGCCACAGACTTTTGCTGTACCTCTTCTTTGAAATAAGAGCCTTTCACTGGGCATCAGGGATTCTTGCTTATATGAACACACACACACACAGACATTTTGGTTATAGGACTGGTTTTTGAAATAATAATTTCACGGATATCTGCAGAACCAAGAGGAGATATAAAGGCAGTAGAGCCTCACAGTAAGGACAGGGGGAAGGAGGAGTGCTGGGAATTACCATACCCGGGGCTGCAGCACTAGATCCTCCTCAGCACATTGCAGGATTTTATGTCAAGGTTTCCCACACTGACATTAACCCTCAATCCACACATCAATGGCTGTGTGCCTGCCGGGGTGTTTGAGAAGACACACTGCCAAACAAAGCCTTTCAGCAAAGAGCACAGTGGTGAAATCAGATTGACCTCTGAAATTTTCTTATCTATTTTTTTTTGTTGTTACCGAAAAGTCTGCCATAAGGGTAGCCACATATTTTGCAATGCCAAGATGCATATCATTCACATGTAGAGGTTACACGAGTATCACTGGGAGAATGTATCCCTTCAAGAATTGTTCTAATTAGTGACTTGAGCTTTCATTTAATTACACTCTTTAATGCACATCTTGGAATTACAGAGGTGGGTGTAATTTAATTAGCCAAAAAAAAAAAAAAAAAAAATCCAAGACATGTTTCTATTCCCTTAAAATATAGGTTACACTTTAGACATGATGAGGATGACACAGATTTTTCCCAGGAACAAGGTCCGTACACCTTCACCTTGAGGTATGTTGGGATGCAGCCCTGGGCGTGCGAGTGTGAGCGTGGCTGGAGGCTGACAGCTGCTCATTACAGGCAGCCAGGGGTCTCAGCCTGGCTCCTGGAGGACAGGTGGCCACATGACAAACGAAACCCCTCACAATTAGCACTAATTGACACTCGTGTGGCCGGTCTCCAACAAGAGGTCAGGGAGCAGGTGAGCTTAGCGGCTGAGCATCCCATCCTGGCAGCGAGGGTCTGTGGTGCCACCGCCACCGCTGCCACCACCACCACATTGTTGTGTGCAAGCACAAGACTCAGCACCAATATTTTGACAACCCTGGTGCTCACCAGAGTCCCCTGTGGCCCCTGACTAAAACTATCCTGGTTATAGATCTGCTGTGAATGCCTCAGCCTGGCCTCTTACCCACACCACCTCCATATTGTTGCCCTGCCATCCATGCCCTTCATCCCCTTCCCATGGATGTGCTGGCTATCTGGAGAGCAGATGCAAGAGTCTGAGTTTGCTACCACCTCCCACCTTTAATTTTTTTCATTTAGAAATATTTCCACATTAAAAATGTGCAATAAACTGACCAGCTGCCACCCCTTGATGCTTAATCCTCTCTAATCTGGTCTGGGAACACTGAAATGTACAATTTTGCTTATTATGCAGCTTCCAAAAATAATTGAATGTAGCAAGTAGAGAGGGTATCAAGTGAGGAAAAAAGGAAACCAACCCCTCAGCTATTTATTTATCATTTTCTAAGGGCACACTCACACTGCTGTGAATGATCTCCTCCTCCTTAGAGAGCACATACGGCTACTCAAGCTGTGGACTGAAAAATGCCCCTTGTCCAAGATAGGCCCTCTCCATCCAGGAATGAGATAGCCCATGCCCCACAGACCTTGCAATTCGACAGCAAACAACATGGTCCTCAGGGATGGAATTAATTGGAGTTTGGATTTTATACTGGTTGGCTTGATTGACTTCATCTGAGGCCTCACAAAAGCAGTAAGTCTTTCAGAGGGGCTCCCTATAAATTTATGGCTCACAAGGCAGGAAAAAAAATCTCATGTAAATTATACCCTTTGAAAATGATCATGAGGTATGGAGATGGCCCAGGGGACTGTCGAGGAAGTTTCATCTCTTGCTCATTTAGCATAGGTAAGTAGCAATAACTCGTTATTCTCTTGAAGTAATGCAAAAGCTCAGGAAAAACAAGGTGCTTTATCACTTTGCTTATACCATGCCCTGTACCCAAAAATACTGCTGTCTACAATCAGATATCTACGAGGTTTTCTCCATGAAAACCAGCATGTCTAAGGACTGACTGATGAATAGACTCACAGACAGATTGGTGCTGGTCTTTCTTGGTGTACGGCTTTTCTTCCTTTTGCTGAGAAGCCACAGCCATACCCAGATAATTTTGTGAAATGACGATGCCACATGGAGAGCAGCTGAAAGTGGATCTGACAGAGCCACTGGCATATTGTTCCATGTTGCTACACTGATCCTAGCTCATGTGGAGCCCCATAGTCTTGTCTTCTTCAAATTTCATAGCTCCAGTCATGATTTCTTATCCATATGTCTAACACAACCTTCTTCTGTGATGTCACCATTTTTTCCCAGCATTCAGCTCTTCCTGACAGAATTAAAAAGGTTTATCAGAGTCATAGAATATCTCAAGCTGGAAGGGCACAGGGCTACCTAAAACTAAATCATAAAACTAAGAATGTCATCCAGATGTTCCTTGAACTCTGACAGGCTTGATGCCATGACCACTTTCCTGGGGAGGCTGTTCCAGTGACTGATGACCCTCTTGATGAACAACATTATCCTGATATCTAATCTGAACTTCCCTGATCAAATTAATTTCATTTTCTTAATTCTTTGGAGAAATAATTTCTCTGAGGATCTGCCTGTTTAACTTGTGTAAAAGAGAGTTCATGGATAAAGCATCTATAGAAAGTGAAGTATTCAGTAAAATTCAGCTTTAAAATATTATTTTCCAGTGTAGTTATGTATCCCTCATCCCACCTCTGAGAAACATTGAGTCTTTTTTTTTTCCTTGTCCTGGGCAAAAGCTATAAAAAATCAGTATAGAAAGCTCTGGAGGTTAGGGTCCTCTCTCAGGCATCTGCAAACCATTTAACAAAGTCATCAGTTCTTCACAAAGTGCAATATTAAGAGCATATTGTTCCACACATGCTTCTTATCATTCTCCACTTTGAAACAAGCAGCTACAAGCTCTTCTAGAGGAGCATTTTAGTGGTAGCAAAGACAAGCAACTTGGAAAAAGTGACTGATTGCTATAGCACTAGTTTGCATTTCATGTCACCTTGCTTTCAAGTTCTCATTAATTACATTACATTAATTAATTAAGCCTGATAGCACACCTGTTGTTAAGAATTATCCATACTTCATAGTTAGAGACACCAAAAGAGAGCTATTAGAAGGCTTGCTTAGAATCTATATTAAAATTGAAAACTAGCCCAGATTTATACTAGATCCAGATTGTATCTGTGTAAATACATGGTCTCCCTCTATTGTCTCCCATTGCACCCAAGAATTCCTAGGTTATGAAAAGAGAAGCAGTATCAAAGAAGTCGTGCTCTTCCTTCCCAGTATGCAGGAGAAAGCTTGGCTTATCTGTGTGTGCAAGAAAATTATTGCAAATAGGTAACAATTGCAAAAACTCCTCTGTTTTCAAGATTTTTTTGGTTCACCCCAGCTGAGGCAGGCCATTGTAGCTGGCCCTTGACTTCTCTCTGGGGTAAAGGCAGAGCCAGTGCAGGTGGCTGAGCCCCCATGGAAGGATTTACTGGGACATGGTAACAGCTGGACCAGCCCCAGGCACTGGTGGATAGGGCAACAGATGGAGGCTGCAAGTGGCCAAACCAGCACCTGGCCTTTCCTTCCTGCAGTGCTGCAGAGCACAGGGAGTCAGGCTGGGCTCTGCTTTCCCTGGCCCCCATGCTTGTGGTGGACAAGGGTGTGAAGACCAGCCTCCCCTCTCCCACCCACCCACCCAGTGCAGCTCAGCTTTGCCCACACCCTGGAAGCCCAGCTGTGGGCTACAGCACTTTGTGCCATACAGGAATGCCCTTTCCAGACAGGGCAGGATGTCACAGCCAAGCACCAAGATGATAAGGACACAGGCCATCATAACCCTGTCCCTGTGTGATCTGTTACAGATTTCCTGGTAATTCCCTCTAGGGAGAAACGGGTTGCCAGCTACATCCAGAGGAGTCCAGAATCACTCTGGGCTATGGCCTACCTCAGTCTTGGTCTGTGTCCCAAACAAGGGCCATTTAGCCCTTTGCATGGCTTCCTCACAAACCAGAAAAGCAACCCAGGCAAACAAAGACTCTTTGCTGCTGGGTTGGGTGTTGAAGGGTGTCCTCCCAACACCTGAAACTTCAACAGCCCAGCTGCACCCTTTTCATTATTCGCCCCTCCATCTCATTTGTTGCACGTGATGAAGGCATTCCTGTTGCCCAGGTGGCTCCTCAAAGGCAGAACAGAGGTAAGACACCATGCTCCCACATCCTCCTTCCTCTCCAGCAGTGTTCTTGCATCTCTCTGATACCAGCAACTGAGTACTTCCCAGAGAGTTAATTTGTGAAAAGAAACGGTATCGATTCCAGGGGTGCGCAGCAGTAATTCTGTCATTCGGCTTTGACTCTGCACAATCACACTTCATTTTCAGTCTCCAAACAATAAATAAATATAAAATGAGCATTGGCTTAAATAGCATTTAACACGCATGACTTCCCAAAGAACAGCATAAAAGCGTGATCCATTGCTGCTTTTCCCTTATGCGAATCAATGGGAAATGCTGAATGAGTTAAGAAAAGCAGAGAATAAAAAAAAATAGAGATTATTGTTAGAACAGGGGGCTTTCTGCACTGCTTGTGCTGTATATCCATGATCCTTTTGTGTCCCTCTTTATCCTACCCTGGAATGGAATTAGCTTTCAGTCTTCCCTTTTTTTTTTTGTTCTTAAATTTGATCTTATTTAAATCAGCCCCTTAGCAGGTTGGCTGAATTCTTGAAAGCCTAACACAGCCTGCAGATGTCTGTCTGTGCAGCCACATGGCAGAACCAGGCTTTGGGGGTCCCCAGAGCCTCACGCGGGACCGGGAACTTCTTGGTGCCGGTTCCAAAAATCCATATCCCTTTCCAGTTCATTACAAACACCTATTGTTTGCCATATTTATCTGCCATCACTGCTGTTTGTTAGCAAATGGAAAAAGAAATGCCAGGACTAAATTTCAGCCTGCCCTTAGAATAGTGGAAAGGGGCTACAGGAATTGAATGACAGATGGTCTTTGAATGATATACAGAACCTCTGCCCCTGGGCCTGCTTTGGAGGAGCTGTTTTGGATTGTTGCTCAGAAGAGTGGGAGGTTGTTGTGTGATATGTGATTATTCCATAATAATTTTAATTATTTTGCCTGTTTTCAAACAATAGTCTCAGCCTTTTTTAATTTTTACACTCACTGAGTTGTGACACGAGCATTCTTTCCTCTGTGTTAGCAGGGATTAAAATCAAACCCTGTATCCCTTCCCATTTTTTTTTTTTTTTTCAAATAATCCATGTTTAAATAAATTACCTCAGCCTGGAAAAGTGAGTTACAGGGCATTCTCCTGACGTGTGTGGCAGAGAGAAAAGCGAAGGGCTGGGGAACAGGGCTGGGGGGATGGGGAAGGCTTTATTATGTTTTGCAGGATGAGATTGTCACCGTAACAAGTTTCAAGAAGAGCTGCTCTTTAACTCCTCTTCCTCGGCACAGAGAGTGCAGCTCTGGGAACCTCATTTACATGCATATGGGTATCTGATTGGATCTGTTCAAAGGTACAGTAGGAGTCAGTCAGATTGAATATGATGTGCATATAAATGAAGTTCCCAAAGTGGGGTGTGATGCTTCAGGAGAGACAGGGAAAATATACTGTCTCTGCTTCATCCAAAGTCCAATAGAAACTTGGGGATTTTATTTTTTTTAACCAGCTTGAGATAAGCAAGAGTGGAAGCTGAAAAAAAATACATATATATGTACATATATATATATGTATGTATGCATGCATGCATGTATGTATGTATTTGCCCCCTCCCCATTTATTGAATTTATATCTTGGGCCAAATGCTCATCACTGGAGCCCCATAAATCGCATTAGCTCTGCATTATCAGAGCACACATTTGGTTTGCAGGACAACTGCACATGCACCCCTGCACAGGGCAGAGCTGCAGGGTTCACCTCCTGTGCAGCACACTTGCATCCACCCCTCTGCTGACAAGTGGGGATACAAGGAAATCTGCTGGGCTCTGCCAGGTTTTGGTCTTTCTTTCAGCAGATCCTGCTCAGCCAAAGCCACCTCTCACAGTTTTTTGGCTAATACGGGGGCAAGCAGCATGTGGCTTTGGCTGAGCTTTGTGCTTGGGTGCAGGCAGCGAGCATGAGGTGTGCATGGGGCAGCTAGAAGTGTCAGGAAAATCTGTGGCTTAGGAGGAGATCTGGTTCACCCTCAGGAGCTGGTGCGTTCCTAAAGGAATGGGAATTATCACAAAAATGCAGCACCGTAAAAGGTAAAGGACTAAAGGGAACTCTTCCCCTAGCAAAATCATCATTAGCAAAAGCTACATTTCTGGAAAGCACTGAATTTAAATAGTACCACAGTGCTAACCTGGGACAGAAAACAACTGTGTGCCTTACAAGCCTGGACTCCTTTGGTTTGTAGGGCCTTCTGACCTTGCCAGTGGGCCAGGATTTAGGACACACCCCCACGGCACATGGGGGCACACCAGGCCCTTGGGAGAGCTGCACAGTCCCAAGGAGTCCCAGCCCACTCTTCACAGCTGGAATAATAGCCAGCTCTGCCTCCTCCCCCAGTCTGGCTTCGAGGAGGAGCACTTGGAGACTGGGAGGTGCCCAGAGGCCACAAGGATGTGTGTTTTCCCTCAGCCTAGCTCCTATCCTGAGATGTTGCACCCATGGCTGTGGGGAGGGGGCTGCGGAGGCAGTGCGTGCTGTAGGCAAGGGGGTCCTGCACCTCATCGAGGACACCCTCTGTAATATCTGCAGCTTTATTTTTGGCAAATCTCTGTCTCTCTGCAGCAGTGTCTCACTTGTACTGCAGCTAATGCCCAGCTGAAATTCAAATTGTTCCAGTCCCACCAGCAAGGAGAGCCTGGGGAGTGTACTCTGCCTCCACAGGGAGACATGCTGGTGCATGAAATCTTACAGGGCACTCATGTGCCACAAGCAGCAAACCCAGCAAGCAAAGATCCACCTGTGGAAATAAAAATACTCTGTATTCCTCTCTCCTCGGTGTTACAGGAAGACAAGAAGAAATAGCTTACATAGTGATGAGGATGCTCTGGCAAACATCAAGAGTACCTTGAAGCTAGATGCCATTGTTTCAAAACCTTAAAGCCACAATGCATATCTCTAAGAGAAATTATTCCAATGCAAACTGGAAAACTAAATTTAAAATCTCTGTCTTTTTTTTCTTTTTTTTTCCCTTTAAATCTTTCAAGATTTGTATTCTGTTCTGGGTGTTTCTCATAAAACATTAGATAATATCAGACATTTCAAGCCACCATTGAAAGGAATTTACTGTAAAGTTTTAGGGATACTAACACACATAGAAAGACACAAGCAGAACACTGAGCATAGGTGAATACAACAGAGAGACATTTCAATTTCTGCTGCTTAAAAAATACTTGTTTCTTTAACTTTGGGCTACTTGTGGTTCAAAATCTAAAGAGCTTTGTCTTGCCTTTAAAGCTGCTCTTTGAACTCCTTTAGAAAGAACTTATGACAAGCAGAACAGGTATCAGGCCTTAATAACAGGGGCTAAACTCCAGTGTCTGCGGAGGATTACGAAGGATGGCCACTGCCAGAAGAGAGGGTTTACAGGCAGGAGCACATTTCAATTTTTATCTGCAGTGCAGATGATAAAATAAAATCTCGTACAACTCACCAATGACACTAAGATTGGTAGAGTGGTAAACAAGGAGTGCAGCTTGTTGTTACAGGCAGAAGGGAATTGCCTGGATGGATGGTTGTAAGTCAGCAATGTGCATTTGAGGATAGGTGGACGAAGTGTAGTTTGGGTAATACATAGGGGAGCAGAGAGCAGGCTTTGCCTGAGCCTCAAGAAAGACCCTGAACCACTGAAGACAAGAGCCCCTACAGAAGCTCTCACAGCAATGATACTGCAGAAGGGACTGTGTGGTCTTTGATGTATAAAAAAATACCTGGTAGAAATTACAATCTATCCTGCCTCCACAGTCCTGGATACTAATGTCCATCTCCGGAGAAGACCCCAAAGGGTCCATATATAAATAAATTAAATACAAAGCAGGGCTAAGAAGGGATTTTCAGCTTCTCCAATGTGGGCACAACACAGATGATGAGCAAGAAGCAAGGCAAAGCCCAGGGACTCCATGTTTGTGTGTTAGGTGCCTGGAGATTTTCAAAGAAAAGGAAGCATGAGGGTGTAACGTACAGTGAATTTGTGAGGTTTAAAGGAGTCTTTTATCATCTGTAAAATGTCCCTCAGTCTGAATTGTGGCACCAGCAACTGAAAAGTTATAGTGGATCCTCAGCACCCACTTAATATTTATAATGAGCCTGGAGATCTCAGTGGCAATTCAGCCACTTGCCAAAACCCTCTGTCAGGTTGCTGATAATAATCTGAGGTCATGGGCAATGAAGTATGGGGCAGAGATCCATGCTCTTATGTTTCCTTGGAGATAGGCTGCTGTCTTATTTCTGTCCATGCTTCAGTCAGGGTGCTGGACTAAATGACCTCCTGAGGTCCCTTTCAACCTGATTTATTCCATGATTCTACCATGATACCTTATAAAATGTGAATATCAAGTCACAGACCTCAGCCCCAGACCCTGCAGGGTTTTTCTGTCCATCACCTGTGTAAGTTCCCATCTGGACCACTCTTAACACTGAAACACTGCAAGCACCTCTGTGATGAATGGAATTGCATGTAAGGAAAGCATGATTTTGGCCATCTAGGATTACATTATAAATACTTCTAGAAGAAAAAAAAGAAATTACTCCTGGGAAATAATTGTCATTCACCATTATTTCAACCTTCAGAAACAGTTTTGCAAATAGTTATGCACTGCCTTTATATAAAAAAGTTAAACCATACCATACATATATGATATGCATAATATTGCTCCCTTGGATTGGCCAAACATAAGAGAGATTCTAAGGTGTGAATTTAAGTGGTTGCTTAAGTATAAATTCATACTGAAGTTAGGGATAGTTACCCTAGATCTAGCTACCAGCATTAATAATATAAGCAACAACAATTAGGAGATTTTTCCCAGTTCATCATATCTAAGGCTTAGATTTTAGTGATGTGTAATGTTAATCCACATTGTTTAAATGCCTGCTGCCCTTCAAAGTATAATCCACCTGGAACAATGAGAAAAACAAGAATCAGTAATAACCAGTGGTGCTATTAATTATCCTTCATGGATTAAATGCTTCAATTTCACTGAGTTATCACCCTGTAACACTACTGCTCAGGAATTCTGCACTATCTTTCCTTGCCCAAACAAGCTGAATCACATCATTTCTTACATAGTGCTGCTAACATAGTTCAAGGCATCGTCTACATAATGTTGTTCCTGGGAGCTGGTGACAGAGAGCGCAAAATGTCTGTCCTGAGGGTTTCCAGTGAAGGGCTTAAATGGAATAGAAAGTCAGAGGTCCTGAGAGGCCTTCTGGTAAAGATTGTTTGCTATGCCTTTGAGCAGAGCCCTAAACTGCAAGAGAAGCAGAATATTGCTGGTTTTTTTCTCTGTTTAAGGAGCCCAATCCTCTTGAAGTTATTCGGACAATTCTGATTTTGAAACAATTTTTTCTGGGTACCATAACTGCAGATTTAATTTCTTACTTGTAATAACTTGATTAAAATTCATTGACATTTCACCTGGAGGCCAGGTGAAAAAATCTTTTTTCCAAGAAGAAAAAAAAGTGTTACTCAGACCTGACCTTGGACTTGATCCTGCAGATCGAGTCACTAGGAAGGTGGCTTGTATGAGGACTCCTGGAAAAGATCCTTAGTGAAATTAATCAGCATTACATGTGCTAGCATTTCTTGCAAGTAATTGACATATTTTCTTGTAAATCAGTTCAGAAACCAGCTGAAATGAAGTGGTGCAATGGATTTGGCTTCACTTTCTCATTCAGGTCAGTGATGTGGGGATGCACAGAATCTGCTAGCAGAAAAGACAGGCATTTTCCTAACGTTTTCCCAGACACCCTGGGAATCCTTCTCTCCATCAGACCCCATCGTCATCTTACCTCTTCATTTCCTCAACAAACCCAAGCAGCAAGAGCTGGTACTGCAAGCAAATATATTCTTACTGAATGCTAAACATCTGTATTTTATTTGTGAAGCCCTTTCCACCACAGACAAGGTACTGGGACACTATTCATTGAGTAAGATTTAACTGCAGGGTTTAGGGCTTGTGTTCTGCTCCCTGCAGAACCTTTCTTGTTCAGTTTTTGTTATTTCAACTGCTAAAAAGGGCTATCTTTCCCTGACTATTTGCAAACCCGTACATACATATATATATACACACAGAGGAGGAAGAAATTAGCAAACAGTCTAATTGATTAGAACATATGCTCTCTTCTTTTATGAAACTATGCCCAGTCTGTATTTTTTAAGTCAGCTTGTTAATCAGTATGAACACTGAAATAAAAAAACAGTATATAAAAATGGGCTTTTCAGCAGTTCTGGGAAACTGCAAAATAAATGGAAACAGTCATTTAATGCTTACCAAGTACAGTATATATAGATTTATTAAATGTAAGAATACAAAGGATATGATTAAAATGTAATATTTGTTATTAAAATGCACCAAAGACTACCTGTTCATATATATGACGCATCTCTACTAGAAGCAGAAATGATCACAAAATGTATTGCTTACAAAAGGTTGCTTTGACTGCAAATAACTGCAGGTGAAATCATAGCCAGTTCAGTGAAATTTCCTTTTTTAAAAAAAATCAGCATTGTGATGTAAAAATGTAATTTGGAATCTAAAAACTTTACTTTGTGTTTATTTGAATTTCACTTAACCGCAAATATTCTCTAACTGGATTACATATTTGCATGGTCAGACTATGAATGTGTATTTTAATTATTATGTTATCTTAATGGCAAATTGACATTTTAAAATGTCACATAAAAGCACAAATTAAAGAGGCTAGTTTAGTACAATAAACATGATGTGTGACTGAGAACAGGTACTTTCAATTTTCTTCTGTTAGCCTAGTAATACTTAATTAAGCTATTTTGGGGATTAATAAAACTGTTTCAGACCAGTTTATTAAAATGCACAAACAGAAGAGAGTTTGATCCAGCAGAATAAGGTTCAATCCCAGATAAGTAGCAAAAACTAAAAATTTATATTAAAACTTCACAACTTCAATCCTTATTTTGTATGATTCTCCTTTAAGTAAAGAGCATAAAATTTATTTTAAAAATAAATAAAATTTAAGAATTTACTTTTCAGAGTGGAAATGCCCAAAATTTGCAGAAGGCTCTTGAAGTAATTCCTGTTTAATGGAGAAATTGAAGATGTTTGACATGAAAAGGCAAGGCAGGGATGGCTTATTACCCTTAGCATATTGATGTATTATATGGTGAATGGAAGAAAACCACTCTGAATGTCTCAGACCCCACCTCCTGATTCCTTCTCATGGACCGTGTCCAGTGCTCAGGTGCTCTTGCTGGCAGAAAACTCCTCTTCCTGATACACACCTCCAGGACTTCTCTGACCTCCAAAGCACACCCAGGTAACTCTAACACCTCCCATTTTTGCTTATGGTGCATGAAAATTGGCCCATGTCCTTACTCTTATTTCTTCTTCAGAGGAAACAAAGAAAACCCTGAGATATTTTCTTCCAAAGGTTGTGTTTGCTGTGCCTGTTCCTGCTGCCTTTCCCTGGCCCCTCCTCTCTCTGGAATATGCAGTACCTAACACTGGTCTCCATGAGTGCCATGCTATCTGAATATCTGCATACTAGCACTGAATGTGTGGCTTTAATTATTCTTATGTAATGCTCTGGACGTACATTCATCATTACAACCTCCAGCTCCTCTGCTGCCAAACTGCTCCCTTGACAGTTATTCCCTTCCTTGCATTTCTGCAGTCAATCACACTTGTGAAGTGTAGGAGCTTGCATTTATCAAAGACTACTCCATTTTTTGCAGATAAATTCCTAAAAATATTCAATGTAATTCTGAATTCCAGCCCTGCCCACCACTGCTCTTGAAGTGTTTCTCAGTTTGGTATTTCTCTAAGTCTCTCCGCTCCCTGGAATCAGCGCAGAGTTGCAGTGTAGCAGTGGAGGGAGGGTTGCCTGCTTTCTTTGGCCAGCTTTCCAGTTAGCCATTCACCCACCTGCCCACAAATCACTGTGTTTTCTAAATTTGCTCATGAACCTGTCATGTGATACATGACATCCAAGAATCAAGATCTATCCTGAATATCATTTTTCTTTCTCCATGAAGTCTGTTGCCCATAAATTGGTTTCTTTGGCTGGATATATTTGGCTTGATGAGGCAATTACTGGCTGTTGGACACTCTTTTGTTTTTATCTAGATGGCTGATACATTAGTTGATGGATCACATAATGCAAAATATAATATAGAATTATAAACATAATCAAATAATTAAGTGAAAATTAGTCTAATTCCCAGAATCTCTTTTAAAGAGAAGACAATAGATCCCCAAGCTGCTACTACCCACACTTCTGAAGATGCACACTCTCATCCCAAAGGCCTGCAAATTCTCCAGCTCTTTCAGACAGCTTTCAAGATATTCAGCCCCAACTTGTCCAGCTGGTTTGAAATGTCTCAACTTTCATGTTAATTTCTTTCTGATTTTAGCCACAGTCTTTAGCCATTAGTAACTCTTATTAACTGCTTTAGCCATCTCGTTTAATCCTTCATGAAATACAAAGAAATACCAAAACCTTTGCCTTCTTGGTTCTCTTCTTGTTATATTTTCCTCATTTTTGAAGACAAGGACTGACATTTTTGTCTTGTCTTCCTCTTACTAATCACATATTTTCAGAGTCATGTATCTTTTAAAATGAACTTTGTTTGCTGCACTTCCATTTAACTCAGGAAACACTGTGTAAAAACTATTTTTATTTTGAGGTGAACACAAAAGGAAGATGCAATTGCTTCCCATAACATAATCAAATAGAGGTTTTTCAAAGTTCCTGTGTCATTTAAATATGCTGTATCAGTAGTGGCATGGTGAATGCCAACGAAACACAGTTGTATTATAACAGCATCATTCTGCTTTCTCCATGTAGACAAGTCCTTAGCAGTATTCCCCAGTCTTCCTCCCATTGTGAGTGACATTTCATGGAGCAGAGAAGAATAACATTGAGATGACCCCAAATCATGATGGAGCGTGGCAAAATTTTGAAAATGCTGAGGCTTTGAACATGAATTATTTTAGGTATATCTTTCTTTTACTAATCTAGTGGAATTAGGAAGCTATTAAATACAGCAGATCAAACAAAAAGAAGCCAGGAACTGTCACACAAAAAAATCATTCCAGTCAAAGTGGGACCACCAGGCTAACAAACCTCGCTGCAAAACACCTACAAGGTTACACTGCTATTTGTACACCTAGACCCTGGTCATAAAATTCCTTATGGTGATAAATTCAGGCTGTGTAAATTTTTTTTCTGGGAAATGTTTTTTTTTAATAATTATCATAATTACTTCTATCTCTAAATACCATGTAGCTTCTCTTCTCTCGCCAGCCTGTAGCCCTTTTAGCTGGCTTTTGTGTTTCCCTTGACAAGCAGTGGCTTCCCAAGTTGGGAAGGACTCTGAGAACATCTCCAACTTTTCCTCTTGCTCCAGAAACATTGCAGAAAGCTACTAAACTTGGCTGAGGAGGCAGCAAGTCAGGGTGTCTTTTTTCTTGGCTGTCCTGTTAGCAATGTCATCTCAGCTGAATAGATGGCATTAGCTCCCATGTGTCAGTCTCTGCAGAAAATATTCAGAATTTCAACAAAACATACAACTCTTCCTTCCATTTGTAACTTTCAGGTACAAACTGGCCAGACCATCACACCCTATTCAGTAAATCCTCAGCAAATGATGCATGTAGAGAGAGGATAACCCCAATCATAAATTAATTGTGCATCAAAGGAGGTCACATTTTGGACATCTGCTCTCAGGAAAAATCTTCTGCTGCAAATTTTCTCCCCCAAAACCTGGAGACTTATCAGGGTAGCTAACAAATGTATCAGGATAAACAAGTAGCAATAAGCAGGATTCCATCCAGTTGGGATTTGAATGCCTGCAAAGATGGAGACTCCACATGCTCTCTGGCAGCCTGTATCCATGTTACCCGCATCATAAAAAAAGCATTTCCCAATGTTCAAGATGTTCAAGAGGGACCCTCCTGTGTTTTAGATTTGTGCCACTGGGTACTGCTGAAAAATGCCTCAGTTCTTTGCACCCTCCCTTCTTTATACCTTCTCTCTTCTTCAGGTTGAACATTCCCAACTCTAATTCCTTCGTACAGAAACTCATCAACTTTAAATTGCGGTCTTAAAAATACTTAACTTGGATGCTCATCTGTCACCAGCCCTCTCCAAGAAGCCTTTGAGCTACATCAGCAGACCAGTACAGAGAAGACTTGGCTGTCATGGGCTCTGCAGTATCTATTTGGTGTTTAAATGGGAGGCTTGCAGTTGCAACCCTGTCCATCCAGCCTAGGAGTAGTAAAATTCCATTTTTTTAAAAGATTTGTCTCTGTACTTAATCACGTTCCTTGCTTGCTCTTTGATAATGCTCGTTTTGGTCTCACATCTTTTTTTGCATGATTTTAAAGTGGGTGGGGGGAGATATTTCACAGGAAAAAAAAATATATATATATTAGCAAAAAGAGTTTCATGCAACTGTAATTCCATTTAGATCACTGTCAGTGACAGGCAGAATTTACTTTAAGATATTTTCTGTGCTTTACGGTTACTCATTCATGCAAATAAAGATAGCCCTTGAAGCCAAGTCACCTTGCCCTCTCAATCATCCACCTTGCCCTCCAGAGCTCTGGGGGGAATGCTAAATTAAAATCTGTCTGCTCTGGCAGAGGTGGTTTTTTTGATATAAAGCCAGAATAATTATTCAGACATATGTTTACAGCTGCAAGGTTATATTTTGCTGAAGATTTTTTAAAGTGAAAATGTAACTTGGTTGCTAAAGGGTTTTCTGTTTAATCACTGCAGAGGTATGGAAGACAGGAAAATTTGTGTATTTGCCCTCTTTCATCTCAGTCCTTGTGATTTGTTTGTTTAGCTCCCTTTATTTTAATAACATAAAATTTTGAAGGGTCAAAAACATTTCCATATCATATTATTTAAAGGGTTTAATTCTATTTTTGTGCACAGAAACAGAGTTTCCCTTTTTTTTTTTGCTTTCTGTGATGATAATAAACAGTGGTCAGAGTGAAATGAAGCACTACAGGGAAGTTGTGTTAGTCGTGTTAAGAAGAGTTCAATGGAGGGCTTCAAACAATATTTTGAGTTGTTTTGTGGCAGTGAAGATTAGCTTGAAGGATGACAAATGCAAATTGAGAAAAGCCTAGTTGGAATTTACAAACTATCCTGTAATAAGAAGAGATCCAGACTTTAATTTTTTAACTGCAACAATCCTCAAAGCAACAAGTACAGAAGAAACAGAGGGGTGCAATTCTCAAAAGGAAAACAACTTTGATGATTTAACGGCACTCATGTTTCATAAACTTTGCAGGAAAAGGTAATATAATACAAAACAAAGCTTCCTCAAATGTGGAAATTCCACTTCAGGTATTAAACTCTCAAGAAGCTCTCTGTCATCATGCTAACTTAGTGAAAGACAGGAAATACCTCTGCATGTTCCTTCTCACCTTTTATTTAGCCCTCTCCTCAGTTAAGCTGGAGATTTCAAATGATATTTGCTGCAAAGCAGGTCAGGGTAGTTTAGCAGATTGTCCCTTTTCACCTCAACAGCTGGAGCACATATGTGGTGCATGAGGTACATAGTGCATCCTGATTTTTGCCTCGCTCTTTAACTAGTGTGTTGTCTAGCTGCTCCTGAAAAACAGTTCTAGTTTGATCAGTGGTTTTCAGACATTCACCTGCCTTGGGGTTTTCCATTGCCCTGGAAGCACTGCCTTGTGAAGCTGCAAAGTTGGTGGCCAGGAATGCCAAGGCTCTGAGCAAGTGGAAGATGGAATCATTGGAAAAAGCTCTAGTTGTAATAGACATTCATAAAATTTGCCCCATAGTAAAAGATTCCAGAATCTTAGTTTTTATAGATTTATTTATTATGTAAATAATATAATTTATAGAATACATATTATATAAATATATTATTATTTATATAATATATATTTCTATAATATGTATTCTATAAATTATATTATATTGCATATTACTCAAACAAAAATATTTAAGAAGTGATTGACTGCTGCAAGCAGGCACTTTTAAGAGGTACCATGATCTTTTATGCTGCATGGCTTTTTGGTTCAGCAGGAAAAGATGTCCAGGTGTTCGAAGTCAAAGCTAGAGAAAAAAGTATAAACATATTTTTTTAAAAGGAGCTTCATTAAGATCTAAAAGATCACAGGGTGAAGTTTTATGAGTGTCTCAGAGCTTTCATTTCAGGAGTGGATAAGTTTCTGAAAATGTAGGAAATATGTAAATATGTAGGAACTGCCTGGGCACAGAGTCTGGACACACTGGCTTGTGTCCTGAGAGAGGTCACACAAGCTGGTCACTGCAGGTTCCTCTGTCCTTGCAGTCCCATGGAATCAGGGACTCTGGGAAAAGAGTCTCAAGAAGCTTGCAGACAGAGAGAAATTACCTGGAGTCTGTGAAGTCTTACTTAAAGCCAAGAACCAGTTCTCAAAAAATCTTTGAAATTAGGCCACATTTTGTGGGTCCAAAAAGGCAAAAGGAGGAAAAAAATTTTTGCAATTAATTCAGAGAAAGTCTGCTTGTTTATTTTCTTCATCTGCCTGTCTCATAATACATTACACATTGTGAAGTTGAAGGCTTGAGTGTAATAAGAGAGTTTGAGAAAAGAGTCATGTGCACAAAGAAACTTTTTCTCAGTTATAATCTTTAAAGCCTGGATAATGACATTACATTTTTGAGACACCAAGATCAGTGTTGCAACAGCCCATTCCAAGACCTATCAGCTTTCATTAACACAGTGATTCATCCCTGCCTTAATCTTTCTTCTTAAACTATTCAAACTGTGAACCAAATAAAATGTCTGTATCCACAAGGCTTAAGTTTTACTAAAGTCTGATATTTAGCTCAAGGTCTGATTCACTAAAACATCTGCCTGCCAGTCTAGATTTGTACACTGATTTTCAGGTAAGACATCTCTTTAAAAGACCAGACTTCATATTGGAATTTAACACTGAGTACAGAAAAAGGCATACTACCATTCAGTTCAGGGGCTTAATGAATCAAACCAGAATGATTCAGGCCTTATTAGCCCCAATTATGTGTTGTTCCATCTTCTCCCCTGCCCATTTAATTTAAGAATAATCTTTTGTCTCTTATTTTTTTTTAAAGTTAGGAATCAGATGAACTGCAGTCAGGGCCACTTTCTGATACAATTTTTTCTTCTTTAATGAAAAGTCAAGGTACTTTCTAGTCTTTCTGAAGGAAGCTCATTTAAGGCACCTTTTATTTTTTTTTTAAGGAGCAGATTTCTGCTCTTTGCAGATATTGCAGAGTTGTCCTCTTGTTTAATTGAAAAGCAGCCGTGTTTGATGGAGAAACTCCAGCCTCAACCTGTGAGCTGATGCTTTCAAGGTCCCTAAAATACCCAGTGTTCTGTTTCAACTGTGTCACATTATGAACTGGCAAGAATCTGGGTTGTCTGTAGCAGTGCAGAGACAGAAACCACAGAATCATCATAGAGTCACAGAATGGTTTGAGTTGGGAGGGACCTTAGAAGTCATCTAATTCCAGCTTCTCTGTTGTGGGCAGAAACACATTTCACTAGACCATGCTGCTCAGAGCTCCATCCAACACAGCCTTGAACACTTCCAGGGATGGAAGGGACATCTACAACTTCTCTAGGCTATCTGTTCCAGTGTCTCACCTCCCCCACAGTAAAAAAATTCTTCCTAATATATAATTATCTCCAGACCTCCTGCATTTTGGGTTGCTACTGCAGTCCTGTAAACAGGCACTGCTGTTGTCAAAGAAAGAAAAATCTCTTTTGAGAAGAGTTATTTAAATCCAAAGCAAATCCTTCAAATTATTTCCATGGCATTTATCAATAACACATTTACATGTGTTGATATGATAAATAAATCATTTACGGAGAGTCCTGTTAGCATGTGTTAAAAAAAATAAGGGTCAAGACAGAGGAGTTGGGGAGTACAATTGCACCAAGTCATAGAGAGAACACCAAATACTTGCCTCCCTTCATGACCCACCCTGGGAATCAACCTTGGAAGTAGCACTCCAATCCAATCCCTTCCTTCACTGAGAGTAACTCCTCATTCCCCAAGTGGCCTTGCTGATGGAGAGGTAAGGAAGTGTGGGAAGCCTTTGCCTGCATAGCAACCTAAGGAGCTTGTGAGCCTCCATGGATCAAACAACTATGTAATGTGGCAAGTCCATTGGAACCATTGTCTGTACATAGGAGCTCATAGACATGCCTGTCTATCTGCATATACATATATATACACATATGTGGCACTTGCACTCTTATCAAATCCTGCTGATTGGATGGAAAGATAAATTTCAAGCAAGAATTTTTGCAAGTAGCCATCCAAATATCTTGTAATAGCATAAAAGAAAGAGGCAGAGCAAACCATGATCTGCTATGAAACATCTCTCTTCCTCAGTCTCTCAAAAAGCACCACAACTCTGTGCAGAGATACAGCTGTTTCTACATCAAGCAAACCAACGAGGTGTTCTCCACAGGTCACTAGCTACAACATGAAACTCTCCACTGCATTCTGACAGCCATCCAGCTCCATCCCAAGCCTGAGTTCCTCTCCTGCAAAAGGATTTACCTCCTTCCCAAAGGCCCAGGATCTCTGTGCTCTCCCTGCTACAGCCTCTTGCCACTGATGCCCAGAGGAGACGAGTGATGCTGGAGAGCTACGTAAAGGCACACAGACAGCTTGAGGTATGACCATGAGGAGACACAGGCTGGTGCAGATGGCATTAATTTCACAGCAGTGCACTGGAGAGGCAAATTTTGGAGCTGCCTGGTGTGTGAAGAGACTTTTCTATCTCCCAGAATATTGCTATATGTTAGCAGCAGAGTTTTCACAGATATCCAGAGACAAAGACTCGTGACTTTTTGCCATCGCCCTTAATACCACTGGAGTCCTTTGAGCAGGTAATACTTCTACCTCCCTCCACTGTAACTGGCACCACAGTGCTTGACAGACTTGTAAATCCATAGGCAACTCAAGTTAATATCATCCCTAGGGATATATGGAACTCACTTGTAACAGGTGTTATTTAGCTTTTGAAGTTCCTGAAATTGCCCAGAAGTTAAGGAAGAGAGAAGAAATTTGCACAAAATATGTTAAAATACTTTTGGGGGTGTAGAGAAGGCAATGATACTGAAACCAGTGCCATGCAGATAATGCTAAAGCATTTAAATTTCAACATTTGAAGCTTCAGATTAGCTGGCTATGGTCAAATTTTCAGTCTTAGAAGCTATGTAATAAGATCGAAATGCGGACAGTGCAATTAAACCCTTGTATTTAGAAGCTAAAAAAGTATAGCTGTTTGACCTCTCCTGAAATGAGGTGAATGGGTGTTAAGTACTTACAGACTCTAGTAAGCTCCTGTAGTTTTAAGAGAGACACAGTACCTCATCCTTAATCATTCATGTCTTAAACCAGTTTGCAAAGATGCCTCAGGTGAACTTAGAAGAAAATAAGCAGGACACAGATCTGAATTTTAAAGGTACGTACACAGTCTCGTGCTGCAAACAAAGTTAAAACCAGAAAACAGGTATTAAAAACAGGATTCTGTCTTATCAAGTGATACAGTGGTGGTTCTCTAAACCAGAGCTGTAGCAGCCCTTGTAGAGGAAATTTTCTATAGCAGATGGAAGAGAGAATTTATGTTCTACACTGATGAAGTCTGGGTGAAGAAAAGCACTACCAGTAGACCACAGATGTATGGATGAATGAGACAAGAGCTATTTTAAAGAGAAAATCTTTGTAGCTAATTAAGGAGACACAGGTAGCCAGGAGAGTTGCCCCCAGTACCTGGGACCAAATGGAAATTGCAAAATGTGTCTTCACTGTTCAATGGAGAGCCTTCTCCACAGAAGCCAGGTATGTCCTCTCCATACCACAGGATTGCCCAACTCACGTTTCCCAAGTCCCATCCACGAGGATGAACCCTCAGTCAGCTGCATTAATCAATGTCCCAGTATACCCCAGGCCCTCAGAGCACACCTTGTCTGGGGGTGACAAAAAGGGCCTTGAAGCTGCATGATAGCATTAAACATCTCACCATGCCCCTGTGAGATGGAGCAGAATTTTGTGATAATTCCAAGGTGACAGGCACCATTTGGGCAAGGTACAAATTTCTTCAAAGGCAAATTCACACTGGATTCCTGTACTTCACTTAGACTCAAACCAGCTAGCAAAACTCATTAAATTCTTCTGAGCTGTATTTATCTGCAGTCAGATGAAAGAATGACAAGAATAAAGGGAGCCTTGGAAAACAATCCCTGCCATTTAAAAACTTTCAGTTGAAACCTATGTTAATTTTTTTTATAACATTTTTTTTATTGGTTTTTTTTTTTTTCCCAAATCAACTTTTTCATTCTTATATTCAGGATTGTGCAGAAACTTCAGTGCCTGCAGTATACTCACATGCCCATATTCTCTCAT
Source organism: Parus major (assembly GCF_001522545.3). Taxonomy (NCBI): domain Eukaryota; kingdom Metazoa; phylum Chordata; class Aves; order Passeriformes; family Paridae; genus Parus; species Parus major. The sequence continues at coordinate 73,124,613 of NC_031770.1, read as the reverse complement.
AACTTCTCCTCCACCTCCATCTTTTTTAAATAGCAACTCTTAGATAAGAAAAGTTTCTTCAACTTTTTCGGCATTTCTCTTACAGCACCTGACCAAGCCAGCCTGATCATGGAGAAAGAAAGAAAGAAAGAAACAGTGTTCATTGCCTCATCTAGTTTCCTCTCTCTGCATGGTATAACCAGCCTGGATAACACTGGAAGCCACAAGCCTGGTGTGCATCAGTCTGATATGAACCTTTACTGATCATGTTTATCCAGCACCTACTCGGTTTGATCTACATACCGAGCCACATGAAGGCTATGAGGCAGAAAGTGCATTTCAAAAATGTGATTTTCCTTTCAGATAAATGCGTTTTACTCATAGCAAGCTGAATTCTAACTTCTCTCCCAGATTTTGCATTTAAAAATTACTCTTGAAAGTTGAGCAGCTAAGCATCCAAATCTATGGGGAAAGTTCCAGCATCAGTCTGTTAGGCAGGAGCTTTACCCATGCACTGTGCTTTCTGCTTCAACTTATGGTTTGTTTGGAATTCATTTACTTTTCATTGTTTTAATCACAACAATTTTGGATGCTTTTAAATGCCCAGAGGACTGCTGATCAATTGATAGAATTGCAGATACCGCCCACACAAGTCTATGGGGCTGGATGAGATCCACTCAGGGCTGCTTAGGGAGATGGTGTAAGTGCTTGCCAAGCGACTTTCCATCATTTACCAGCAGTCCTGACTAGCCACGGAAATCCCTGTTGACTGGAGGCTGGCAAATGTGAATCTCATCTACAAGAAGGGTGAGAAAAATAATCCAGGGAAGTGATGGAATCACCATCCCTGGAGTCATTTTAAAAACTGTGGATGTGGAACCTGGGGACAGTTTAGTGGTAGACTTGGCAGTGCTGGGTTAACTGTTGGATTCAATTATCTTAAAGGTCCTATCCAACCTCAGAGATTCTATGATTCTAAAATTACCCTTAGCAGGAAAGGTCTTCTTTTTCACTGAAGTTACTTCTTGGTAGGCAGCTTTAATTGGCCATTCTTCACATGAAAAGAGAAAGTAGTGACTGGGAAATGTCCACCCAGCTGTCACTGCCCACGCTGCTGCTATGGCTTACTCACCTGAAATGACTACTGCTTTTGGGGAAATTTCACATATGTAGGATATGATGCCACACAGGACCACTTGGAAGCTTTCTTCAGTGTTACAACCAGGGTCTATAGCAAGATCAGACTGATTTTTCCTATGCTTTCTGTGATGTTGCTGTGTAATACCCCAAGGCCCAAAGAAATACTTGGCTATATGTAACAGAATAGGAAGATGAGCTGAAACAATAGCTGGGCAGATCAGAAAATATCAAAGTCATTAAAAGATGTGTCAAGAGTGACTGTGCTTCATAGATATATGCTTAAATAGAAATACAAATGTTTGGGGACAATAAAGCCCAGGTACCACACATTTCAAACTAATCACCTGGAAGAAGTCTACCTGCAGCTCCTCCTTGCCTCCAGTTTTCATCTGTAAGACAAAAATAGCACTGTCACCATCACCACTCTCTTTGGAGAGCCATGAAAACAAAACAAGGTTCCTGAAGCACCTCAAAACCACAGTGTCAAACAATACAGAAAAACTTCACAAAAACTAAAAACTTCTGCCTGCCGAGCTAAGTCTGAATAGTAGGCAGAGACCACACACAGAATAATTCAAAAACAAGGGGCTGAATAGTTGCCTCTTAAATAAGTATTGCCCCTTCCACATACAGAGTAAGGCCACAGCACTGTGGGAAAAATATTGTGCAGTGCTGTGACTAAAACTTCTTATTCAGGGGGTGAATTAAAGGCTGCACAGAAAACTTGGACTGTCTTGATGTATCTCTTCTGAGTGCTTATCCACATAGCAGTTTCTTTTGAAACCAACTTTTGTTGTAATAAATATAATTGAGGGAGAGAAAATTATTTAGAGACATGTGAAGATCCAGAGATAAAAGAAATATTTGGTTTGTGCTCGAGTCAACTCTGAGATCAGTGTTCCTTACATGGATTTCTCTGATTTCAGACCCTTTATGTGAATTTTTCAAAAGGAAAAAAAAACCCATAAATTTCTAGAACCTAAAGCAAACACTTGTTTGCTAAATTAAAGTTTCTTCTGTTTTCTTTCCCATACATTCCCACAGCCAGTGGTAAATAAATGTCTTTTTCTGATAGTGTTTGCACAAAAGGCAAATACAGCTGTTTGAGGACTGATTTTTTGATGATCCAGATTGATTTGTGAAGAGGTTGTCACAGAATTTCTACACAAGTTCACTTTTAGAATTATATGCCCTCACATCCTGAGGCATCCCAGCAAAACCTCCCAGAAGAGAAACCCTAAAATGTTCAGGATCTGTATCTCCATATCCAGTAATCTCTCTATGTATCTGTATATAAAAACACAAATGTATGTACTAAATATACAATTGCATTTATGGTTCTATTTAGATGTATTCCTATATCCATATTTTTTTCTCTGGATATGATAAGTGGTATATCAAAGAGCTGGAGAACCAACTATTGACTCCCCAGTGTGATGCAGCCTCAGCCTGAGTGTCTGGGAAATGCACCAGGGAAAGGGAAAGCACTCATGTACTGATGTGAGGCCTCATCCCGTCCCAGTGCCAGCAGAGGCTCCTGCTGGTGCTCCCAGGGCAGCCAGTGGGGCTGGCACTGGTGGAAGCAGCAGGACAGGAGCAGGACAGGGACTGGGATGGGGTCAGGGAGGGACCGATCTGTGCCGTGCCAGTGAGGTCCCCGGTGACAGCACAGATATCCCCTGCTGCAACTCAACCTTCCCAGGGAAGACAGGGCTGGGGAGAGGAGGGGAGGCTTGGTTCCCCAATTAAATTTTATACATCCCTCCACTGTTTCTCAGGTTGCTTTCAGAATCAGAAAATCCAAGAAATATATTCACAGATGTTCCCTTGTTTATTTGTTGACTCTGTGTAATTTGTTTGCCCTAATTTGTTTTTGTCTATCATGGGACTTCCCTTTTTAATTTCCCTTTCTCTGTTTACCACTCTTTGTGGAGCAGCGGTCTGTTAAGCTGTGAGAGGCACATGCCAAATTAAAAAAAAAAAGGGGGGAGGGGGGAAAGGCACCGCAGATTGTTTTAAGCACTGGCTGCCCCTTTGGGCCTGAAGGCCTTGCTTGCAGCCTGCACCTGCTCCTCCTCTTGAGACACGGGGCTCCTGATCTTTATCCCCTGCCTTTAAGCTGCCTGATTCCTATTATCCAAACTCAAACAGCGTTCTCTACATTCACGCCTCCAGCACTTGGCATGAAATTAATAAGCCTGGCTGATATATTTCCCTGGAAGCCTGCCACTCTTTAACAGTGGTGTTAGATTAAAAATTTTGGCATGGTTAATGAACAGGGAAAAGCTGAAGCCAAAAGTTTCATGCAGCAATGCAAAGATTTGGGGGTTATGAAAAGAATACCAACTTTGTTCGCATTTTCTGAATGCCGTCCTAATTACAGGGTTAGATAACAGACACAACAAAATAGTCATGGCTAGAAGAAAGGACGTGTTCTCATCCTTCCCTCGCATTTGATTTTATCTAGCCTTTTCAATCTCATCCCATTCTGCTGTATTGTGTAACCTGAAACACAGTGGTGCTCAGTTGGGTTCAAAACTCTGCATTCACACAATTAGCACTGAAAGGGGCCGCAAACCCAGATGCTGCCCTCTCCCTGGGGTCTGGGAGCAGTGCAGCCCTCCTTCAGACTCTACTGGAGACTGGGAACTACCTCTTCCCCAAATAGCAAAGTCCAAGGTGGATTGCAAGTGGCAATCATGTCCCCAGGTCATTTGGGCCTTTGGGCATTCCTGATCTTCATCCATCTTTGGCTTTAACAGATCTCATTTGTAGGATGCTGACAGCATAGTTAGGTTTTTTCACTAGAAAAAATAATCCTAACAAGAAATTGCATGTGCACCCATGTGTGAGTCATAAATACATACGTATATACATATATGTGTAAGAAGTGCTGTTGATTCTTTCAGGTGCAAGCCTTGTATCCAAATTTGTGTGACACACAGCATGCATTCACTGACTTTTGTTGTCCCACTTTGGAAAGGAACAATCTTAGTTTCCCCAACAAGTGTCACTTTCTGCCCCCGGTTACTAAGTCATGGCTATGCTGTTACTACCAAAACTATAAAAACGCTCTGAAACATACAATCTGCCAGACTGAAAGAGACATGAAATTAGTGCTAAAGCATTCTTAGCATGTCACTTGTGGGCCTGAGGCAGCATTAGGGAGAACACAAGACGTGTTTTTTTTCCTGACTGCCACAGGTCCCCTAGCTATAAAGCCACAGTGTCCTACTAGTGGCAGAAATGCTTCCCTCTCCCATTTCCTATGGGCTCTGGGCTGTGCTCCCAAAAATCCCTTGAAGTACCTGACCACCCATCTGAACTCCACACCAGGAGCCATTCTCTGCTGCAGAGGCACATGCTGGGAAGAGCTCCAGCAGTCTTTTTGCTCTTGAAAACTGCAACAGTGCTACTGACAACAGAAAAGAACAACTTCTCCAGCTCAGTGCTCAGGGGAGACATGAAGTGAAAGGGCATTGTATCACCTTACTATTGTCCTAGCTGCTTTCCCTCCCCTGGCCCATTTCTCCTCTTTTACAAACAGATTTGTCACCAGGTCTTGACCAAAGCCATTTAACCTCTCCTATCTCTTCTGCAGCTCACCCTTTCCCTCTCTCCTTTCCTCCTGCCTTCTGGGATGCATTTGTATTCTGTTTGTTAAGGTACCCACTGGAACTCCATTTTCCTGGTCTTTCCATGTAGCTTTCATCCTTCAAAATTTCCTCTTCCCTACTCTATAGAGATTTCCAGCTGAGCGAAAGGAACATCTCTTCCACGTTAAAAAGTCTTGGCCATCCTGCAACCACTGAGGTGGCCAAACTCCTCTCCATTTAGAGCAATGGCCTGCCCTCAGTACCAGCTCTGCAGAAGTGAAATGTGTCCCTCCCTTGAGTGCTGAACATGAGGTGCCCCGGTAGGGCTGGCTGTTAGCTCTTTACGCACAATGCCGTCGGCTGCGGCTCAGGACTGGTGTCACACAGGAGCTCATGCATTAATGGCTCGCTCGCGCTACCACGCCAGCTGTGGGCTCGGTTTATATCACAGAAAAGTGTGAAACAATAAGGAAATTGCTAATCTGAGTGATAGGGCATGGCTCTGTGCAACTCCTACCTTTCACAGCTGCTCTTTACACATGCATGCCCTTGGACAGCTTCCCAGGCTGCCTCACTTCAAGGGTCTCCCGGAACGCCCCTCCTCTCCACCTAGGGTCAAGTCATCTTCTCCTACGCTAGCACCAACAGCTGGAGGCCAATGACATATGAAGTGCATGCTGAACATAATAAGAGTTTACAATGCTAATAACTTAAGCAGGCAGCATTTGACCCAGGCATAAGTGTGACATGGCAAAAAAAAGTGATACGGAAGCACAACTTGTCAAGCTTCGCATTTTACATCTAGATGAAAGAAGGCATCTGCAAAACATGACCTTTCAAAGTGTCCTGCTTGACCTACTGTAGAGCTATTTCAGGAGGCAGGAGGGACAGGCCCATGGGGAGCTGACTAGACAGTGGGAGCCTTTGTTTCAGAAGTTTGAAATTTTGCTGAGAGTCTAGAAACCTTTTTTTCTTCAATTGTCTGCCAAAGAGCAGCAGTTAATAGTTTTTGTTTTGCAAGCAACAGTTTCAAGGAAAATTACTTTTCTTCTGTCAAATTACCAATTTTCCATTTGAAGAAAATAGACTGGAAGGGAAGTTTTCAGCCAGTACCAGCCACCAACCACCAGTTTCTTCATTCTGCAATCCTCCTTTATGAGTCCTTTGTGCGCCATTGATCTGTACTCTTCCAGCCTACCTGACAGCCCCAGGCACAGTGAAACTGTGATTTTCTCTGTACAGCCAGAACAGACTATGCAAAAATGCTATGCATTTCCATTAGATCGTAAGGCAAGGTAGCCCCAGCCATACGCTCCAAATATTTGCAAATTTATGATGTTTTGAATGTCCAGCACACCTTTAATTTTTATTGACGAGTTGCACATTAGTTCATCATTAGTAAAGCATAATAAAAATTAATTGATTATGAGCTCACTGTGTATTAATCAGAATTGTCTGCTACTGCTGGAAATGGCAATTAGTCTATATTACCACTGTGTGAAAAGCAAACAACTGGTCTAAACACATGGTAAGTCATCATTTAGTTCCCACCATTCTGGTCTCTATTCCATGTAAAAATGGCAAAATCAAAAAAAATGTACAGCATAATCGTTTTGCCTTAACTACTGCTGGTATAAACAATAATGGAGAAATTATCTGTTCATGTGACATTTTGGAAATAATGTGACAAAAATGTTAAATATCTCTCTACATAATCTCACTACATAAGCTGTTCCTAGTGTCTGAGTCAGCCATACTACACGATACCACAAACTCCTCAGATTACATGGAGTTTGAGAAGTGCGGATAAACACAAATGTTGTATTTGCCAAAATAAAAGGGTGTTAAGACAGGCAGAATCCAGTTTAAAACCTAGCTTAAGAGACTGGATCCATCCCCCTTCTGAAGCAGCTTCAGCTGAGCACATTCAGAAATCTCCCTATAAATCTTCATCTGTAGCAGCGTTTATTTCCTCCATTCCCAGCAGGCAGCCTGTTGCCTCATGCCTTGGAACCCTTCTTTAAATTAATTTCCCTTCTCCTTGTATTTTATCTGACTAGAAAATTTTTTCCCCCTTAATCTTTTATATTTTAGTTTATGTTGATGTATGGAAACTAATGAACATAAGGGAAAAAGACATCTGTATTTAGCCTGGCTTGCAGGAGTAGTTGGCATAACAGACAGTGGCTGGGACCTGTTTTTTGAGCATTTTCCTAGTAGATGCTCTGAAGAGCTTAGCAGTCTGCATAAAACCACAATGTTAATCCCTGTTTCAGACCTGTTCTGATGCATTTGCTTGTCTGCTTTCACTGTCCAGCCTGTCCTCACACCTCTTTCCCAAAGCCTGTGAAAGCAAGTCCCAGGCTAATGCTGGTACACGGTGAGGCACTAGCAGAGCCAGTGGTGCACGTCAGCATTTAAGGCTGAATGAGTTGTAGGTGAAAACTCCGGTATTATTTGAGGGCTGTGCTGAGAATTAGGGCTGTGGGGGTTATTGAGTGAATCAGGGAAGGGGTGTATGAGAAATGGATACTCTGTGTGAATTGTGCAGGTGTTTTGGAGACCCAGACTAAAGGTGAGTCACAGGGACAATATGATAGAAGAGATACACCAGAACTGGACCTAAGGACAGGTGTCTGCTGTCACTTATTCCCCTGGCCTCTCCCAAATGGTGTCAGATAATCAGAGGTCAGCTGTCAAGCAGCAAAGATCACAAAACTGTGGCAATGCAGCATCTTGAGAAGACTACCTGTTCTTCAGAAGCTTTACTAATTCTTTATCTTCTGTATTCACAAGAGAGTGGTTTGACTACTGGTTTCTCCAGAAATAACCCAGCTCTTCCTTCCCCCCCCCCCCCAATTTGTCTTCCTAGATTAAACTTTGATTGTATTAATTTCAAGATTTTCTCACATGATTTTTTCTAGCAGAGGAAGTGTCAGGTGTTTCCCATGAGACCCACTCAGCTGGTGTCCCCTTACTTTGGCTTTGCCACAAGGCACAGAGGCTGGACCACCACCTCTCCCAGTCCCCTGTCTGAGTGATGCCACTCACTCACAGTCACATATGGGTGCTGGGGAGGTGTGGCATGAGCACAGGGCACCAGGAATGCATCTTCTACAGGCTCCTGCTCACCTGTGATGTGGCATATTTTGGGACACATCTCTCTTGTGATCGGTGCACATGACTGCATCCATCATACGACTCAGTATGGCAGATTTCCATCCCAACATGTGATCTAAGAATTATCATAGTACCTTTCACACTCACCTAATTCCAAGCTGTTTCTCAGCAGCTCGTATTTCCTGTCTCTATGTGGATTTCCTTCTCCTCTGGTTTGTTTTTTTTAAGGCAGTGGATGGTTGTCAAACATGGTATGTGCACAAATCTGTCCCAGTCAAAGCTGGAGCACATCACTGGAGTTTTTCCCTGGGGGTGTCTGGGAACTTCATGCAGCACTCTGTGGCAAGCTCTGCATTGCCCCGCAACCAGCAAAATATCTTTAACTACCCCAGGTGCCAGCTGCATCCTGCCAGATGGTCAGGGATTTTTCTCCTTTGGTTTCAGACTGACCCAGCAAAGATGGCATGCTCCCATCTACGTGACCCACCACAGAGCTGTGTCCTTACGCTCAGTCAGCTTTGAATGGTCTCCCCTAAATGCGATACCGTCACTTTTTTAAGAGATCTGGGAGGGAAGGATCAATCTTCATTAATTTGTGAAACAGGGGCCTTGCTGTTACTGAATGATTTGTTCCATGGTGCCTGGGAGCACACTGCTGCCTCCAGCCCTGGAAAACCCCAGTGCCAAGCACCAGCGTCACCTGGTGCAAAACTCTGTGCCATGGACTCGCATCTCACCACGCATTTGCTGGAACGCCGAAGGCCAGATATGCTGAAGATGCCATGCGTTATCCTGGGGCCTTGCTGACACCCTGCCAGAGTCAGGCTGGCAGGAGCTGCTGAGGCAGATGCTTGCCCACATCTCCCAGCAGAAGCCCTGCCGAGCAGTGACTATCCATTGGAGGGGAAGAGGTACGAATGAAATCCTCAATACGAATGAAATCCTCAATATGAATGAAATCCTCAAAGTAAGAGCGTGGTGCGCTCGTGAATTCTGAGTCTTTCCTAATTATTTCACTTAGCATTCTTAATGTTGCCAATTATACAGGAGGGTGCAATTATTCATGCTATAGGAATTGCGACATGAGAGCAGGTCAGTGGACTTTTTATTATTAGATAAAGTTCATCTCTCCAGAAATATTCTCATGGGCCAGTCTGTGGCAGCTGAATGAACTCTCCCAGGAGTGGTGAACCATTGCTAATTCCACCTGATCCATATGCAGAACACATTTCACCATCCTTGTCATCTTTAACACTATCAGCAAGGTACCTTTTAAAAAATCTGAAAGACCCTACAACAAATGCCCCTGCGTCTCTTTGCCATGGAAAAACCACAACATTTAAAAACAAAAAATTAAATAAACATTATTCAGTGCAAGTTAGAAGGAGTTTAGTATAGACATGCTGAAGTTACTGTTATTGTGATGGAATAGAGAGAATAGGTTAGAGCAGAACAGAAGTTGCTTCTTTGTACAGATCAATTAGCTTATATTCTACAATTAGGAGTAGGTTAAGTTGATGATACTGTCTGCTATCTCTTTGAGTCATTTTTATTTACAGGCTTGTGTACAAGGTCTTTTTTCCACCGTCCCAGTTCTACATCTCTTCCAGCCCACACTGTACCCAAAAAATTAGTTCTCTTCCTTTGTCTTTTTCCAGCATCATGTCTTCTTTCCTTTTTCTCTAATATCTTAGATTTTCTTGGCTATATAGTTCACCAAACTCTTCCTCTCCCTCCCCTAACTAAGTTCATTTCCAACCTGGTTTACAAGAAATCTAAATTTTCTGCAAATGTTGTATCTATTTTGGTCCTGAATGCAGTGTAGTCGCCACATTCACAAGTTTTGATCAGGTTTTCCCTAATCTCCACCACAAAAATAGAGTAGTCAACCAAAGTTTGACAGTGTCCAGTGACAGATGGCTTGAAGAAAGATGCAAAAATCTTCATACAGATAATTAAGGAGAAACCTGTTCTTGGAATGTAGGACTCTACATGGAGGAAGTGTCTGCTTAAACCCTGTCTCTTGACTGGTTTCTGTATTCACTGAGGTGAAAAAGTTTATATTCCTTTTGCATTTTTCATTGCATCTAATATAGCTGTAGACTTCTTTGTTGTCTGCTCTAATAGTAAATTGTCTTAATAGTAAATGTCTAATTTGCTTTTAATCCTGCTAACCACCTGGAGCTCTATCATATCAAACCACCATGACTTCACATGTTTATTTTGCATTATGTTAAAAAAGCTTTTTGGTTTTTGTTTTTAAGTAGTAGTAGTGCTTTCCAGTTTAGACATTCATTTCATCTTTTCATCTGGCATTACCAGAAAGAATATGAAATCTATTTACTTTTCCATTTTCAGCGCTATATATTCTGCCAATATGTTCCCACTTCCTTGTTTTCTTTCCAAGCTAAGCAGTCTTAGTCATTTCAACCATAACTCAGATGGAAGCACCTTCTATTTTAACAACCACCTCTGCTACTGAGATTGCAGCTTCTGCTTCACGCTTCTTTTTTGAGACAAAGAAAGCAGAACTCAGACCAGAATTCTGGGTGGTTATATTTTATGATTTTCATCTTCTCGTATTTTATGATTTGCCTCTTCATGACATGTCAGGTATGACTGGAATGTGTTCCATCTTCAGCTCCATTCTGTGCACAGACCACCTTTCAATCCTCTCACCACAGCTCTGTATTGATCAGCCACTTCCACTGGCTATCCCAATTATTTTCTCAGTTATGCTGAACTGAGATCCCAACAATATTTATGAGTAGTTTAATCTACTCCTTCCAGTGAACTGTATTAACAGAATAATTTAAGCTCCCTCGTATTCACTATGATCAGAAATCAGCACTTTCTACATCACAATCTATCAAGTAATTTATTTTCTTTTATAAATCATCTTTTCAAAACCTGATAGTCAACACCAAGAGTTTTTGGCATAATCTCTCAGGTCATTGAACTTTTTCCTATTGGTCTTAGTTTTCACCCCAGTACCTCCTACCTGAGTTCTGTTCTAGGCCTGAGTTGATGTGTCCACCCTCCTTCACTGATTTCTTTGCATCAAACAGAGGAGTTGATTTCTCTCTCTGTGTGTCATGAAAGTTTACATCCAAACATGGAAAAGTTTGCACCCTGGCTCAGGACCACATGATTGTGCTGATATTTCCTCAGTCTTGACCTAGTAGTTCAGTAAACACAAGATCCAAAATACATTTTAAGTCTGCTTTAAGGCTAAAGTTATGCAGAAAAAATTCCAACATTGTCACCAAAGGAGAAAGGGGGAGAGAGAGAAAGAGAGGCATGGCCTGCTGATATAAGTAGGACTGAATATGGCAAATCCTCTGCAGTAGGTGGAAGAATTTTTCTTTCAAGTTTTATAACCATAGACACCGCAGTCAATGCATTAAGTTATCCATGATGACATGTCTTCAGTCTGGCTCTTCCAAAGTGTAAATTGATCAGAAATACAGACAAACAAGAGAAAAATGTGCAATTATGCCTGGCCCCAAAGTTCTTAACAATAAACTAGTATCACTGACCCACTTTCATGACAGAAAAACTGCTGCCTGAACAGTGTCAGGAGACATTATATAATTATGTAATGAGGAAAGACCAAGATTTTCAAAGAGGGAATGAAACATGGAAACCTATTACATGACAAAAGGAGACATCTTACCAAATCTGCAGGGCTGAAAAGCTGGCAAAGCATGACCTTGTTGATTTGTAGGTTTTTAATTATGAACAAGAAGAATAAGAAGCCTGCAGAGGTGATGCATTGTCATCTGTTGTATATGTCTGTCTGAGGATGTTACAAAATGCTCTCTAGAGATAGATACTTGTTCTGTACGTTGGATAATGAAGGGTGTCTCCATTGTATCATTCCAATGTAGAGATCCAAGAGAGTAAGGGAACTGGATTTGATTTAAACCTCTAACTTGAAGACAGATGAATTAGTTTGGATGTACTTAACTCAGTCTGCCTTTTGTTTAATTGCATCTTCCTTTCCAAAGGAAAGATTGTGACTCCAGTGCACAGTGACCTCAGGTGTTCACTGTGCAATGGACCCAAGGGGATGCTGAGCACAGCAGCAGCCTGCAGCAGCTGACATTGCAGCAGCTTCTCCAGAAATGAGTTTGGCCACCTGCCTTTTTAGCTAGGAAGACTCCAATATATATGTTCTGCTTTCTGCTGCAAAGCACAGGAAGACTCAGGATAAAACCTCATGCACCTGCATTCACTGCAAAGAATCAGAATTGCTTGCAGGCACCTGAAGAAAACAAAACACGAAACTGCAAAATTTTCCCAAATACCCCATTAAACCCACAATGAAGAGAAGAAAGGGAAACATGAGCAGCCATGAGAGAGGCACACTTACATGACAAGGTGCAGACGGATGTAATCTCACTCCAGTGTGGAAAACAGAGAGCTGCGTTACTGCAAGGATGTGCATGAGCTAAAAACTCACTCTTGTCTCTCCTCAGACCTGAGTTTCATTGCAGGAAGGTTGGTGGGGTTGGTAGTTGTGAACACCTGCTTGACAGAAATGAGTGCGAAATGCAATAGTGCTTGTTCAGCTCTTTGGCAATGTTAAGTGGCTCTAAAACACTCCAAGTGCTACACATATTATCCAACTTTTAAAGGTGTAACGGGAACTGGCAATCATTATTGGCCTGGCCAGAGTCTGTGTCACATTTGTTCTTGCTGGAATTAAAAAGCTTGGCTATTAAAATTTGAGTAGGAAAACTCAATCATTAGCTCATATAATTGCCTCATAATATATAAGGACTGGTTTATCCCTCTGTGATCAGACCAAGGAAATAAGCTCATAATTCTCAGGGCCCGTATCGCCAGCTTTACTACTGGCCATGCACAGGCCAAGAGCCCAGTTCAAATTCTGCTCTGGTGGAAACTCTCTACAGACCAAGCACAGGCAAAAGAGCTGAGTGCAATATGAACTTTAGAGATAATGACAGGGAATGATAAAAAGCAGAAAACAAGATAGAGAGTCCTACCCTGAAGATACAACAACACAATCCCATTAGCTTGTTGCCACTTCTCTTGAACTCCTCTTGCCATTGGACCTCATCAGACAGACCAAGGTTGTGCTCCAGCAGCTGCCTTGCCACACAACATAGTCTAGGCAATAGTCTATTCACCAGCCAGTACTGGAGCATCTCCTACACATCCTCCTGGCTCTGCTCTGCACTCCCAGAAGTTCACCCAGCCCTGATAACCCCATGGTTTAAGGAAGAGTTAATTGAACATACAAATATGCAGACTTCCTAGAGAATTAATTCCCCTGCACAAGAAAAAAAAAAAAAGGAAAAAATTCACTGAATTCCATTAGAGCAAAAATAAAGGCAAACAGGCTCATAAGGATTACAAAAATGGAAAGTTCTTTTCAACTACACTTACTAGAGTCTTTGACACAGACTTTCCTGGAATTTGCACGTGTCATATGCCCATCTTCCTGGGGAAGGGTATAGTTTGATAAGTGTATTGTGTTTGCTACAGGAGAGCCTTCTGTGAGAAGCTACCAGAAGCTTCCCTTATGTCCACTGAAGCCAGTGCCAGCCAACTCCAACACGGACTCTCTGCTGGCCACGGCTGAGCCCATCAGCAAATGGTGAATGGAACCTCTGGGATTTAAGCCAGGGTGGGCAGGAGGAGGGAACAGTGCAACAGCAACTGGAGGAGAGGAGCAAGAACATGTGAGAGAAATAGCTCTGCAGACACCAAGGTCAGTGAAGAAGAAAGGGGAGGAGGTGCTCCAGGTGTTGAAGCAGATTCCCCTGCAGCCCCTGGTGCAGACCATGGAGGCAGCTGTGTCCCTGCAGCCCGTGGAGGTTCAGGGAGAGCAGGGTTCCACCTGCAGCCCATGGAGGTTCAGGGAGAGCAGAGTTCCACCTGCAGCCCGTGGAGGACCCTGAGTCAGAGCAGCTGGATGCCCAAAGGAGTCTGTGACCCTGTGGGAGCCTGTGCTGGAGCAGGCTCCTGGCAGCACCTGTGTGTGGGAAGTAGAAAAGGTAGAAAACTTTCAGAAGCGGCGTGACTTTAAAGTTTGTTAATATAACCTTATTTAGAAAACTTGTAACACTAATTTTGCTAGATAAGAAAAAATGTGCTGTAGTGGAACTATGTAACACAAGGTAATTAATAATTAACAAAACAATGAAGAGGATTTCTTTATAGTTGTACCAAGAGGGGGAATTGTGGGAAATAGAAAAGGTAGAAAACTCTCAGAAACTGTGTGAGATCAGGTCTCAGAATAGAAGAATGCAAGAATACAGAGATGCAAGGACAGGAAACAATAAGGCTGTGATTTTGAGCTGTGTAGAAATAGGCCTTAGACAATATGGTAAGCAAGATAATAAAAAATTTTAATTTTAATAATGAAGCTTTATCCATTGTTTTTAAGCTATGATAAGCAGGCGTTGTTAGAGGCAAAGTGTACATGTAGTTTTAATGATTGGCTTAAGCAAACACTTGCAAGCTTTTAATATTACCCTATTGGCTAGAAAGTTTTTAAAAAGGCCTTGTAACCAAGAGAATTTTGGCTGCTTTTGTAATGGCACCAGATTTCAACATCTTTCATGTCTCTCCTTGTATTGATGAGGCTGATGCTGAACAAAAAGCTCGAGGAGCACCGGCAGCCCTGTGCTGTTATTGATAAATAAATATCCAATGCCTGTGTACCCATGGAGAGAGGAGCCCACACTGGAGCAGGTTGGCTGGCAGGACTTGTAGCCCTGTGGGGGGACCAGCTTGCTCCTGGAGGGCTGCACTCTGTGGAAGGGATCTGCACTCTAGTAGTTCATGAAGAACTGCAGGCTGTGGGAGGAATTTGCCTTGGGGAAGTCATGGAGGACTACCTCCTGTAGGAGGAACTCCCCTCTGGAGCAGGGGAAGAGTGTGAGGAGTCCTCCACCATGAGGAGGAAGGAGCAGCAGAGACAAGGTGTGATGAACTGACCAAGCCCCTGTTCCCCACCCCACGTGCTGCTCAGATGGGAGGAGGTAGAGAATTCAGGAGTAAAGCTGAGCCTAGGGAGAAGGGAGGGGTGGGGACATTTTTTTAAGATTTCGAGTTGTTGCCTGTTGTCTCAACTCAATCTGATTTAAAGGGCAATAAATTAAATTAATTTCCTCAAATCAAGACTGTTTTGCCTGTAATGTTAAGCACTCAGGGATCTCTCCTTACCTCATCCCACAACACTTTTTTTCTCTTTTCTCTCCCCTTTCCAGCTGAGGAGAGGAGCAATAGAGCAGCTTTGATGGGCATCAGCAAAGAAAATAATATAAAGGTGGGGCAACATTTCAGGTTGGGCAGTACAGGCATGGATCTCACCAAGGTTTGGTTCTTTTGAACCAAAATGAAAGATGCAATGAATGCCTAGGACTGACTGCACAGTTAGAGATGAATCTGAAGGAGCAGGATAAGATCTAGAGGATGAGGATGGTTTTTATTTAGAATGAAAGAGAATGCTATGAAGGTGAGGAAAAAACAGGCAATGAGTTTGAGAGCACCTCAAAAAATCTTTTGAAGGTCCACTGGAAAACAGCTACACCATCTTCATTGGGAGTTTAACTGAGACTGATGTAGCAGGTAAAAATACGGAATAAATTTGGTCAAATATATCAGAATTCCACTGGCATGCAGCAGAGATGGACTTGATCTACTGTTCTGACACTATAATTATCTGGTAGCTGATTTATCTTCTACCCTTTATAAGATATGACAGCGTTCACTGATCAAACATAGCTTTCTTCAATCGGAAAAGGTGGTCAAACCCTTTCGTTTTGTGAGCTGGTGCCTGGCTATCCAGACCTCTTTGTATTAGTATTCTGAGGGTGGCCCAGCAGCAGAGTAGCATGGAGGGTAGCAGTTGTTTTGTTTTGAGCCCATTTTGTGTTTTTCAGCCCCAAGCATTGCCTCCAGCCACTTGCACTTCCTTAAGAGGATTATTTGCCAGTGATATTTTCTTGAAAAAGCATCAACACAGTGTAATGCTGTTGCTTTTTCTTAGGAAAATAAGAGAAGTTAATGACCAGGCATATGTCCACAGGGGATTCCTGATGTCATTAACATTTCTTGTTTATTTGGTGGCTTAAAAATAGCAACAGCAACAAAACCAGACTTGTCTCAAAACTCTTAGTGAAGACTAGTTGATGTTGGTAACCTCGTGTTCTTCTCTCCCCTTCCACCACCCACTTCACTGCATAGCCTGGGAAAAAGAAGCATTTGGCTTTCAGCTCTACAGGCAACAGAAATAGCTCTCAGAACCAAAATTTTCCTCCAGGTTGACTCAGATTAACATTTTTTTCAGTATTTCAAGTTAATTTAGGCTTCATTTGGAGTCATTTTTGGTAAAGACTAAATCACCTGGGTGAAGTTAGAGTCAATATCTTTCATGAGGGGGTCAGTTGTGGTGAGGAGGACTTTGTGTTCTGGTGCTGAAGGCACTGGTGGAGGTTGGGCTGCATTGGTGTGGGGTTGGCTTTGGTGTCCTCCACTTTCACTTGACACAGACCTACCAGCCATAGGCAATAATTCCCTTTCCACCCAGAAAAACATGTTTCTTACAGGAGAAACATCAGTACTCCTTCAGTGGGAACTTTGTTGTTATGTTCCAGGTGGGACCAGTACGTATCAAGGCAGGTTTCCAGCCTTCCACACAGCATCATTTGTCATATGTCTATGTCTTTACACATTGCTCCCAAGGTAACAACACTCAATACAAAAAAAAAGTAAAAAATATCTCCTGTTGGAATTCATACATCTCTATCTTGGGACACCAAAAACTCACTTTCTAGTGTATTCTTTTTCCAAAGAGGGAAAAATGAGGGTGTATTGTTCTTACTTTGTAAATAGAGAACTTGGAGGCCAGGTGGGCTGCCAAGTCCTCAAAGGAGATGAGTTTTTAGAACTGCTTGTTGAGATGCTGGGAGAAGATCCAGATATCAAAAGTAAAAAGAAGTAATACTTTTTTTAAAAAATAAAGGGAACTGTCTGCTTATTGGTAGATAGGTCACAAGGAACCAGCTGACAGCAGGCAACGTTCAGTATCTGAAACACATGAAGTGGTCACAGGCACCATGCTGCATTTGCTGCTGAAAGGTAACACAAGGGTCTCTGTGATATGGATTCTGTATTACTCCCTGGTTTTTTACAAAGGTCATTTACAATCTATTTTATTAGAAGATGCTTTTGTCAACACATCTTTACTCCCTTGACTTTATTGAGGTAACCAATTAGAAAAGGGAACGAGGATCTAACAGCAGAAATGCTCTCCCTCTTTTCCCCAAAAATCAGTTACTGGTGGGCTGTGTAGGGATTTGTGGTCATACACCAGTGTTGGGTAAGTTTCAGTTTGATACAGGTCTATTTGTGAAAGCAATGTAACAGAAAATCCCACTTCTTGAAGTTCAATTTTACATTCAATTTTGGATGTCAAATCCAAATGGATTGGATTTTGGATCCAAACCTTAATTTGGAAGAAACATGTTGCAACCCAAGGCAGATCTGGGAGGCTGTAATTCCATGCAAAATAAGCCAGATTTGTAAATCTGTGTGAAACCACTGACAGATAAATTACACATGTACCTACACAGTGAGTCCAATCCATTCACAGTGGGCATGTGGAGTCTGACCCAGCAAGCATCAGGCTGGCCAAATCGAGATTTTCATCAGCCACCCCATGGTTTCTCATCTGCCCTTCATGGTTAAGGGTCAGGCTCCTTTTGCTTCTCCAGTGCCGCCTGAGCATCCCCTCCTGCCAGCGTGGGCATGCTGAACCTTGCACCGGGAACTGGTGGCCAGCCAACCTGGCAGCTGAAAGGATGGGTCAATAACCTACTGTTGTGCATCTGGCCAGTGTATCTGTATACTGTCTGCTACATGGGGTCAAAACTACCTGGGTGCCAGTCACAGAGCTCCCACCTTCTCAGCTGCTAAGGGTGGCTTTTCCCTCAGAAGCTGGTGGAGATTGTACCCGGGAAAATGTGAGTTTTGCCTCTGCTGGGACCTTCTTTTTCTGCCATGCCTCAGTGCAAAGACTGGCTACTCTACTGTAAATGTCAAAAAGCTCCAAAATGCTGGACAGCTGATACTGCTCAAAAGACATCCTCTCCCTACAATCCTAAAGTTGCAAAATGGGTTCCTTGACAGGCGCTCAGAGGTACTCTTGTCCCCAGTGTGCAACAGGGAAACTGAGGCAAGGCAAGCGTGGGTGACTAGCACAAGGTCATACATGCCAGTGGGAGTTCTGGGAATAAAGCCCAGAAGCTTCTGGCATATTGAGACACAGGCATATATTTCATACCGCCTTGGCAGGCTGTGGATGCTCTCCTCTCCTCCCCTCACTGTGTGTGCCACAGAAACAGCCTTTGTTCTCCGTAACTTGCTTCCAAATGTTTCAAACATCGCTTCTGCTGTAAAACTGTAAAACTCGTGCTCAGTCTCTAAGGAGCACTTGTCCAGACAGTATGTGGCTGCTTCTGCTTGCTGCTAGGCTGGACTTCTCTGATCCTGACTATTTGCCAACTTCTATACCTTTGGTCAGCATTTAGGGTCACTCTGGAGAGCTTGTCTTGACATTTCTACTTGTTAGAGACCTTCTGGCCACTAACACTGATCATGAGGACATTTGTTTTCCTTTGGCTTTACCAAAAATTTCTACTTCTGCTTATAACTACAACTTTTTCCCTCTGCTAACTTAGCAAAAAGCTAAGGCAAAAAGAGACCAGCCTATTAGCAACCCACAGGATGGTCTACATCTGATTTTATTAAATTGTTTGTTGGCTGAAACCTATGTGGAATGTGGGTCGAGTCTTTCAGTGAATAAGGGATATTTTGGAGTGTATCTAGGACAACTTGTGAGCACCACGGATAACCATTAAACTGTTTGTGGGCTCTCTGCTGTTTTTTTTCTTGGAAGGAAGTCCTGACCTTGAAAGTTGTGCAAACACAGGAGTTGTGCAAACACGTTTCCCCTGCTCCCTTCTTGCCCTGCATGCAGCACCAGGGATGGTATCACACACTCTCCACACACTGATGATAAGCTGAACTAACAAGAATATGAGGAAAATGTGCCAAACCTGCAGAGGGAAATGAAAATCAAATCCCCTTTCTCGCATCAGCGTCAAATTTTTATTTCTTGACAAGATAGGAGCTCTGTGGAAGGGAAACGAAACGATTAAAAAACAGATAAAAACTAGAAAGAAGCTGCATATCCAAGTCATTCACTGCCCTCCCGTGGCTGTGTGTGAAGCACATCCAAAGCACTCAGCAGCAGAGGAAGGCCTCCTCTTCAAGTCCATGCAAATACATTTGCCAGATTAGTAGATTTTCTTCATCTTGTCTTTCCCCATCACTTAATGTTTGGCTTTTGGCTGAAAAATAGTTTATACCTTAAATATGGGTAGAATATTACTAGAAAATAACAGAGGGTATGTTACATGTACAACTGAATTGAAAAACCATCAGAAGGTACAATGTATTAATATGAAGAGTTCTTTACAATTTTTGTAAAACTATAGTAGTGCATTCTTGTGACAAAGGGAATTTAGAAAATCTTGCTATAAAACTATTATTCTTTGAAATTTACTCCATATTTTTCCTTAATACAACACAAGAGTCCCTGAAAAATTCCTGATCAGGTGCAGATGGGATTATAGAGCCTTACTCATTTTCCTGTGCTGTTGCCAAAGAGGAAGGATCGGGATTGTCAAGTGTGCTGGAATTGTTATTTTGCAACTTTAAATCCAGCTGCATTTTTGTCATGTGCTGCATTTGTTGTCAAGAGATATACACCCGAGGACTAAGAGATGTTTGGAAATTCTAAATCAAAAATTTGAGTACATTTTTCAGAGTTTATGCTGTTTGCCTAAACTGTTTCCCACTTTTGCTCATCAGTAATCTACAAATTGCTGAATTACTGCCACACTGCCGACACCACACAGGGGAAAATAATGGGAAGATGTGCTGTCACCACAGAGGCAGAAGCTGAATGACAGGTGTCATTGCAGATGTGATAATTAAGGGACAGCATCTCTTCTCTGGATGTCCCCACACCATGCAGTGGCAGGGGAATCCAGCAGAAGGATGTCCCTTGGGGCCCAAATCCACTGCAGCCACCCTGTGGGCTGTTGTGAGGAAAATCCTGAGCAAGGGCTGGAGAGGGAATTTTCAAGGATGTGCAAGTCTTTCTATTAAAATACAGCTTCTCAGTAAGTAGCCAGCACAGAGGGAGAAGGCTGGGCCCTGGTTTCCTCTCCACGAGAACACAGAAGAGATGACTGATTTGGTGAGATGCAGCAAAGCCTGGAGGCATTTGTTTCAGCACAACATCGTTCATCCAGAGAGCACGTACACTTGGACAGCTATGCCCAGACACCACAAAATGAAGAGTAGGTGGTCAGGAACTGAAACAAGAGAAACTAAGGAGGCAGATTTGTCAGCACAGGGGGATCCAGGAGTCAGCCAAGCATGCTGGCGAAGCTGTGCTACCACCACCTGTGTATCCATCAAAGCAAGCACAGAAGAGGTATTTGCAAAGGAATGATTCAGGACAGAACTGGGAACTTCCCTGCAGCTGACAGCAACTGATCATTAACAAGGATTCTGCAATAGAAGAAAGGGGCACAAACAACAGAATTATGTACTCTTCCCTGATGTATAAACACAGCAAGATTGGATGGGACATCTCATGTCTCTCTTCTAGGAATAAGACATAACTAAAATCAACAGCAGTGTCACATGAGCAACCCCTTGAAGGAAGATGTCAGGGTCTTTTTTGCAGCTTCTTCCAGCAGATCTCTTCAGAGTCTCTTTCAATTTTCCCCAGGAAAGAAAATAGGAATATTTATGATCAAAAGTTTCACTACTCGATCCTCTCCTAGTGAGATGGCAGACTGCACGAACAGGAGGATGCACATCATCGTGTGCAGGAGCAGCCAGCTCTGCTGGAGACTTGTCAGAACAACCAGGAGGAGGCTGAACAGCACAAGCAAGCTGAAGGCAAATAAGGTAGAAGCCCAACTTCAGTCATCCACAATGATGTTTTGCTGAATGCGAAGTGGATGATTTATTTCTGCTTCCTCATATATGGCTGCTAAGAGATGAAACACCAAGTAGGGAGCACAACACATTTCAAAAGCATGGTATGTCTGCATTAGATGATGTAATTTTGCTGCTGAAAGCTTGTGGCCTGATTCACTTGGCTTGAATGTTAAACTATCTGACTATACCCTGCTTAGGATGGGGAGGTTACAGGAGGGAAAGTTCAGCACTTTAAATTACAAACATCATTTAGTCATTTAGAGTTCTGGATACACAAAAACTAATGACATTTTTGAATACATAAACAAAATGCTGACTAAACTAGGCCAGAAGGGGGGCATCCAAGGGGTCTGACATCTCTGGTGCCAGTCAATCACTCGTATCTATTTCATTTCATTCACATGTCAAAGAGAAAAATATTTACTTGCCTAACAAAGCTTTGTGTGCTTCTGTTAGCCGTGGTCTGATGACATGAGCTCCCCTCAGCTGCAGTACAGGGGCAAACAGGCTTAGATTACAGCTAAAAACAGCACTTCTGTTTGAGGGAGATTACACACAGAGTGAGAATGAAAAACCAGCTAAACAGGGACTTTGTTGGGCCTTTCCTTATTCGGGGCATTGTTATACCAGATCAAAATCAGGGTGATTGACGCCTAAGTTGCCATTTTAACCCCAGCACGGAAGTTTAGGGATGTGGAATTAATAACTGGTCCTGGTGCCTCCCAGCAGCATGCCCCCCTCCCAGGGGCATGGTGTGAGCTGTTTCTTGGGCCAGGGCTGCATCAAACTCATTGCTCTAATTTTTTTTTTACTTTGAAGCATCATTCAGTCTTGAATCTGAACAGAAACAGGAAAGTTTCTTAAGATTTGCAAGCTGAAATGCTGCAGGATGACTTGTTCTTCTTCAACTTTTTTTGCCTCATTGAGTGACAAAGAGTGTCATGTGAAGAGGCTGCCCCAGGGGGCTACACCATCCCAGGCTGCAAGGAAGTATTCACCCCAAAATAAATGACTTGTGGCTCCTTCGAGTAATTTCTGCCATGTTTCAGTATCTGTGAAACTTAATCATCAATATTTGTAATAAAGGCTGTACGAATTAGGATTTTATAAACATGTTTACCTGAATATTAAGTATTGTATTAATCATTTCCTTCCTCATCCCGGTTTCTTTTCCCTCTCCCCATCTCCTCAGCCATCAAAAGCCAGTAGAACACAAGATTGTCTGCAGAGCCAAGAGACTGTTTAATTTAGATGATGAATGAATTTCTTCCTGACTTACAATTCAATGAGACAAGTATGCACTTAGATTTGTGCAAGTAAAAGATGTTACAGAATCTACTAATGGTTAGTTCCCATCCCGAAAAGAAACCTCAAACCTCAGCAGCAAACACAGAAGTTTCTCACCTTATTAGCATGGGAAATGCTCAATGTTAAGGTAATCTGATAACAGTCATTCTGAAACTTTCAAGATGCCACCAAGCTTCAGAGCCTGGTTTTATCTTGGTAAAAGTTTATTCCAAAATCTACCTAGCCAGCAGCAGCTACTTCAAGACAGCCTGAGCCATAACTGCAATAAAGCATGCTGCTTCCTACAGACTTTGTGAACAGGAACTTGCCTGCTGCAGCCACTTGATCTCTATTGTCAGGTATCACAGTGTTAAATAAGATGGCGAGAGACACCCTCCTGTGGATCTCATCCCCTTTCTTCCCCATGAAGCTTTACAATCATACTAGCTAGAATTTTAAAGCTTCACATAATAACCATAGGTTTGCATGTGTAAAATGATTGCCTGTCTTCTATTACACTCCTATTCAAAGATTCTGGTTTACCCCATTTGTTTAAACGCTCGCACCTCACCAGTCGTGGCTATTTGCCAGAGTATATCACAGTACATGGTCCTTTCTGATGCCACCAGGCCCATGGAAAACAAAGCTCCAAAGCTCTCCAAAACCTATGTACAGATTAAAAAAATGTATTTAATAATAGGCAAGGCATATCATTGTGAAGCGTTCAATATTTATGCAACCAAAACCACAGACAGATTACTTTTACAGTCACACCATTCATTCTTGTTTGTCATGTTTTTTCACTTATTGTAAAAGTACTAATATTTTCATGGCTTTCAATTTAAAAGTGAAGATTTCTTTAACAACTTTTCTGAGGGATTTGATTTTGTGAACTACTTCAGTAAGCAGGCTTTAAAATGGCTGCTATTCACTCTGGCACTCCAAGTGGGTTCCAAATGTATCCATAGACATATAAATTGTGTATCAGATGGAGTTGCTTTTTTTCTCCTCTTCAGTTCTCCTCTTTTGGCCTCAGCAGAAATCAAATCCCTAACAATAGTTACAGCAGCTAGAAATTCTTCATATCATCCTCACACTTCTACAATTCTTTGTTATTCTGCAGGATTTTGGTAGCTGGTTATGTGCTACAATGAAATTCTAACTTGTGTTTGTTAAGACATGTAGAATAAAGTGAGTGTACTATTTGAATTATTTTATGGGAATAGCGGGGCTGGCATTGGCTTTCAGAAAATAGCTGGGAGAATATTTACTATTCAGGTAGCACTAAGCTGGGCAAGCAGAGTAGCTACAGTCCCACCTTTAAAATGTGTAACCATACTTTACAGTTGAAATATTACAGGAAAATTCTCCGGAGCTGTAAAAAGCATGAGCTGTTCACAACTCGCTCAACTACTCAGAAGAGAGAAGGCACAAACTTCACCCCCTGCTTTATCAAAACATGCACACATTTGGGAGCCACCTGCTTTCACAGTGATGCTTTCTTCACCAGCAAACCTTCGCATTTTCCCCTTCTGAATCATTGTGTGACAGTGAATCACTGATGATCTTCAGCGGCAGGACCAAAAATAGGGTTGGGCACAGAGAAAGGCTGGGGTAGGGGCAACCTTTCCTATGTTCAGCCCTGGGTCTCCCAAGCAACAGTGAGCAGGCTGTTCTACCTCCAAATACTTCAGATCCTCCTGGGAGCAATCACCTTTCCCTGCTCCACGGGCTATTTCTGCAGTGCTGCACTCACAGTGCCGAGAAGCCGCAGCAACAAGAGCCGCATTAGCATGCGGTGAAGTTTGCACCCCGGGTAATTATGGTTTTCTTTGTCACAGTGAATCACTGCATGTGAAATTACGGCAATTTCCCTATGCATAGATGTAGTTGATAAATCAAAGCTGCTTACTAGATAATAACTGTGCTTCAGGTGGCTCCCAAAGAAGTGCTGCCTTCGAAACCACAGCCTAACCTCCAAGTCTTCACGCCTAAGCAGAGGAAACTCAGCTCCCTTCACTGCTGTCCGTAAGGTTAGCACACCCTCAGCCACCACAGAGTCTACTGTGAAGGACAGAAAAACTGCTTCTGCCTGGTGACAGCCCATGCCACCTCTCTCCAAATGTTAGTATTTCTGTATCATACTTCTCCTTTAAATAATTTCCTCCCTGATTTGATAAACAAGTCTTTATTTTAGACCCTCAATTTCCATCCTAATCAGCACTTCTCTAAGACCCTCTAACCCACTTAAACTGCATCTGCTAAGAAACTATTTGATGCCTATTACTTGTTTATGTCTTTCCTTCTTTCTCTGAGTCCACCCACTGGCGCTTCCTGTATCAAATTCCAATTTCTTGCACTTAGTTTCAATGCTCTTGACAACTCTATCTTTCTAGTCTTGTCTATTACTGCATTTATCAACTTGTTAGTATTTTTGAAGCACCCAGAAACCATGGTAATGACTGCCACAGAGAAGCTCACGAGGAAATTAATCATTCTGCTTCCACTGTAGAACTTGAATCCTGTGCAGTAAGTATGGCTTGGGGTCGAAACTCCAAAAGAAATCCCCACCAGCTCATCATTAATTCATCACTCTCTACCCCCTGCACCAGATGAGGCAGAGGTCTTAAGGAAAAAAAACAGTAAGAGAAAGAAAGAATTGAAATCTGCACTCCATACCTATGCAAAAGAGGTGGCATTAAAACTACGTGTGCAATGGAACTCTGGTATTTCCTAACCATGGAGTGCTCAGTGTTAGAGTCTGAAGTTCCCTTGAACAACTTCCTCTGCCTCAAACGGTACATCATGGCCCATAAAAAGTATCAAAGCAGAGGTGATCACTGGGATTTCAGGTAAAGACACAATCCTTTTTGGGTGGGATTCAGCCTGGGATTGTGGTGTTAAATTTGATGTCTAACCATAGGGCACACTTCTGAACCATGTTCATCTCCCACAGTCCCCCCTGGAGCTCTGGATCATGCAGTCAGTTCAGCAGGAACAGTTCAGCTCACCTGACAGCAGACACTTCTGCTCTGCTGAGGAGCCCTGAGGCTTCATGGCCATTCAGAGCAGCTCCTCGTGGATTACAACAATGCAGGCACCTAGAGAAGCCTAGAAAAGTCTTAAGATAAAATCAAATGTTCATGGCTAAATGCACAGCCAACACTGCAATAAGACTATCTCTTTTCTCGGTGCACCATTTTTGCTCAGACTACAAATTTCACAGCTGGCAATCTGAGCCACTGAAGAACACTACATGCAAGGACTCATGCTGGCCAGATTATTTGGGCCCTACCACAATATAAACGTTGAATAATATTAGTTGCAACACCACCATCACTTTCCTTTTCCCCTTCGTTGTTCCCTCTAGGTAGGATTTGTTTGCAGCTCTTTAGCCATCATTTCAGATACTGTAGATAGCCTGTCTGGCCTCCAACTGCTGCTCCTGGTCTCAGGTCTCACCTGGATCCTGCCAGCCTCAGGTCTCCCAGGACATGCCTCACGCCCTTGAGCCCATCTCACAACAGACATTAGCATGCAGGAAAAGCTGGCAGAGTTCTCACCAGATGCTATGAACAACTTAACTGGAAAAAGAGCAATATTAGAATGTTTTGGGGTTGAATGGACCTTTACAGGTCCACATTACACATCATGCGAATCCCACTGAAATGAGTAGGGTCATTGCCACACAGGATCTGGCCAGTAGATAAATGGCTTTTCAGGGAACTTATTTGTGCAGTGCCCCAAGGGTTGCTGTCCTGGGGCACTCTTGGACCATATGCCTGCCTCCATCTCCTCACACAGAGAACACAGGCACACACACCCCCACCTTTTTGGCAGCACTCTGAAAGATCAGGTTTACCACCAGTTACTATAATTGACCAAATTCCCACTGGCAAAGCTGCAGTTAGCAGCTGTGTGTGCCCATATGACCCACAACTACTGTGTAGCATCCAGACTATTTCTCACACACCCCAATTTAGAGTTTTTAGGAGTAGGAAATAAACAAGAGTTTGAGTACTTCACCAAGATAGAAGTTCACTAGTACAGAGAGACCTGAACTTGACAGGACTCTCTGCTTTGGCTGCCAGCTCTTCCAAGCTTGCAATATTTAGTGTTCCAAGTTCTGTATTTAAACCTAGGTGCACATTTCTGACCTCTGTGTATATTAAAACATGGAAATTTCTACCCTTCATGGAATGAAAAAGTCTATAAACAACCTCACCAGTCATAATAGTTTAAGGCAATGAAAGGAGCTAAAAATCTGCTAGAATGGTACTACAGGCTTGGACTTGACTTGTCTTTGTTTTTTTGCAAGGGGGGGTGAGGCAGGTGTGGTGTTATTTTTTTATTTTTGTTTGGTTGGGTTGGGTGTTTCAGGGGGTTTTTGTTGTTGTTGTCTTTTTAATGCAACACTGACACCATCACTCTGTGAGGTCTGAAAGCCCTGTGTTGTTTTGCAGCTTCACTGTCTGCCCGCTGTTGCCCTGTGTTTGTTCCAGCCAGGTCATGTCTCCTCCTCCAGGTCAGCCCCTCTGCTGCATTTGGAGCAGCACACTAAGCCTGGCCAAGGACTTGCACTTGCTGAAAATTTTCCAAAATATAGTGAAACCAGCTATCACTGTGCTCTGAGCAAAGACCTTAATGCTTCTGCACTCCTGAGAGAGTTGCCTTCTCAGGATTATTTTCACACTGGCAGCAGTAGCCATAAAAACAGAGTGAGGAGAGCAGGGACCCCTCCTCAAATCAAAGTTTATGTCAGTTCTTCCTCTTGTGCTACACCCTGAAATCCTTCCTGAGAGTCAAGGGGAGAGGGGATCAGTGACAGAATGGCTCCATTCAAACAATGCTGGCGGCTAAAGTATTTGCCTGGGGAGATGAGGGCTTAACTGACTGGTCATTAAAGTTTCATGAAATCCCCACTCTCAAGAGAGCAACTCTCAGCTGTTCACAGCTCTACAGAAAACACAGACACAGAATAAGGACATGAACCAGAAAGGTATCTTAGATCCATTAGTTATAATTTACACACCAATGACATACAGCATAAAGACAAAATATACAGATCTTCATATATATGTACATTGATCAACACAGTGCACAATTTAAAGTTATGTTACAATTAAGTGTACAGTTTCAAATATGGCTTTATAAACTAGTAATAACAGTGCTAAAATGACATATGTCTCGTGTAGTTCATAGACAAACAATATAATGCAGCTACAGCATCAGAGTCCCCATTTACAAATGTGTTGCTTCATTTTGTTAAACCTTGTACACTGCATCTAGCTGGATATATCCCTCGCCCATACACATCTACATACACTTTATTCTTGCTGGATTGCACACCCCTGTCTTTGGGACTTTCATTCTTCAAGTATCCTGAAAAATAAAAACCTGTACATTCAAAGAAAGATAAGTCACAAGAACAAATTAAGAAGTGAGGGAAGAACACACACAATCATAGTGCCCAGTGAAAATATCAACGTGACCAGTGCAGCCGAAAAAAGCACTTTTTTTTAGGGAGCTTAAAAAAGAACAGTCACATCTTGTTTGCTTTACTGTCCACAATAAAGAAAAAATTTACTTAAGTATAATTAATTAGACAGAAATGAGAGAAGTGGTAAATTCAGGGTCACTTGGAAGCTCTGTTGGAAACTCCTGCACCGTTGAAGCAAATAGCACTTTTGTCAACGACTTCAAAGTGGAGCAGGATTTTATTTATTCTGCAAAACTTGAATGCCTTTTGGAAGCATATGTTTCAGCTTTAGCTTGTTGAGCTGAATGTGTAAATCATTACATGAAATCCCACAAACCCTTTTACACTGAAGTCTGACCGAAAGCCCATAACTATCTCCTTGGCCTTGAAAAACCTGGGAGTGGTGCAACCAGGACACAGAACTAAGAGTTTAACATTGTAGTGACACGCGGTGTTTTCAGTGACTGGCATTCCTGTGCTGTACACAGACTAATACCATTTAACTTTCCAAATTTCAGAGAGCTGCAGAAACCTCTAAGAACTATTTCACAACGGGGCACCTCCATGGGGAATGGCCACAGAAGAAGCCCTCCCCAAAGGCCATCAAAGAGAGGACTGCCCCAAACCACTGAGACAGAGCTGATTCACATTGCAACCCTTCTCTCCACTGAGGCAAAGCTGTGAAGACTGGGGTCACTGGCCTGAAAATTAAATGCACACACGTGGTGCAGGGGAACACCTTCACTCTATGGGACACCAGCTCAATACAACAGCCCACGTTCACCAGCAGAGTCAAAGCTCTGCTCACTGCCAATGCTCACTCCCAAACAGACCCTTGTCTCTGCAGCTCAGCTACGGGATGACAGCCGGCTGATGCCCCACAGGAGCCAGAGCTACCAAGATGAGCCCCTGCACAGTCTACCCAGCACTAAGGAGCACCCAAAGCACAGCACACATGGCTACCCCATAGCACTGATCAACTGCTGAAAGGCACTGCAGTCATTCAGAGCACCTCCAGTCCTCTGGTTCCATGACATTAAACAGTACAACGTGTGCGCTCCTCCGGATCACAGCTGCTGAGATGTATGGGCACGACTCACACCTATGGGTACCCATTTCCATATCCCAGCAACAGGACCATCCAACTTAATTCTGCATTCAGAGAGAATAATTTGCTTTATTAGTATCACATGCCTAAACCATAATTTTGCAGTATTTGGGGAGGGAAAGAGAGTAAGGCCAAACAGCTACTTGTCAAAAAACAGATTCAAATTCTTATTCAAACACGTAAGGACAAGACCCACTTGAATTCATCCCCTGCCACAGAAATTTCACTTGGTGAGCTGCCCTGCATAAATCTGCACATAACACGCTTTTCCAGCAGGCAATATTTTGTAAGGCTTAGCATCTGACAGATACAGGCCTTTCAAGGAAAACAGTATGAAACTGTCATGATTACTTGAGCAGACATCACTGACAAAAGCAAATTTGTGCCTGAACTGTTGCTGCAGAAATATTTCAGGCAGTATTTTTTCAAAGAGAATATAGATCTGGAGGGACATTGCCAAGGTTTTAAAGATCAAAATGTGTTACTTGCAGTGCTATAATTGGATGGAAACAGTCCTCCAGATCTGAAACATCAGGTTCAGTTTGGTTTTTAAATCAAACACCACATTTTCAGGATTTCTGTAGGACCTATACATCCCAGCGCCTGTTTCCCCCATCGGTAACAGTGAGCTCTGCTGACAGAGCCAATGAGACTGACAGGGGTAAACAAATCCCTTCTGACACGACAGTGTCACACAGTCAAAAACTGCAATTCACATGAGAAAAACCCAACAGACTGCTTCAAATCTAACTCCATTGGAAATGCAGGGCTTGTTTTGAACTCCCATTTGCCAAATGAGGGGCAGACCAATTACTCTTTTGAAGCAGCACTATGGAAACACAAAGGCAGTACTCAGCCTTTGGCAGTATTTAAGATAAAGTAACCAGGATGAACGGTGCTGTCTCCTCTCCAAGATATGAGCTCAGGCTCCAACTCAAGCAGAGCAGGTGTCCCACCCATCCACTGAACGGTGGCATGAGCCAGGCCACAGGTACAGCCCAAGTCCTCCTGCAGAGAACCACCACCTGGCAACTCCCTGTATCCCACCGTCCCCTTCTCCACTGCATACTCCAATGACCATGCAAGGGCTCCCCTGCCCTATTTTGAGGAGGCACAGAGGAGCCCCAAGACAGCTTTCCTCCTGCCAGTACCTTGCACTGCCACTACCCCAAACTGGGCCAGGCCTGTGGCTGGGACCAGGTTTGGTGCTGGCACCCATGATGCTTTCAGAGACATCACTGACATCTGACTCTTGCATCAAGGGCCCCCGAACCCTTCCTAACATCACCCCACAGTGAGTTTCTGGCTGTGGCAGAGGGACCCCCAGCCAGGGAAAAACCTTATGTGGTCTGTGTCAACTCAGAGATGATGTCCTGGCACCCATCGGCCTCCAGCTCCTGGCAGAAGCCGCTATCCCAGCTCACCTGCTGGGCAGCTGGCAATCCCCAGCTGTCCCAGGTTTCATGGCTGCAGAGACACCTGCTGACCCTCAACCCACCAGCAGCACAGTCAGGACCTCCAGCATCCCTACAATGGACTCGCTCACAATTTTAATCAGAGAGGGAGGAAAAAAAGAAAAAGAAAAAAAAAAAAAACCAACAAAAGGAAATAAAGATGCTCCCTGACTATTTTTAGTTCTGTACAGCCCCTCAGCACTAACATTAAAAATAGATATGATGGGAAAAAAAAAGACTGCAAAACTAAGAAAACATTGTTCTTTTAACAAAATTTTGGAAAGTCAGAAACAATTGGTTCCTCTTTAAGAAAACACTTTTTTTTTTCCCCAAACCAAGATGAATGAACACATTTTAATTAATTTTTTAAAACTTGTTTGTTTCCCCACAATTTACCAAGACAGCTTTCAAAAGAAAATGCATGGATTTAATCCTTTAAAAGAGGTCTGTCTGTCCTTTAATGGTCTTTTAATGACTGGGACTCATCTGCTGCAAGCACACCTTGCAATGCTGAACAAATGGAGAAAGCACAGCCTTCAAGCATGCATCAGTAAATGAGTGAGAACATCTCCATCAGAATTTCCAACACACTAATGATTTTAAATAGGAGCTTTTTGATGCAGATTTCTTTCATTCAGAATATCAATACCTACATTTTTGCAGATAAAATCTCTCCTGACTTGGCCATTGAGACATTTAGACATTTCAGGCCATCACCTCTGCACTTTCAAGCCCAAGACTTATCTTCTTGTGCCCTATTCTTGTGCTTAATTTCCTGAGAAGGGTCCCAAGTAACTAGATGGTATTTTCCTCCTCAGTTTTGGTCCACTTTGCAAATGATACTTGCCCACAATATTGACTGGAACATGGCTCCAAGGACATGCCCATGGAATTGTGGAAACAGGTGTAAATCCACACCAAACTTGTCAGCTCTCACTGTCAGCAGTGGCTCCCATGCATGAACAGACCTGAGGCTTCATTGCAAACAAAGGTGTCCCTGCTTTCAAAGCCATGGCTAACTCCATGTTTCCCCAGAGCAGGCACTTTCCTCTGCAGAAGGCACTCAAGGATGCCAGGGAGAAAGCTATTCTTTGAGTGCTGGATTTATTTCAAGCTCCAGACTCACTACAACTACCAACAATTAACATCCTAAAGCACTCATCTGCCCTGTCTGCTCCTAGAACATTTGGTACAACCAGCACATTATAAAAATTTTGCTGAGGGATACTGATTCATTTAACTGTAAATCAGTGAGAAAGTCATAATTAAAACGGGCCACCAACAAAGTGTGCAGTCAAATACCCAATTTTATATGCATATTTAAAAACACAACAGCTCAGTACATTTGATATGCTCTCTCTCTACTAAAATAACTAATCATGGCCAAGCAACACTGAAGTACATGCTTAACTTCAAAGCTGTGAGTAAATCTAATGGATTTATTCTCATCTCTAACCTGCATTTAGGGAGACATGAACACGAAGCATGTCAGAACCTGTGCAATCATTATGAGACCCAGATCCACATCCCAGATGTGCCAGCAAAGGCAACTTAAATTCAGTTCTGGTCATGTTTTCAGTATTTGAATTTCCCCACACACATGGCAGTGCTGAGGGAACTGTCCCATCTCACCTCCTCCCATGCATCAGCTTTAGGGACTGTGCACTGCAAGCCAGCACAGTGCCCAGCACCCCCTGAAGCACATTCCTAGATAGCTATAAAGCATTCAACTGCCTGGGCCAACATCTTGCAACTACACAGCATCCCACGCCTACCAATACCTCAAACTGCTTTGCTACCTTCATGGGTTTGCTATGTCTGTTGGTAAAGAACACAAAGCACTCACTGCTCAGACACACCAGACTTTCAGCAACAAATCCCAGCTCTTGCCCAGAAATAGCAGACAGCAGCCATGGGCAGGGAGGTAAAAAACATAATAGTTATTCAAAAGCACAGAAGAAATTTGACCAACACGCATTCCAGATGAGTTAACATTGACATCTCCCTCCTGCACAGAAGTATTCCAGAGTAATGATTTCAGCCTTCTGTAAAGAACAAGAAACACTGACCAGCTCCTTTCTGCAGGAATATGCTTTCCTCCATCCTTCCTTGACTGTCTCCAAAAGAACTGGGAGCAATTCTTCCCTGCAGATCCTGTAATATATGCACCCAAAGTACGGTAGCAATCAAATAAAATTCCCCTGAAACTTAGCCAAATGACAGAATCGTTTAGGTTGGAAAAGACCTTTGAGAGCATCAAGTCGAAGTGTTAACCCAACACTACCAAGTCCACCAGCAAACACTGTCCCCCAAGTGCCACATCTACATGGCTTTTAAGTACCTCCAGGGGTGGTGACTGGGCAGCCTGCTCCAATGCTTGACAACTCTTTCAGTGAAGGTTTTCCCAATACCCAATCCAAACCTCCCCTGGCACACCTTGAGTCATTTCTCTTGTCCTAGAGCTTGTTACCTGGGAGAAGAGACAAACCCCCAGCTTGCTACAATCTCCTTTCAGACAGTTGTAGAAAGTTATAAGGTCCCTCCTGAGACTCCTCTTCTCCAGGCTAAACACCCCCAGCTCCCTCAGCTGTCCCGCACAAGACTTGTGTTCCAGTTCCTTTCATCAGCTTCATTATCTTTCTCTGGACATGCTCCAGCACCCCAATGACTTTCTTGTAGTGAAGGGCCCAGAACAGAACACAGGTTTTGGGGTGCAGCCTCACCAGTGCTGAGACAGGGGCACAATCACTGCCCTGGTCCTGCTGGCCACACTATTGCTAATACAGGCCAGTGTGCTGCATGAATCTGATGCACCTCAGCACACCACTGGCTTATCTTGAGATGGCAGTCAACCAACACCACCAGGGCCTTTTCATTACAGCATCTCATCTGCTTCCATGGAAGAATGCTGTACCAGTCATGCCTCTTCCATTTTTGTCCTCAACCCGTTGCTGTAAAGATAAGATAACAGCACAAACCAGTTGTGACAAATGCTCCACTTCCCAGAAGTTCGTCCCACTTGGATGGGGGATCTGGTTCTGAACATGAACAAAAATAATAGATTTAAAGGTCCTGCTGCCCTCTAGACCTCCAGTTTGCCCACATGTGTTTAAAATGTGTTTACCTTGGTCCACCTGAACAATTACACAAAACAAAATACGGCTGAAATAGTTCAAGCAGTATGTGACAGCTGAATCAAGCACAATAGTCTCTTCCAAAGTGGTATAAACTTCTTCCTGACCTGAAGGAGAAAACAAATCAGGTGATCCCAAGAAACAGCTTATCTGCACAATGGGAGACACTTGTACATTTCACTTGCATTGTTCATGATCTCTGTACTCATCCATGTCCACATCCGAGTCAAAGAGGGAGTGTCCAGTGTAATCTGTGTCAGGGGTTTGGGAAATACTGTTCCCTTCCTCATCAAATGTTTCTGTCCTTGAATAAAAACTGAAGTCCTGCAAAGGGGAGTAAGTCTTGCTTGCTTCGCTGCTTTCCTCAGATTCATACAGAGTGTTGTCATCATCATGGTGCCATTCTGGCCAAAATTTCCTCCTTATTCTTTCACAATACATAGCAAGGTTAATCAGTTCACCTGCAACATAACACAGCACAACAGACTTCAGTAGACAAATCCAGCCAATAATGCTCTAACTCTAACCTGCTGATGCAAAACCAAATTAGCTGTGTTTGGTAACAAACTGTGTAGTGCCTTTGCAAAGAGGTTTCAAAATTCCAAGATGCCATCAATCCTCTTAGCAGCTTTGTTTTTAACTTTAATGTAAACACATACAACAAGAAGGGTTACAAATGAATAAACACAAATGCATGTATACACAAATAGAAAAATAAGTATCCCAAATTCAACCTCTACAAAAAGAAATCAACACAAGACACTAACAGGTCTTCGTAGCAGAACTTTTTGCTTGATTGCAAACACCTGGTTCCTAAAGACAGAATTTGATCTTCTAGATGGCACAGTATGCTTATTAAATACAGAGAATGTGGGGTTTTCACCACCAGATGGCAGCGTTGTCTGCAACATAAATTCACATTTAATATGGCCACTGGCTCACTCCTACCGCTCCCAGCCTTAGTATCTTATGCCTTGTTTATAAATACATGTACATGTACAGAGTAAATCATTAAAAAGCTCAAAGAGGAGAGAAGGCATATTAAAGGGGAGGTGTATGCAAAACCTGTATTCATGACAGCATAAGTAGGTTGATAGGTACAGATAATCAACCACTCTGCTAGAGTATTTCAATCTATTACTTTCTATTTATTTTCATTAGAGACAAACTAGTTCAACAAGCATAGTAATCCTTCTAGACAGCCATGAACCCTTCAGAATGTTACCTGTGATGCCTCAGACATCAAGGGAAAGAACTACATAGCCAATATTTATATCCTCATCTCATGATCATTATCTGAGGAAAAGAATAAGTCTGTGCCCCTTAACTGGCAGGTTTAGCAGAGCTCTCTTGCACACAGTATGTTTACAGGTCAGATTCATTCCTTTTACACTATTTTACATCCTTTTCCTCCTTAGCTCTTTCCATTTTTCATGCTGTGTAGTTTTACTATGAAAAGGGATGCAAAGATACTTTAACATCTATATCACCCCACTAAAAAAAACAAACAAAACACCAACTCTCTGTGGAGAGGAGGGGTAGGTAGGTTGGTTTCCAATTCATGCAAAAGCAAAGTGACTCCAAATCCAAGCCAGATTTCTTCCTTATCTGGAATCTTAAAGAACAGCAAAGGCTGTAATTTCAGTGAGACAATGGCACTTGCAGTTCTACTATCAAGGAAAGTACTCAGTCCGACAGAATTTGGCTAATGGCTGTTCTTGTGTTCTCTCATACTTTACCCAGCATTCACTACTTAGAGGCTTTAAAGCTTTGCCACATTAACAAGGAAAAGATCAAGTACAGAAATAAAAACAATTACTGTGTAGAACATTAAAGAGAAAACAAAGAATTTTAAGAGAAAACAACATTGCAGGATACAAATGCTACATCAAAGGCAAGAACAGTCTGCAGAAGTACTGCAGTCTTCAAAATGTCCTTCCAAGATACTCCAAGTTTAAGCATGGAAAATACCACCAAGAGCTTTTAATCAGAGATCACTCAAGTTTTCTTACCTTTGATTAGTCTCTCTGGTCGAGTCCCTGGTAATGTCCACATTGCCTGTGCCAGATGTCCAAAGACAGTGGCATCAACAGTGGAAACAGTTGATCCCATAATGTACTTCTTGT
This sequence comes from Parus major, assembly GCF_001522545.3. Lineage (NCBI taxonomy): Eukaryota > Metazoa > Chordata > Aves > Passeriformes > Paridae > Parus > Parus major. The sequence goes on along the minus strand of NC_031770.1, from coordinate 73,089,131 downwards.
CACCTGTAAATACAACAGCAAATATTTATTGACTGGATGTTACTTCTCCCAAATTAAAAAAAAAAAAAAAAATTACAGTTCCACCTTTAGCATATTTATTTTACTGTAATAATTTCAGTGAAAAGGTTCACTTGTCAAAAGACAGGGATTCCAAAGCTGTTTCTACAGTTCAGCAGGTGAAATCTATTAGTGCAGCTTCCCCTAAGCTCAAGACTTCTATAACCAGGCCAATTACAGAGCCACCACTGGCCAAGGAACCTCCTCACAGCTGGCAGCACTCACACACTGTACTTGTTCTGCTGCATTTAAAATCTGCTCTGCAGCTACAAAATGCCTGAAAACACCACTACTGCCTTGGTGCAAACCCCAAACCACTGAACCACAATCCAAAATCATGAACCTGCTGAAAGAAGCTGGTCACCCTTTACCTCTCATACATGCAGATCCAAGTTCAATTTACTCACCCCATCAGCTGGAAAAAGAAAAGTCACACCCAAAGCTTTCCTCTCACCCTATTTGTTCAGGCTGAAACAGATGCAGCAGTCAGACCAGCAGCAACTGCTCAGAAATAACCTGTATCTCCCAGAAGAGGACAAAGAGACAGGCAGGAGCAGACAGGTCCTCTCACACACCAGCACTGCAGTGCCCTCACCCCCACTGACCCCTGACAGGTAGAAATCAAACAGAGGCATGTTGGGCATGCAGGCACTAAGTGAAACAGCAGCTCTTTGGGACTGGCCTGGTGCAGTGGAGGGACATGTCTGCTCCTCACAGCAGCTCTGCTTACCTCTCTGGGCACCCCAATGTGGTGATGGTCCTAAGTGGTCACCACAGCACAAACAGAGGGGTAACTAACTAAGACAGGAAGAAAATAACATGTTTCAAAGCCACTGTTTGCAACAAAACATCCACTGTATACTTGATTTCCCATCACAGGCAGGAGACCTGGAACAAAGACTGCACACAGTGAAACATGAAGTATTGCAGAGGTCAGGTTAGCTGGTTGCACTGTTCCTGCTTCGCCCCAAAGTGCTATAAGCTCTGTGAAATGTGGTACCTAATTGAATCCTCAAAATCCAGTTATCCCATCTCCCCAGGACATTCTTCTGAGCTGCCTGTAATTCAGCAGATTATTCAATGCTAGGTTTATTGAACAAGTCTAGAGGAACTGTCCAGTGTAAAATGCATCAAATTCCAGTGTACAGTACAAGGAATGCTGCCAATCCCCTGCACAAGAGCAAAGCAAAACAGTGCTCAGGAATAGCCAGTAACAATAACCTTCTCTGGCCTGTCAGATGTCATTTGAATATGCAGCTATCTCTCACCAGCTCTTCCACAGTTCCATCAATTTATTGTTTGAAAACTCTGTACAGGGTAAATGTTTAGTCTTTTTGGTATTTATCTGACACCCAAGCACTCATCAATCTCAAACACAGTTCAAAATTTCATCCCTAAACCACAGTTACATGCCAGCACCAGGAATTTAGTACCATACAACTGGGTCTTGAGATTCAATCCATAGGGATGCTGGGAAGAAACACTGTTTCCATCTTGCTACAGTTAAAGCAGGCTCTGAGTTAGGGCTAAACCATCCCACCCTCTGGTTCCCCAGGCACAACACCCCACCCTTCAGGTGCATGGAAACAAAGGGCAAGAGGAGAAAATAAAACTGTAGGATCATAAAAACTCCAAATTTGGTTTTAAGTCATGCTGCACCACAAAATACACCATCTGTGCACATTTTCTCCCACCATTTCCAATCTGTTCTCAAAATTTCCAGTGCAACTTTTGTCCAGAAGACTTTCTGATAGACCAGATATCTCTGTGTCTGTTTTTAGCCCAGATTACAGTGTCTGTCACATCCAGGCTGCCACAGCAGTGATCATTTCAAACACCTCTCTGCATCCCCTGGCTAATCCAAAAGAAATGACATCACCTGGTCACACTGGACTTGGATCAACTTTGTACTGCCCAGGAATTTGAGGGTACACAACTCCACTGTTTGCAAATGCATGCACCAGAGGATTCAAAAGCAGCTACTTCAAGAGTGAGTCAAGAAATCCCTGCAAGAAGCAAGTCTGTGGGACACAAGGCTGCACCCCTCCACAGAGGCAGGCACAGCACCTGCAGTCTGCTACAGGGCACTTAACTAACTTTAGAGGCTCAGATCCAGCTTAGCCCGACCTCTGAGTTTTCAGCTCTGAGCACCCCTGCCCCTCTCAAAGCATCAAATGCATTTCAAAATCCACTTCAGGAAGCTGCTGGCCTGCAACTCCCTGCTCAAAATCCCATCTACCCATCCAGCTGAGAGGCAGACAGCTGAGATGGCACCAACAGATTTACAGTCAGTCACTTGCCTCTTCTAAACAATTACCAAAACCTGTATTTTTATACATTGCTAATTCATGTGCTCATTCCCCACACCTTCTTACACTATCACCAGACAGTAGGAAACTGCTACAATACAAGGAAATTACATTTGTGCTTTAAAGACTGCAGGACAGAGAGAAAGGTGATACCAATGGGACAAGTTGATCCCCTACAGTGGGATTAGTTCCAATTTCCATGTTTATAAAATCTGGAGGAGTCTGTCAAGGAAATGGGTATAAGGGAGAAAGAAAAATAATTCTCAAAAATAAAAATAAAAATAATAAAGCAACAAAGATATGATTGGGAATGTCAAAGTTAACGTCATAAGAACTGGCAGCTGCAAAGTGATCATTCTCTGGAAGCAGCTCTTAGAATCAAAAGTTATTCTTGTTCCCATGTGAATGGTCCCTGTTAAAAAAGGGGAGCATTAATCTGATTTTCTTGACAGCTACAGTTTGGTATGTGCAGCGATTCTGCACCACAGGCATCATTTTTAAGGTCTTAAGATAACAGCCAAAATCCCAACTACTTTCTCTTCTGGGAAAACACTTGGATACATATATATGGAGGGAAATCTCACAAAGATTGTGCAGGCAGTAAGCTGACTGACTGCATTCTCCTTCCCCCTTAGAAACAGGGGAGCTTCTAGTTAGGCTCAAAGTCCTCATCCCACCTTCTGTCCCCATTCCAGGATACTACCTGGAGGCCACACTTACTAGATCCAATCATAAACAGATGGCTGGAGAAAACATGAGCATACTGATGTTAATGAAAATTAAGGCAATTGCAGAAAAGTAGACAAATTCACCAATAATGGGGAATTACAAAAGGGAAAATATAATGATTCATGTGACTGCACACTGACTAATCTGACAACCATTTCAAAGGGGAAGATGAAAAAAATGTACAATATTCAGCTGGTAATGTAATAAAATAACAGGACTACAGAAAATGCCCATCAAGGCTTTTTGAAGTACACGAGCACATTCTCAAAAACAATCTGAAATTAAGAAGAAAAACTCTGCTGGTAACATAAGAATAATGCAATTAAAATTTTGATATAGTGAAGAAGTGCTTGAGGATTTCCAGCGCTTTTTCCACAAAAGCCAGAGACTGATTACAACATTTACCTTCACAGGGAGATGACCCAAGCTACCCAGGAAGAGAGAAGTAGGAAGAGCATCGGTCTGCAAGCTAGTATCAAACAAACTCTCATTTGAAACAAGTCCAATTTTGAACACATTTACACAGTGACTAACATCTGTCAGGAAAACATGGTGGCACCTCCACCTGCTGAAATCTCGTAATTAGAACTGGATGGCTTTTAGAAAGCCATCCCCCAAGCCAGCAAAATGGCACAGGCCTCAAGATAGCAGTCAAGCAGCCTGATCCACAGAGATCTGTCTAGAAGATTAAATGATTCCTTTGAACTTGAAATCTTACAAATCTGAGTGCCAGTATACACTCAGGAGAAATAAGCAAATCAAGATACTTTTACTACTCAGGTACACATTTTAATTTTCTCTTGAAGGTTCTCTCTGCTCTTGGCGGACAGAGATGACTTTAGCAGACATATCCACTGCCACTTCTATCAGCCTGACAGAGTTGTCTAGCCAGAAGCAGGGGGCTTTGCTGAGCTACTAAGTCATAGACTGAACTTGCTCCAGCTCCTGTCCCAACCCCACTCCTTGTGATGAGCATGGAGCCACGCAGTGCCAATCTCAAAATTACGGCATTGGTAGGCCCACAGAGGAGAACATTTAGAGCTGGCCACAGCTCTGAAGCAGGCATGACCAGATCTCCTCTTCTAAAATGAATTGCTCCCTCCCTTCTTCCCTCTCAAAGAAAAGGGACCTCTTAATCTCCAAACAACAGATTTTCTCTGAAGAGGCACTAGAATAGATAATTGTTTCTATTAACACATAAAACGCAGCATAAGAAAGTGCTGTCAAAAGAGGAGTTGACAACAAATCTTCCCCTTTCCCATTGTGTCCATGCATCTCATGGGTTTTTTCCCACCTTGGTCCCCATCCAGCAACTCAACAGGTTTTAGAAAACAAAGTTACAGAAAACTCTGTATCTGGGTCCACTGCAAATACCTTCCTTTTCAAAACAGCTTAGAAGTCCAGAAGCATGTTTTTTCCTTCCCTTTCTCAGAAGCACTCTGCTTCTGTCTTCTGCTGGGCTCTCTCCAGCTTGTTCCTTTCACCCACTCCACACTTGTCTCTTTAGAGCATGTGCAGTGTGTCTCCCCTCTGGAGCACAGGGCAGGGAGGCATCCTCCTGTCCTCCACTCAGCCACCTCTTTACAGCAATTGTTACAGGGAACACGCAGGTACCATCTCTCTTGGCTTCTCTCTTGGTTTCTCACACAGAGAGACATAAGCTCAAGGAAAGTGACAACCTGCACCAAGGCAATTCCTCCAAAAGCAAGTTTTACACAGATGCACAATATGTTTAGCTCTCGGTGGAGCAGAAGGCAAGAAGCACAGTGCAAAACAGTTCCAGTGCATATTTCAGCCTGAGCCACGCAACAGAAATGAGGTTCATGTAATTCTAGCTAAGTGAAGTCAACCTTAAGACTAATTGTTTGGGATCCACCCAAGATAACCAATAATCTTAAATGCACCTATTTTGACAGCACAGAACCATCTCCTACTGGGAGCTTTGAATAAAGCTGCTGACACCAGCTCAACACGACAAAGTTCAGCTCATCAAAATAACATCTGCGAAGGGTTTTCAAATGGCAGCCTCATAACAATCTGTCAAACAGCCACAAATAAAAAACAGGAAAGGAAATACAACCAGGAAACAAAAAATGAGACACACACACCCCAGCCCCCAGAAAAGGTTTAAATAAGAGGTTTCATTTACAGAACTAAACACTACATTTTCCTAATTTCCTGTCACTAAATGCTCTTCCAAAACAGCAGGCCACGTTTTGCTCCTCTACATACACAAACTCTGTGCCCAGAGAAGGAATCCTCATATGCCTCTACACACACAATTTGGCAGCAAACAGTGGGAAAAGAAACAGTGTCTTTGCCAGAGCAAGAAAGGCTCTAAATGACAGCTTTTAGCTTTTGCCAAAATGAGTTTATTTGTGTGTGATCAAGCTGTCAGGAAGCACTGGAGGTCAATTCCACCCTGTGGAGCGAGAAGATGTGAAGAGAGCACCGTAACTCGCTGTACCTTACCCAGGAGGCCTGCCAGAGTCCGCATGTCCTTCTCCATCAGCGTGTACATCTCCTCCTCCGAGAAGCGCCCAATGCCATGGCCGTACATTTCCCGCTTCACGATTCCTTTGGTCAGATGGCAAAAGATCCACTTCAGCAAGTCGCTGAAGGGGCCAAAAAGCGAAACCATCTTTTGAGTCTCATGAAGATTTTCCACCCATTGGCAATAAGCTAAAGTCCTAGAAGGATGCAGAAAGAAGTTATAGCAGTGTAATCCCCAGTGAGCCCAACACCACCCTGCAGAGGCGTGCACAGAGGTCAGGCAGGTGAGTGCTCACTGCCCTGATGGAGAGGTAGCTTCCCTAAACAGCAGACTCCGAGGCAACTCAGAGTGCCAGCAGAGCAAGCCCAAAAAAAAATTTTACAGTACTTAGGCAGACTGCCTGGTGCTTATTCTCTCATTAAATCATGACTCACTCCAGGAGAAAACAAGATTCCTGTTGAAATATAAAGTAAAAGCTGCAGAATTCTGCTAAACTTGTGTAACAAAACGCAGTGCCAAACGGCTTTATTAGCTAAAGATGACTCATTGCACAGACCTGTGAAAGACAACAACAAAACAGCCCCCCAAAAATCAATCTTTCCCACCAACCTTTCTCCTTTCTATACTGCTCACACTTAGACAAGCAGTAACTTTGCTCCAACATAAATACTGAAGCAGTAATTTTTCAGAAGATTTCACTTCTCCTTGGAAACTAAGAATAACACGATCTTTAAAAAGTAAAATATAAAAAAGAGGTAGTGGTCATTAGGTTGGTTTTCTCATGTACAGTTTCCTCTCTTCAAAATGTTGATTTCATGAGACATTTCTAAAGGACACTGTTGCCTTCCATGTTTTATTGAATGGCAAACATTATTTTATAAAGTCTTTTTAAAAAAATCTGTTTCACCAGCTTAAAGTTTTGTTTCCCACATGAGTTTTTGTTCTTTGTCAATATTATAGGCAAACATGTCTTGATTTGTTGCTCCAGAAACTTAAGGAAAAGCAACATTAACTTTTTTAATATCCAGCATCTTCAGAAATTACAAATAAACCACAAAGACCATATATATGAACTTTTGTCACCAAGTTCAAGGTTGTTGGAAAAACAACTAAAGACATCAGAGTAGACAAGAAAAATGCAGGAAACCTACAGGGTCTCAGAAACACTGTGAATTGATACACATATTCCTATCCAAGCCATTCCAAGGCTTCATTGTTTAAGTTTGGAATATTACTTCAGTTTTAACACTGTACATATTTCCAGCTCCACATCATTTCCTTAGTGCTGGTATGATTAACCTAATTCAAGAAAGGAAAGGAAAAAAAAAGCCATTATCTCCTGGAGAACTCCTGTGAGTTTTGATAACATACATTTTATCAAACTCACGTTGTCTACTGCAGTTCAATGCCTTCTGCTCTGTTTTCACTGAAGTCAGCAACAGTGAGGTGTGAACAGGTTTTTGCTGCAAACGTATAAACAGGGAAGAACAAAAACACACCTGCTCTGCTTCTGATGGCTTTGACCCTCCACAGATTACTCCACAACCTCCAGCAGTGTATAATTATAACAAAAGCATCCTGCTGACATTTTGCGTGTTTCAACACTACTTTTAGAATGGGGTGTTCTGCACAGTCCTGGTTTTTCAAACTTGATGGATAAACTCAAGTCAACAAATGCAGCAGCAAAGAGCTACTGAAATTCCTAAAGCACTGACTTTGTCTGGAAGATGTGGGGTGAGACTGCCCCAGTTCCAGGAACAAAGGTAAAACAGGATTTAAGACAAATGGAAACAAGGCTGCCCTGAAAGCGTAAGGGCACTCTATAGAGCGGAATGTTGCAGCAGTCATGTTTCAGTGGCCTGGCAAAGGACAAGGTCTCTTCAGCAGGTACAGCTCTGAATGGGAAAAACTCCTGATGTGAACACTAGGAAATAATTAAAATACTATGACTTGGGTTGGAAGGGACCTTAAAAATCATCTATTTCCAACTAGATGTCCACTGCAGGGACACCTGCTCCATGGGCAGGGATATTACCCGTTAATCTAACAGGTTTTTTTAATCACCATTAATCAGGTTGCTCCGAGTCGCATCCTGGCCCAGTCCCAGCCTGGCCTTGAGCACTTCCAGGGATAGGGCATCCACAATTTTCTAGGCAACCTGTGCCTCATCACCCTTCAAGTAAAGAATTTCTTTCTAACATCTAATTTACATCTCTCCTCTTTTGGGTTAAAACTGATTCCCTTGTCCTATCACTATCTACCCATGTAAAAAGTCACTCTCCCACTTTTTTTAAGCCCCATCTAAGTACTGGAAGGACACAACAAGGTCTCCCTGAAGCCCTCTGCTCTCGATGCTGAACAACCTCAGCTCTCTCAGCCTGTCTTCACAGGAGAGGTGCTCCAGTCCTCTGATCATCTTTGTGGCTTTGTCTGGACCTGCTTAACAGGTCCAGATCTTCCTCATGCCGGGAGCTCAGTTGAGCTGGAAAACAGGTGGCATCTCACAAACACAGAATAGAAGGGAAAATCACCTCCCTTGACTTCTCTTGATGCAGCCCAGCATGCTACCTCACACTGTTGGCTCATGTCCGGTTTTTTTCATCCACCAGAGCCCCCAAGTCCTTCTCCACAGTACTGCTCTGAATGAGTTCTTCTCCTAATTTGTAAATTATTATTATTTTAATAAGCTAAGAAGAACTTGAACTCAGAAAGCACTGCTCTGTCTTACTGTAAACACCCTCCTCCCCCAGGATGGACCTGACCTGCTTCATCTGGCAACTCTGCAATACAATTTAGTTCCTTTAGGACAGCAGGCCTGGCCTGGAGAAGAGCAACAAGAAAAAGAAGGCAAAACAAAACAGAAAAAGAACACAGGAACTCCACTGCAGCAACCCAGTTGCACAAAATTAAACCTGGCCCTATGGACTTGCCATCATTATTGCTCACTCCAACCACACCAGTGAGCTGGCATCACATCAAGAGTGATCAACCATGCCCAAAATTATTTTAATTTCATAAAACAGAATGAACAAGGTTTCCCACAAAGCTAATTGGCCCATACTTTAATGCAAAAATACATTTCCCCAGAGCTCACTTTCTTGTCATGGGAGAGGAGGTCTTTGGGTCTGGAATAGGCAGAAATCAGATCAGACTTAATGACCAGGACAGTAATGGAGAACTACACAGGATTTAAGTAAATCCTGCTTAGGCTAAACTGTCAGGCACAAATCTTAAGACATCTGCTTGTCCCTCTGAATGAGCAGAACTGTTACATATCCCAAATGTCAAATTTGTATGGGAACTGAAGGCAGCTAAACAGACAGTCAAAGGTTACTTCCAAAATGTTACAGTTCTGAGTAGACAAAACAAGGAAAAAAGTAGTCTCTGATTGAGGGAGAGATAAAAACACTTTTAAAAGCGGCTTTACAAGCACTTTGTTGAAGTTATTCTATTCAAGGGTTCATTAATTTGTGTTTTCTACTCTTCTCAAATTTTAATTCCACCTATCACTCCTCTATTCATACTACATTAATGGAGTATTATCAATATTACAAAAGGTTAGGAAATGCCAGAATTCAGTAGTCTACATAATCTACTTCACTACAGCACAACTATACATTTTACACCAGAGTAAATATTTATGGGATGACATAATTGTTTTAAATACTGAACTGAATGGAGCATTTTGGGAAACATTACCATTTGCATTTGTGCTAGCACATCTGTACAAATCTTAGAGTATAAATAAAACAATAATGCATTAAAGAGCAATGCTGTAGGGGTGAAGTAAATCCGAAGTCTAAATGTAACAGCAGCTTTGGCCTCAATACATAAATCAGGCGAGGAGATGAAGAAAGTGACTCATCAACAGCAGCTTGCCTGATTATCCCAAAACTGTTTGAACCTCAAGACAAGGGGAAGGCATTCACAAGAATGTGAACAGGACGTTATTTTCCTATCTGAACCTGTGCAGACTAGAATTTCTTGATATACAAAAGGATTGTAGAGACAAATCCATTCCACAATCAGCTGTAGAAACCCCACCCGCTGTGCAACTTCTCAGAGCAACTGGCTTTTAAGCCACAAGTGGCATTCAAGCCTCATCACTGTCAGCAGTAGGAGAGACGCTACTCTTAAAATTGGCTTGATGTATTCAAAAATATTTACACTATAGAAATATTTTTATGTTTAACACGTGGCAAGTCTGAATACTGACCAAAGTCAGATTCATCCATATTCTCATATCATGCTCTTCCTGTACTTCAAGCACTCATCACATACGATGCATGCTTCTTGAAAGACAAAGCAAGAAACAAGTCAAATGTATTTGCAAGTCTATATATACACATACATTTATAAATCACACATGTATTTATAAATCACTACAGCTGTGTTTGACAATACAGCTCAACCAATCTAACGGGTTAGTCTGCTTAAGCCGAATATTCGAGGCTTTATGTTCTCACTAAGTACATTAGTGTCACAGACCTAAGATCCATCTCCGGAGATCAAAGTGACAGAAAGCATCTCACAGTGACTGCTAGCCCTACAGGCACCAGGACCTGCCTGGCCTGAATCCCAGCAGAACTGTCGAGCCCAGCATGCCAGTTCCAGAAGGGAGTGAGAATCAGGCCTCTCTTAACCAGAGGTCCAATCCCACAAATGTGCAGCAGTTACACCAAAAACCCAACGCACTCCCCAAGAGTGGCTGTGAGTGCTCCATTGGTTCCTGGGGGCCCATGGGTCACTGCAGGCAGTGGAGCTGACTCAGAGCAAGTGTACAGAAGATGACAGAGGTCTGCATTGCATCCGAGACCTGGGGTGAGAGTCACAAAATTATTCCACTTCCATCTCTTCACTACTGGCTTGCCTCAACACCCATTCAGCTTAGAGGACTATTTTTTCTTCTGCCAGCTAAACACAGCAAAAGCCTAATGGCTTACTGCATTCTCCAGGGAATGGAGCTCCAGCACTAGCTCCAAATCAGTCTTGTGCATCTCAGAGGTACGGTGTAACCCCAGCACAGAAACAGGTATGCTCACTTGTCTTTCTGCCTGAGCCCTGCCGGGTGCCACAGCCTGGGGCAGAGAGAAGGTGTCCAGACGAGGAGGTTCTAACAGCCCCACACTGCTCTCAACTCCAGCCAAAGCAGCCACTTCCACATGTAAGAGGCACTAACTGCTGAAGATGAGCCACTGCCTTGGCAAAACAAAACATTTCTGGAGGAAATGCTGAGCTTCACCCAGGGACAGCGCACCACAGGATTTACTTTTCTTCTTTGTCCGATAAATGTACTACAGCATTACTTATTTAAGATGAAGCTAGTTCGCGTGCTGCTGGCAACGAAACAGTAGGAATCACATGACATATCACTGCTTTAGAGGCTTGGCTTTATATACCTTATTCTGCAGAAAGGCAACCACTGTTTCAAATTCCTCACCATGGGACAAGAGGACACCAAAAAAACCCTAAGCTTCTGGTGGGAAGGTTCAGGGACAGATGTGAAGGGACCCTACAACCACAGATGAAATGCTGTCAAGGTGAAATATGGTCCTACACAGTGAAAGCCTGATTTTACTTTGGTGTAAGCACAGGATGGTCAAAGTTGTTCTCCAGAAATAACAGCAGTGCAAGTGCAACACCTCATGGCTCAGGCTTTGCCTGCTACAAGGAATCTGCAAAGTATAACCATGCCAACATATCAAGCCTCTGGTACAGCCAGAGGGACACACAGTAAGACTTTGAGTTGGACTTTTGACTGCACTGCAGCAAAGATACATGTCTTGGAGGAACTCAGCTGTGTGACTACACAGGAAAGGAAACAGGGATACACTGCCAGGCATGCACATCTCTGCTATTGATGCAACTTTGTCCGCCTGTTTTAAAGCCCCCTCTCTGGGCCAGTGCCTAAATTTGCAATACCTGTCTCCCACACTTGCCTGTGTCACGTCCAGCAGTACCCAGCCAGCTCCAGGGGAGCCTGGATGGACGGACAACAGCTTTACAGAGGATAGCACTTTGTAATTGAGACACAACAGCAGTGTAAGCCTGCCATCAGCAATGATACATTTAACGCAGTTAAATCTATGAACCATGAAACAACTGACACTAAGGCAAGGAGATGAAGCATTAGGGGACTAAAAGGCTTCATCCTCCCTTTGGCAGCTGTAATAGCTGAGGGAGGGAAAATGAACCCAAAAAAAGTTAATTTACAGGCTGCCTGTATCATGTTTGGGAGGCTATGACACTGCAGATGGGTATAACTGGTGAAGGCCACACTTCTTGGAAGGCATAGATTTAATTTTTAAACCAAATCACTTCAATCTGCTAATTACTGAGTGCTAAAATTGTTCACAGGAGACACTAAAAATTATTTGAAGAACTATATGTACACGTATTGCTGCTGATCTTCAATCAAAAGGTGAAAGAAAAAGCAGCTAAATGCATTCCATTTAAAATTCACACATTGTTTTGAAGAAAAAACGTGCAACATAAATGTAAAACTTAGTGTAGCAAGGACTTCAATGCATACTGGAAAGTAAACTATTGGGATAAAGCCTTGTGCCTGCTAAGGCAGCAAATGCAGCATCCAAGATGCATGTCTGACCAGTTGTCTATATGCCCAGACTGGAAAGGGCACCTAAAAAGGACTAAAACGTAAAGCACCAAGGAAAATATAGGTATTATTTTCAAAGGTATCAGTAAAATGCATAAAGTACCAGAAAGGTTCTATTTCTATTTTCCATTCATACACACACTTCAGCTTCTCAGGATACTGTGGCTAATACTGTACACTACCAACTGGCAGTGCTGTCAACAATACATAGCAACAGGAGTACCCTGTGTTACAGAAAAGGCAATGATCTCTACTACAATCACTCACACGTAATTAAAATCAGCAAAAATAATATTCTGGATTCACCACAAACACTGGGTTCACTCCTCTACACTCCCCAAACCACATATATATTCAGCCACCTTGATCTTCTGATCTTTATTAAGAAAGCTGCTCCTATTCAGAAGTCATGTTGAACAGAGGAGCATCCCACTGCTGCTTCCTTCTACAAAGCTGCAGTCAAGGAGCCTGACTTTAACTTGCTTACACAGGACAACTTTTCAAGGGAATTATCCCTGCCTCATGGCACTGTACACATAAAGGAGCATCAGTTTCCTAGAATGAAGAGAATTGTGAAGCTAATAATTGGGTGCCCAAGATTTCTGCAAGAGAAAAGAAGCATTCATGTCCCATGAGGCCCGAGCTCAGGGACACATCTGACAGCACAAGAACAGCCAGCTCTGCCATGCAAGCTTACCAGTACAGGTGCTCCTCCACCATTTTGGTCACAGCTCTGGAAACAGCTCTTTCATGGGGACCAAGGTGTTTGTTTAAATTCACTCCAAGTTTCTCTTCCAAAAAGTCAATAATGAACTCGGTGCCAGATACTTTCTTGTGATTGTATTCAATCCAAGGCATTTTCCCTTGAGGGGAAAGTTTTCCATCAAAATAGTTCTAAGAAAAAAAAAAATCAAATAAACAAATAAATACACAGACAAAAAACCCCTTTGGGTTCTGCTCCAATGAGAATACATATTTTTAAATAATTTTCTGTGTTTCTAAAGAAACAAATCCACAAATCCAACAAATCTTTCTTTTTAATTAACCCTCTATAATACCAGAGGCTATTCAATCAGAGCAGCAGCTTTACCCTACATGACAATTCAGGAAAAATTATTTCCAGGCCCTGCAAGGTGTTCCATGCTTTTATGCTGAATGCCATGTGATATTATATTATTTATTATTTAAATACCTGGGTTAGCTAAGGTTTGGAGATGCTCAGATCTCACAGAAGATTGGACCCATTATTCTAAACAAGTTTTAAATCACAGGACTCACAACTAAATTCAGTTCCTGCACACATCTGCACTTTTCATGTAAAAGTACCACCAAAAAAAAAAAAAAATTACTATCCAACTCAGATGGCTGCATAAGGACAAAACACACACAATCACAAGTGTACATGAAAGGCGTATCATTCCCTCCTGAGCAGAAGGGAAATCTGCTTTCAGCAACTTCAAAACTTACAAATCTCAGACATTTACACACGTACTTGTTACAACTGGGTCTCCCAAGAGGCTAGCACAGTAGAGCACAGCTGAATACTGCTGTGCCTGCTCAGCACAGCACTCACACAGAAGCAGCAATGTGTTTATTCCATGACAAGGTAAAACACAGAGATTAAAGAATTTCCGTCTCGTGTAACAAGCAGCTGCTGGCTACCAAAATATGATCAGACATTTGTCTTCAATTCTTAGTCCTGAAGGCAGAGACACAGGGCTTTTTCCTATCTTGTGATACCCATCCCCACATCCTGTTATTTAGTGAATGAAAACTCCTAGCACAGAAAGCTGAGCAGTAAAGGCTCTGCATTCAATCTCTGGCAGTCACCTCAAGCATTTCAGGACCTAGCTCCTAATTGCTGGAGGTTTAAGGTTTGTAGCTCTGGATTGATCTGTTTGGGTCCCAAGTATTTACCCTTCCTGAATCCACTTAAGATGGATTAAGGTGCTCTGGCAGCAAGAAGCATAAACCAGAACACAACTCCCGCTCAGTCTGAGAGTGCCAGCATCCTGCCACTCCAAATGCAGATGTGCAATGCACTAGGATCACGCAGCCATGAAAACAAATGGGCAACACTTCTGGGAAACAATGCCTTCTGGCTGTAGCCTCTTTCAGCGTTTGTGCCCAAACAAACAGCATGGCAGGGACACTGGATGATATCATGTCTCACCCACCACACCGCTGCGTGGGTGAATAAAGCACCTGAATCCCTCCCACCCGCTTGTGTGGGTGACACGGGGGCCATTCCATGGCACAAGCTCTAAAACCATTCAATGTTTGAAACTGAAAGGGGAGCACTGCCCTGTCCTTCCACCTTCCAAGATCCTTCCTTCTTCAAAAATGGTCATTCAGCACTGAAACTGACTGATAGATTTCCATAATTTTTCATTATAACTTTACTCCAGAAGCACAAGGTTTTCCTGGAACTACACACCATGTTTAGAAGATCCTTAGCATTACTGGCTTAATCTTTATTAAGCCCTTCCATTAAGATACTTCCCTTCTTGTGCACAAACACTGGTGGTTTGCAGAAGCTGGACTTGAAGATGTGTTTATTACATCTTGCAATTACTGCAGTCCATACCATAACCCAGAAAAAAACCAAGCTGTTATTACTCAGCTGCACATTTCTTCAAGCACATGTATCTAATACATATAAATACATTGCCTGAAAAGATTTTCATTACATACTGTTTATCAAACAAAATAGGAAATATCTTTCGGTGACCTGAGAAAACCTTCATCTCTTGAGAAATCTGTTATACTGTTCTTGTATCCACTGTTCTCAAACAGACATTTTTAGGCTTGAAAACTCTGTATCCTTATGGCTGATACTAATTGCTATCAAATATTTATAAATTTTCCACTTAAAAATTGTTCCAGCTGCTAAGCAGGGAAAAGCTATGGCAGCATTAAAAACCAAAAGCAAACCAAAAGAATATCCCTTTTCATTCACAGTACATTAAGTGCCAGCACAGCAACAATAGCTCTACTGAACCTCATTTACAAGGAATTTATAAAAAGAAGGACACAAGGTATTTCTAGGTTAATTTCATAGTACTATGCAGAAGAAATCAGATTCCACATTTTCAATTACTCCTGTTTATGATTTTACGTTCACTCACATCTTTTCCTAAGGAGTCTGCCATTTCCACAGACCTGGCATGAAAACAGCACATTCCCACTGTGCTAATTATTTATCAGGTTACATAAAGGCTCAGCTCCTCATATTCTCCAGGAAATCAAGGAATACCCAAAAGATCTTGATGAGCACACAAATGGGGCTCTTTCAAAGCAAGCTTTACCAAGAAAAGCATCAAATGTTTTGAAAACCCACTAGGGATTATGACAGCCCAGCTGGGGTGGGGCTGCCCAAATCATTTTTCATGGGAACTCTCACATAGAGAGGCAGATTCAAGAAAACACAAGCACATGATAACAGCACATGTGTTGGGAGAAATTCAGGTGAGAGTAAGGTAGGAATACGTCACTCTACTCCAACCCTCACGTGCCATTAAAGCAGGTTGTATTAACACAAAGCACAGTACTCAACAGTCTGATGCACTACAATAAACACAAGGAATCAAAAGTGTAAAAGCGGTCTGAGCATCGCACTGTCTTCTCTTCACTCCATTTCATAACCCTCCCCTCCTCAGCAAGGTGATGACCACAGCAGGTCTCCTGGGATGAGCACTAGTGGCCACCTACAGTGCTTCTCCATCATGGCCCCTGACAGTGTGCAGGGAAGCAAGGTGTTTCCTTCTGAATCCTCCCTACACACCCACCCTGCTGCCTGCCAGGCAGCCATCGGCTGCCTCTGTCACCTACAGCATCCTAAGGGTAACACAGTCATGAAGGAACAAAAGGAAATTCTACAGGCAGAGTACAAGAAACCATAGCCAGGAACAGTTCCCCCTTCAGTTCCCCTGTCGCTCAATCCCACAGCAGCATCCATACTTTCTTTCCTCCACCTGCTAGAGTCCAATGCAGCACCATACTCATAACATAAGGAGAGAAACAACATCTGCTTCTTCCAGAAAAAAGGAGCTGTGTCCTCAGCTCATAAGCTCAGCTCCACCAAACTTATCTCTAAAAGCCTTAAGAGGGTCGGTAACCCCACAAACACCTTAAACCCATGTAAGCCAGCATGGCTAAAAGCACCAACCTGGTGCTCCCAGCACCCATTCCTGCTCCTCCAAAATGGCATACAGAGCATGTGGGGAACCAAGTTGAGTTAAAACTAAATAAACTAAAATGTCATGCCTCTAGCTAGGTCAGCTCTGATCAGCCTGAGCTTCCACAGAAAAGCATGTGCAGGAAGGGACAGGAAGAAGCAGCTGAAGGTAGGAATGTTGCTTTTGATGGTCTTGTCAGTTTAGTGTACTCACAGCTATTGAGTATTGAGGGATAGAGAGACATGCAACACCAAAAAGCAATGCTGACATTCAGTAAAAAACATAAAGAGGGGAGGATAATCCTCTGGAAATTCCTCTCTTCAAAAAGTTGTGTAATTTCTGACCAACATGAGCTCTCTAAACGACTCCATCCTGAACCACACAAATGCGGTGTTATCCTTCAGAAGTGGCCATGTCCCATCATGTCCCACAACCATCTTTTATAACACAGCTCTCTACAGCTACTCTCCACCAGAGCAAACTTGAACATCACAAACCTTTGAACTGCATCAGCTGCCACTGGAAAGAAAAAAGATCTCACCAAGAGAATCATCCCCTCAAACATGCAATTTCTACCCAAATTATTTTGAGAAAAGGAATGTGCACAAAGTCCTCCTGCTCAAAGGACAAGTTCATGCTTCAGAATTTTGCAAGTTCTGTAAACCTAAATGAGGAAAATACATCCCACAGGATGGAAGTCTTCCTCTTTAGTACTCCCATGTGTCTGATTCAAGTACTACTGAGTTGTAAGGAAACACTAAACTCAGGCTTTTAAAAAATTAAGCAAATGTAATGATTAGACTTTCTTTCTCCACCAATGTAAAGGAGTTTAGCCACACATGAAGCTAAATATCAATGGCAAATGTGTTAAAAAAAAAAAGCTGTAATAGCATTGGTTTTCCACTGTACAATATTTGACTTATACAAAACATTCTTCCTTGGTATGGAGTAAAATGCCAAACGTACATTACTTAGGAAAAAAAAGAGGGAGAAGAAAAAAGAAAAAAAAACCAAAAAACAGGCATTTCTTTTACCTAAGATCTTAGTTACATACATCATCATTATTTCATCATCTTAAAGGCATTCAGTGCTTAACACACACAAAAGAAGAAAACCATCCCATGTCTCAAAGAGCCTGTGTGCTGTACAGCTTGCCAACACCACAAGATGTGTGCCACGCCTGCAGCGTCCCAACTCGACCCCAGTGCTAATAGGCAAGACTGTGAGATTCAAGTGTCCACTCGCACAGCTTTCACTCGCTAGAGTAGCTCAGGCTTCATTCCCTGCAGGAAGATGGCATGGGATGCACCCAACCACAATTAAGGAGCAGCAGACATGGCCTCTGAAAGCAATCCTGTCTCACTTCACTAGGGAGGAAGCATCAGCCACGGGAGGTGAAGCAAAAGGTAAGCACCTCTTTCCTGGAGAGCTGCAGAGATAAGGCCTCCAGAAAAACAAGAACCTGCAGCTGTCTAATCTTGATATCTTTAGCATGGTGAAATTCAAGGATGACATAATCAAATAAAGCAGTGTTCTGCTTCAGTTTTGGGGTGTTATTTAATGTTATATAAACTCCAGACTATTCTCCCACTTCAGCATTTCCAGCCAAGTTAACTTCTAACAATGATTTAGGTTTGCCAGTTAAATCTACAGCTGTTCCAGATGATCTTATTCAAGTCATATCTTTAAAGGTTATACACCAAATTCAATTGGAGACATAAAAGTGTTGGCATATCCATCTAGCTGTAGGTGTATGTTTACATCTCCCTGGGTGAGAGAGACAGAGGGGGATGAGAGGCAGGATGCCCATGTACCATTTCATGCAACCACAGAGAGCTGCAAGGCAAAGGCAAACTGCTGATGTACCTGGTAGGGTAAATCAGCCATCCTCAAGTACGTTTCCATTTTCAGGCAGAACGGGGATAAACTCGGAACGCCATTCCTAGGCCTTGAAAACTGATGCAGTATGATAGCATCTTTCGAATCGAGCTCTTCCTCTTTACTGTAAAAAAATTAAAAAAAAAAAAAATTAAAACGGACAGGTGCGTGATACATCAGTACATTGAACGGACAAAGGAGAAACCCCGGCCCTGGAAACACACTCGTCAGCCCTTAGGGGGCTGCTGCAGGTTTTGGCTGCCCGGGTCCGGAGGCAGCGAGAGGGCCCAGTCTGGGCCACCTGTGGGGGCGAGCGCAGGGCTCGCCGCGGAGCCGCCTCCTGCGCTGCTGCAAAGGGGAATGGGGGAAAACGGGGGGAAGGGGGGAAAAGAAAGGTAAATGGCAAAAGCACGGTGATGGAGAGTCCCCACCCCCCCAACACGCCGGACCTCTCCAACCTGACCAGGCAGGTGTAAGCTGCTCCGAGCGCGGCCGCGGCTCCGCGGGGAGCGCCCTGGGCTCGCCGCGCCGCAGCGCCCGCGCCGCTCCCGCCCGGCAGCCCCGCAGCCTCACCGAATGGCCAGCAGCTCGTGGAGCAGGTACGCGGCGGCGGCCAGCAGGGCTCCGCCCGTCAGGTACAGCGTCTTCTTCCACCAGGAGTCGGAGCCCAGCGCCGCCATGGTGCCGCCGCCGCCCGACAGCGGGAAGGCGACGATCTCGCCCCCATAGAAGGCGGGCGGCGGCTCCTCGGGCCCCGCGCACCAGCCCAGCGACAGGCTGCGGTTGCGGCTCAGGTCCGCCACGCAGGAGCGCGGCGCCGCCAGGCCCACCCCCCACAGCATCCTGCGCCCGGCACCCGCATCCCCCGCCGCCGAGCCGCCCTGCCTTGCCCTGCCCTGCCTTGCCCGGCCCGGCCCGGCCCGGCCCGGCCCAGCCCAGCCCGGTGCTGCCGGGCCCAGCCCGGCCCCGCGGCGGGGAAGGGCCGCGCCGCGCTGGGCGGCTCCGGCGGCTCCCTCGGCCGGCGCTGCGCGGCTGCGCGACCGGGCTGGGAAGGGAGGGGATGGGGAGGAGAAGGAGGGGATGGGGTGGACCGGGCCGGGTGTGTCCTGCCCTGCCCTTGCGGAGTCCGTCGGGCCCGGCAGGCGCTGTCCAGAAGTGAGAGCGGGGAGCCGCCGTGCCGCGCTCGGAGGGCTGTGTGTATGCCTGCCCTGTTAAAATGCCCGCGGTCCGAGCATCGCCGCGCTGCTGCTCCTAGAGGAATAGAATTCTCGTATTCACCCTGAATTTGGGACAAAAAGCCACACACACATCCCACCCCATCCCCCCTTCGGATGTCTGGCCGAGGCTGAGCATTGCCATACTGTGTCTGTCAACACCGCGGCGATTTTCTTATTATTATTCTGGTGCTCGATGAGGTGACTGAGGAAAACATCTCGCTGAGCAGAAAGGGAAGCAAAATGGCTTCAAAGCAAATCCCTTGGCCCACAAGGTCGTGAGATTTTACTGGCATTGAGGGTCCCAGCATGCCACTAGGATCTTTGGGTACCCCATGATGGCACGAGCAGGACTTCACCTACTTTCTGCCAAATATCCTTGGCTCTGCATGTCACACCAACCCCAAGACGCTTTGTTTTTTGAGTAATGCCATTGCCTAAATAGTCCTTTGGCAAATGCTGTTTGCAAAGCTGCTCCAAAATGTTCCCACAAGTTGGATATTTTACCACGCCATCAGGCAAGAGAAATGACCTTATCTTTAACACAAATGGACCAACTTTCAGTGTCCAGGAGGGATGGACAAAGTGTGTAACCAGGACTTTGTAAATGCTTCACCTCAGGATATGGGACAGATGGGACAAAGGAGGTGAATGAGGAAGAGGAGGACCCCAAGCAAACTCATGAAGTTCAGATCCATATAGTAACTTCTAGTACCAGCAGTGGCTGGTTTTGCATTTAATTTTGCTGTGTAACATCAGTGAGAGCAACTTGGAGCTGTCAGGAGAGATATAGGTTGGATGTTAGGGAAAGGTTCTTTACCCAGAGGATGTTTGGATGCTGGAATAGGCTCCCCAGGCAAGTGGTCACAGCACCAAGCCTAGCAGAGTCTAACAAGTTCTCAGGTGTGGTTCTTGAAGTTGTCCTGTGTGGGGCCAGGAGCTGGACTTCTGTGACCCATGTGGTCCTTTCCATCTCAGGATATTCTATGATTCTGTGATTTTATGAGCTGGCTCTGCCTCCTACCTGCGCTCACCAGGGAAGGTTGCTGTGCTCTGCAACTTTCCTGCAATAGCTCCTTGCAGCATTTTGTTTTGTTCCTCACTTTTAGCTTGTTGTTTACATATATTCAGTAGCCACAGGCTGCCATGCAAATATGTGTTTGATACTGTGCTGATATTTCACTCTCAGGAGTCAATGTGATCAGAGAGGTCACAGCAAATCTCATTTCACTTACAGGTTATGCCCTCCAAAAGGTGCTGCATTTCTTTGTACTCATCCTTAGCAAGGTTCTGGCTGAGCAGCTTCTGCACATCCCACATGACAGGTGATGCACAGGTAATGAAACAAGAGTGGAAAGTGAGAGCAGCAGCCTTTTCATGCCACAGCTGATCATTTGCAGGCAGGACAATGAAGAGACAAAGAAGGAAAGTGCTTTTTCTCTGCTACAGCACCTGCAAATCTCAGGCTGGAGATTTGTTTCAAGTGGCAGACAGCCTAATAAATCTGGACTGTCACAGCCTGGTAGCTGGTCTCAGCTTTTGTTCCTGCATGGGAATTGCTTACTGTGTTACTGATAAGAGGGATCCAGTTACAGATGGGATCTAAGTTTCTGTGAGGGCAGGGAGAGGTCCTGGGCATCCACATCCCAGCTGCTGCCACTGCTTGACTCTCTGAGACAAATGAGCTATCTTAAAATCTGTGTTTTTATCAATGGCTGGCACAGGTGGGGAAGACCTGTGAGGGAGATGAGAGAGGGAAGGTCCTAGCACAGACCCAGAAAAGTTAGGCAAACCTGGATGCATTACTGCAGTTTATGCTCTGAAAATTGATGCTGTTTTGGTAGTCCAGCTTATGCCTGGTTGCCCCAGGATTCTTAGAGCAGGACTTCAGTTGGGTGTTTAGCATTTGCTCAGTAAGGGCACTGCTATCCTTCTTTTGGTGGAGGGCTTTATGCTGTGTCAATCCCATTTTGGCTGCAGTGTTGCCTGGAAGCTACAAGGGTCCAGACCATAACGATGTCTCCTAGAATAGTGTGGGAAGCCTCAGCAACAGAGCACATGTATCTCATGGTATGTCAGAAACACATCTGCATAGAAACCCCAGCAGCCTTGCTCTCCTGCTCATAAACAGGATTTTTGGAGATTGATTATGACCTGCATGGTGCTGACCAGACCTGGCCATTTAAAAGGTGCAGGTCCCAATATCACATCTTATTTGCCAGAGTTTAACAGCAAATCAAGAACATAGGTAGAACACAAGAACCCTCATACCTGTCCCACATGAGGTTGTCTCGCTAGTGGTGCTCTGCCAATCTTTCTTCCTTCAGGTTTCAAAGATTTCTGCCAGCAGGTACTGAATCCATTTGGCCTGGAAGTCTGGTAGTCAAGCTTATCCACAGGTGAAACAGCAAAAAGCACGTTCTTAGCCTGCCTTTTCCCTGGCTGTGGAAGAATGCCATGTCTATTCCTTCAGACACTGTTGCCTGTGGCAAATGTCCTATATTAGAGAGGATTATTAGCTGGTAGCAGGTATTGTTTTTTGCTCCTGTGCATTACAAGTGCTGCAGTCTGGGTGGTCCCTGAGATATGGTCTGATTTTCACAAATTTGACTCAAAGAGGTTCACAAGTGATGTCCACTGTACTGGCAGCTGCCTCACTGTCTTGCTCAGGGATAGCTAATTAGCATGTTTGCTAAATTACTACTGTTCACTTTTTTGAGTGGGGAAAAGAAGAGCTAAGAGTGATACACTCAAAGCCTGTCTGGCTGCAAACACACACTGAGTGCACCACAGACTGGAACAGTAATCCCTCAGATACATCACACAGAGCAAAACAAGATCTAATACATTAAAGTACACTTCTATCTGTAATCTGTTCTACTGCAGCTGCTAAAAGGAAAAGAGAGTAACAGAATACAACAAGTAGATTTTTCTAGTTAACATAAATCTAAGTTTGTTCTATAGCAAGCCAGATTTTTCTTCTAAAGTCTGCAATTTGATTTGGGGGCAGGAAGGCACTTACAATGTTACTACATTCTGTACATTGGCATAAAGACTCTTGATCTTTTGATCTTGATCTTGATTACTTTTTTTTTTTTCTGTAATGTCCTTGAGTTCATTGCACATCTTTTTAAAAGCCTGAGGTTACCATGGCAAGCTGCCCACAAAGGTGGCATCGGGTGTGGAAACCACAGTCTGAACCCAGTGGTTGTGATGGGACTTTGAAGAGTGCCAGAGCACAAGCTGTCCCATCTGTGTCTTAGCTCAGAACTGAGAAAGCTTTTTAAAGATCAGAGCTCATGCTCTGAGCTCATGCTTACCGCAGGTTTTACTTTCACGTACTGCTGCCAGATGGGTTTGAAAAGCAGAGTTTCACTGGCCAGATCTCCCTTGGGGCTTTAAGAAATAGGGCCACCCATTTTCCACTCACCTCTTGCACTGTGCTCATCCGTGACTCCTACTCACTACCTCTCTCTTTTCCAAGTGCTCAGAGGCTGGGCAGCTTTGGACAGCTCCATGAATCAGCGTGGGTTGGTTTTACAGGTTGTTCTGACTGAAGTGAAAGCACCTTGCTGTGCCCTTGCACGGGGACTGGCTGTTCCCAGCTCAGGCTGGGCTCTCACTTCGTGCGGGGGTCATCATCCAGTGGTATGGAAATGCTTTCTTTCTCTTTGAAGCAGCCCAGACTTCCTGAGCCCTTCACTGTAGATGACATAATTTAAGGGGTTTTGTGGTGAGGGATGAGTTTATGAGAGATTGAAAAAAGCTTTTTCATTGCCAGCAGGCTTCCAGGATCCTTCTGAAACAATCACTGACTGCTGCCAGGATTGGTTTTGTTGTAATATTAATGATCTCTCAGGGCAGCTTGAGTTTCATAAACATGTCTTTTTAATTATTCAGTTAAAAATAGCCAAGGTATAGATGCAAAACAGTAATGCTGTGTTTCAGTTTGGATTTAGAAAAGGAGTTAATGATACTTTAATGGCATATAAAGGTACAAATGCATAGAAAATACAGAACATCAAGAATTTAAACTACTTCAGTGCTATACGGAAGTGTCTGTAAGTCCACATTAAGTGCAATTCCAGCAGTTCTCCAGAGTTTACTTTGCACTTGCTGGTAAACAAAGCCATTGTCTAAGGCAACACATATCCTGAGGATGCCCTGAATGATGTAACTCAAGTTCCTTGCTTTCACAGGAAAAAAAAAAAGAAAAAGCCTTTTCATAAAACCTCCTGCCTTGTGCAGGTGGAAGAACTCAGGCTGGTAGCTGGGTACAGCTGACTGCTACTCAGCTGACAGACCTACAGTCTCACAATTCTTTAGTTGTTTTTAATTTTATTACTCTGTTTTGCAAGCTTTTTGGACAACTGACAACTCTCACAATGTCATGATTATGTGATTTATTCTCAGGTCTTTCATATAAAGCTTTCTTGATAGAAGAATATTGTTGGGAACCTGCTACAGATTTTTTGCCATAGCCTGGTTCCAAGTCTTTGCCCATTTACAAGTGCTCTGTGATTTACAGCATCCTCAGAAGATTTGCAGTACATACTGACACAACCTGATTGGCATCTCAGTTCATATTTAACTAATAATAGAGATGTATGAAGTTTTTTGAAGATTTTCTTACACAGATTTCCTTTCCTTACCATATTTACTTTTTTTCAAGAGATCTATATGATCTTCAGATTTTACCCTGCTAAGTAAGAATTGTTGTTTTTTGTGGGAAAATGAGTTGCTTCGATGCATCTGCCTTAGATTTCCTTGTAACTAGCCTAAGGTGGTAATAGAGGTAAAAGCACTGGCTGCTGCAGACAGTGCAAAATGGAGCAATGTCCTATTAGGAAAAACAAACCCTGCCAATCCAGAGCAATATGGCCACAAAATGGGAAGAGGAGATCATTCCAGCATGACACATTTGTCTGCAAATAAACTCTCAGCTGAAAGCAGTGGGAGGGGAATGAGGAGGGATGGGAACAGGAAGGAGAGACTCTTCCTGAGGCCAAGGCAGTGCTTTCATCTCCCAAGAGCTCTGGAAATAGATAGGAGAGACAGTAGCAGAGCAAATGGCCTGCAGTCTGCATCCTCCAAGAAGGTGAACTGTTAAGCACTGTATAAGGTAGGAGAATTTTGGTGTAGTTCTGGAAAAAAATGCTTGTTAAGTAATCCTGTAGACAGAATCTTTTTGCTTATCCACAGGTAAGATTAAATAAGGGAGAGATGCTGCACAATTCAGATAGGAATGCTGTCCTGCCTAGACAGGCCAGGTAAAGTTTCTTTCATTACCTGCCATGAAGTTTTTCAGCCTGTGTAGCTTCCTCCCTTAGTTATCCTCTCAAGAGACATCATCTCATCTGACAACACTTTCAGAAACTTCGGTGTCTTCATCTCACGCTTCCCCTGGAGAAGGCATAACCAAGGTTTTTCCAGATTATTTAGTCTTCAGCCATAGCAGTGTGACCCAAGTCCTATCCTACACACACATATTTCCTCTTGGCAGACACCTTTGGTTGGCAGCTTTGGCAGGACTTTTCTCACTATGGTGTACTGAGAAATGCTGTTTGGGTGATTCTAAATACAAGAGGTCATTTTTCCTGGCTGCAGAACAGAGGCCTCTGGACAAGTCCATGATCAGAGAACCACCTCAGTATTCCAAAGCTTTGTGCTCTTGAGAGGTTAGATGGTCTTGCTGTTAGGATTGGGAGGGCTGAGAGGAGAGTAATGAACACATACCTCTCTTTGACATTGAAAGGCAATCTGGTAGTGCTTTGTGTAGAAAGAGCAACATAGGGGTTTAGTGGTTTTTAACATCCCTGAGCATGGGAGAGACACGTGCTCAGTGTTCCTGCAGCAGTGGCAAGCACTGGGTGGCTGTGGATGTGCCCATCCAGGTCAGGACCTCCTCAGTTACAGCTAGGGAGCACCCTGAAGGGGTACCCCCGGGGCAGCCAGGTCCCATCAGTTTTGTAAAGCATGACTTGGAGGTGGATCAAGGAAGGCAGAGTGCTGAGCTGCCAGTTCTGCAACAGCTGGAAGGCAAAGCTGGAAATTAAACCCCATGTTTCAGTGCTGGGACTATGCTGCATCACAGGACATTTGAGACAAATCTGCTTATTTAGATTTTAGTTGGATACATCCTTCTGAGGTATCCTTTATTCTATGTTTTGCTTATTTATTTTATGTCTGCAGGTTGTATGTGCATATTATAACTCAGGAAAATAAACACCATATCATTTTATCTATCTTCTACTGTTGTAAGTTTTTATACTACTACCATACAAAGCAATGTTAGCAATTCAATCTCCAAGTTATTTTGGGATTTTTTTAACATATCTCATGAGAATGCAACAGGGATTTCAGATTTATTAATGGAACACTAATGATATCCTTTTAAGAGGAAAAAATATTGTATCTTTTTAGAATAAGTGAATATTGATCATATTGCTGGGGTGACTCCATGGGGGAATACAAGCACAATAAAATGGAGATCAAAGTATATACCCTGAATTCGTAATGCACTGAGAGGTGGCTGTGCAATTAATTGCGTGTAAGTCAAGACAGGTCAGGTGATTTTACAGTCTAGGTGAAATCCTAGCATTTCTAGCCAGAATATAACATGAAACTTTATATTGCTTCAGTGGAACACATCAATAAAAGTAAGGTGTACTGTCAGTGCAAACTTTAAGTGATTAGAATTTTGTCCTTTAACTTGGAGAATAGCGTGAATGAGAGATCTGTCCACAACTCATGATTAGTAAGTTGCCGCCTTTCCTTCTAGGAGTTCAGCAAGGGTGCAGGCATTTGGAATGAGGCACTGGAGGTAAATGCACAAAAGCAAGTGGGAGGCTGTGAACACCTGAATTTTTATGCTTCAGTTTGACAGAGAGCCACTCTCTCAACCATCAGTAGTTCTTCTTCAAAGGCACACTAGACTGCCCTCTATACCTCTACTTCACATTTCTTCTCTCCATCAGAATCATACTTATCTTCCAGGCATTGCTCATACTTCTTCTATTTCTGGCTTTTCAATGCTCTCCCCCATTTCAGGTACTCCTGGGCACCTCTCAAACCCCTGAAAATTCAGAATCAGCACTCACATAGTAGGTGTTCTTTCTCACTTTTTCTCTTCCAGTCTGCTTCATCAGGCTGTCTTATTACAGACACTGAGTCTTCTGAACTTCTAGACTGCATAGGATTATTCCTTTCAAGCATTTATTAAAAGTGTATAAAAAATAAGTTTATTTGTTTGCTGCCTTTTTTAAAATTAAAGCTGAGATTTCAACATAGTTAAAAACTTCCAACAAGATATTCATTATTCTTGTCTCAACTCACAGCCACTACACAATTCCTTAACCACTCCTTTCTCTCTTTTTTCCATCCCCGAGGAACCTGACACAGGGTATTAGTGGAAATACAAGGAAATAAATTGTCAAGTCCTGCAAAAATGGCCATAAAATGTCACTGGACCACAAAGGAACAATAGGCAATAAGATAGCATAATGGGAACCATGGAAACTTCAAGTTGTATTTTTATTTAAAATGGAGATTAAATGCAGACCTCCTCTGAGGCTCTCATACTACTCCAGTTGGGCTTGAGCACAATTAATGTTTCAATTATTATCTGAATGTGCTGTTCCACAAGACAGGCTGAGCCAACCTAAAAGCCTACTACCCCTCAAGGAGCTGTTCTGTCCCATCTTCTCCCTGTCCGTTTATTCCCAGTGCTTACTTCCCAAATGGCACTAGTCCTCCACAGTGGGAGAATTCAGCTCCCTGAACAGCACAACCACCAGCAGCATCCCAGGGAAACATAATCAAATAAAGGAAAGAAAGCAAAAAAAAAAAAAAATATTTACTTCAGACAAGAATCAGTCTGATGTAAGAGCTGGGACCAGGACCATGTGGAACAATGTGGGAGAGATGAAACAACACAACAAGCCAAACCACAGCTGAATAGCCAAGACCACCCAGAACACCATTGTTTGCTCTGCTGGATTTTATTTTTTTTTTATTTATTTTTTTTTTTTTGTCAGGAACAGCTTCTTACTCTGATTTGTTTTATTGCAGGAATAAATGACTAGTAACAGGAGAACCAGGAGTATACAACTAGAAATAAACACAGAGCCTGAAAAAGACCAAGCCCCAAATACTGTTTTTTCCCTATCTCAAGGTAAGAATCACCTTTTGCCTCACCCCTAGTCCTGGGTGCATGCTTACTGCAATAGCATTGCTTTTTCACCTTCCTACTACCACTGTTCCTGTAAGCATTGAAGCTATGGCTCCATAAATGTAAACAAGTTGCAAAATGAAAGCAAAAGATTTGTGTATTTATTTTATTTAAATTCTGTCCATTTCAATAGCATCTACAAAATTTCTGGGCTAAGAGAAGTGTGAAAATAACATTGATTTTCTATGCACAGATTTTAAGGAAAAAGTTTCTGGAGCACAAGTACATAGCACATATTCAATTTGATTACACTGTGCCAGTTGCACATTTATGAAAGAGGTAGTGATGTAAAACACCAAAACCAGTTTACAAGTATAGGATATTTTTGTACTGTTTGTTATCTCATTAAAATTATTCCTACTACATTCAATGATTTCTGCATTAAAACAAAGTTGTTTTAAACAGAGGGATGAAATGCAGCTGGACTAGTTAGGATAATCCCCAGAAGAGGAAAACTGAGGGGTAAGGACTGGGGATGGAGCATATCAGGACATCTGGAGACATACTAAAAGCACAAGGAGTTGTTCAAGCAGTCCCATCTCATTTGTCCACACTGCTGTCAAAACTCTCCTGGATTGACAGGGCTTCAATACACATGTATGAGCATTAGATTAAGTTTTTTAAGGTTTTTGTCAAAACCAGAGGTATCCATGGATAACCAGGTCCATGTGCATGTTGTTTAAATGCCAGCCTTTTGTTCATTAGGTACAAAATCCCTCTTGTGAGCTTGGACAGAGAACCCAGGCAGCATCAAAGGCTTTTTGTCCTGTGTGCAATAGAAATAACAGTGAAAATAGCAAAACAAAATACCCTTTGCCTAGGTGGTTCACAGTTTAATTAAAAACTACCAGGAAGTAAGAAGTAATTCACTTTAGAGTTGGGACTTAAGTCCCTCTCAACTCAGAATATTCTGTGAACCTATGAAGTGAGGAAAAAGAGAAAGGATGAGAAAGCCGGGATAACAGCTACTCACACAAACATCTGGACTTAGGGCTCTTAAATAAAACAAAAATCAGCTCTTTCTCTGCCAGTTCTATAACATTATTTTTATTTCACTTGACAAGTCTCAAAACAATTCAGTGGAGGGGGGACTGCTTCTTGGGGGAAGTTTCTTATCAGCTACCTCAGACTGTCCAGGTCTCAGAGCTTTTCAGAGCTGCTGGCAGAATTTGAAACAAGAGTCACACAGTTGTAATAAATTAGATTGATGTTGGTAATTTGGTTAGGGGAACTCACTGGAGGCACGTGGTCTAACATGCCTGAACAGAGTTAGGAGCAGAGTTGGTTATCTCTTAACTCCACATTTTCTTTCAGCATGACTCCTCTTCTAAACGCTGTGCACCACACTGGTGCACACATTGGTGCATGCATGACCAATTGAACAGAGACTCCTCTGAAGAATAAAGACAGACAGGGAATGATGTATTCCTCCTATGGACAGCATTAGTGAAACCCTTAATGAAATGTTGTAGCCAGTTCCACTGCCATGCTCCAGAAACCATGTTGACCACATGACTTCATGTGAACTTGGAAACTCACATGTAATAGCTGCCATCTCAGACCACTTATCTAAGAGAAAATTAAGAGGTGACAACTCAAAACTGCAGCTGATAGAGGTACTTAAGGGTAAAAATGAGGATGTTAAGACATCACTGGTGAGGTTCTAAGGTTAAACTGCTTCCACTGATGAGCCTTTGGAACAATTTATTTACTGGTGTGGTGGCTTCTCCATCACTAAACTCGTAACATTATGATGAATTTTCTTCAGAAAGCCAAGCTATAGTCCACAGAAATGTTATGAAGCAGAACTTATTGTCATGGAAGCAATCACACCAGATGCTACTTTTTAATCTTTATTAGCTATGATTTACTATTATTTCCATTATAAATTAACTATATCCTTCTAGGCATCATCAAATCCATCAGGAAACTTGGATCTGAAGGCAACATGCAGATACAACAAAGGAGAAAGAATGCGAATGTGTAAAAAACTAATTTAGCCCACCATACCTGTACAAGTAGGAGAAATGCACAAGCAACTAAAACAGGGAGAAAAATAAGAAGGGGAAAAAAAAAGACAAGTTTTGCTTTCATCCTTGGAAACAAAAACAAGACACCTTTCTAGCTGTGTACAAGCAGAAAGAAAAAGGAGAAAGAAGAAAAGAGATGCAATCATAGACACACACGACACTTTATTTAGAAAGTCACTATAAATTACTTTTCCTTATCTGGGCTCTAGAACATTAAGAATAAATAGGTATGGCACCTCAGTTATAGGACAGACAGGTAATGTGTCATTCTTCTATGGAGCTCTGGTTGCTTGGTAAGATTTTACCTTCAGTTTCTCTTTATTTAGGCAGAGGGAGGAAGTTGAGTAATAGGCACAGATACAAATATCTTTATGGTGAATGGGCTTTGACAGCTGAGGCAGTCTGGTCTCAGAGACTCTTCTTCCATTTCACAGTTACCTCATCTCACCTGCAGAAACGGCAGGACTCCACAGTAAAGGTTCACTATTTTGTTTCCTCTCCTCAGGGAGAAAGGTCTATTACAGATAAAAGCGTAGATCTTAAGTGTTTCATATATTTTTACCAAGTTGCATATCTTAAATACTTAGGTCATTTTACTTATTGTACAGCACTGTGGTTTGTAACCCACTCTATATCTACACCATTATTCTGTGGAGATCTGAGTCCCAGCAGGACTGAAAACACCACCACATAATAAAGCTTCCTCCAAGCTACCAAAAGAATAATTTGCATTTCCCTGTGCAACAATTTGAAACAAAATTTCTCATGAAAATACTTATTTTTTAAAAGTGTTGCTCATTTCAATATTAAGATTCCTGAGACAGCAGGCACTTGATTTGAGACTGCCCTAAATATTTGGCCAAAAATAGCACAAGTATTATTGATGTAAACAGGAAGCTTGTTGTTAGCAAAGGTTTTATTGTGTCCATCTGAGTAAAAGCTCATTTTCTGTTCTGGTGACAGTCTATCACCACACATGTCAGACAGTGCTGTCTGGGACAGTGCCAGCTGTGCCAGCTGTGGCTGAGTGCTGTTGAATGTCTGTCTGTGGCGGGCTGTCTGCGGTGTGTGACTGTGCCCAAGCCCCAGACTTGACTGCGTGTACTGCGTAGTTCAGGCTCGTGCTCTCCACCCAGCTCCAGGAGCCCGAGAGCGGATTATACAACATCCCATTCACCGTCTTGACTGAAAAGCCATCTAGGAAAGAAAGAAGCCATATAAAGCAACCAATATTCTTAAATACTGTTCATCACTGTAACATCAAGCTCTTTAGAACTGCAAGTCTGTTCTAAAACAGAAACATGCGTCTTCCTCTGGGCTGGGGAGGAAGCTGGCCTTTGTCAGACACTCCCACATGCAGTGCCACTGGCATTGCTGGTGACAGCAGGTCCTGCTCCTGGCAGAGGCTGCAACAGCTCTGTGCCAAGGCCATGCACCACCAGCAGCTACAGGGCTCTGTTAAAAACCCCAGCCTCACACCTCCTCATCTGGCTGGCTGGTAACACTTTCTGTAGGTGGTGACATGCTTCAGACTGATATCACACACTCCAAAATCAAAATCTGAGCACATCTTTGCAAGGGTTCTTCAGATTCCCTTTCGGAATGGAAAAATGTAAGAAAAAGGCACACAAATGCCATCAAGGACTCAGTGCAAATAAAGAGTGATTTATCACTCCTGGCTGAGCAGCACTCAGTTCACTGCATGGATCTGCTGTATCCCAGCAGGATACAGGATGGAAGGCAGAAAACAAACAGCCTATCAAAATAAATCACACCACTGCACCTGCTTCTTTCAAAGGAAGAACTAGAAGAACCACCAGTATGTGAACCAGTATTAGTCATATTCCTTATGGCATCACTGCAAAGTGCCAGGAAAAGACCTTGCCAAGTAAATAGCTCTACTCATACTTCACCTTCTTTGCAGTGAACCAGAGCAAAGTAAAATATTTGGTGAGAGGGTTTTAAAATATCTGTTGTGAAGGAGGGCAATGGGTAGAAATTTTCCCAGCTCAGTGCTTTGTCTGTTTTAAAAGCAATCAGACCAGGATAATTTAATTAGAAATAATTAAAATCAGTATCACAGTGTTTCTCAAGAACTGACTAATGAATTTGTGGTAAGTTTTATCTTCACATTTTGGAAGAAATCTTTTAGTAACATATGAATAGAGAACATGGAGCAGCAAACCAAAAATAAAAACACCTCCTCCCAAAGGGAAGGCGAGAAACAATGCAGTGGCAGCAGTGCAGCCCCAGAGTGTCAACACAGTTATTTCCCCAAACCTGACCTAGAGCTTATGAACCACTTCAGAGCATACATTCTGTCACCAGAACACAATGGAAAGCATTGGAATTTTTTATTTAGGCTATTCAACTGAGGGCAGCTGCAACAGTGATTTTCAACAAGTAATCACTGCATTCTTAGGATTCCATTTAATTTATTTTATGCAAAATCCAGTAAGCAGCAGTGTCTTTAAACCAGGGATGATACTCTTAATATACAACTGTTAACTCAAGCAGGAAAAGCTGTGTATTGTTGCTGGCACTCACCCCACCTAACTTATCCCTTTGCCATTTCTACTGGGACCATTTGGATATCTCTCTGCATTCCCACCATCTGGCCTGAAACTTACTTGATTCCAGGAGGCACTCCAGTTCTTCAGGGGGAACAAATTTCTCCCATTCATGTGTTCCTTCTGGTACAATCCCCATTATTTTTTCTGCAACCACAATTCCCAGGACATAGGACAATTGTGTTTTATTGATTGTCGTAATGAATAAAGAACCTTCAGGCTAATTAAAATATTAAAATGTTCAATTAGAAGAGTATTTCAATTTTTTAAATTGTAAATTTAATCACATTAAGACAAATAATTTGTCTACATCAAAGTCTACACAATGCAAGAGTAAGAAGTAATTTCATCCCAGGATAGATATTTATAACATTTTAATACAAGACAGAATATAATGTTCTAACAGTATGTCTCAGGAATCTTCAAAGAATCAAAATAATCAGGTCTTGGGTGGCCTAAAAACTATCTCCTAGCCCAAAGAACACCTAGAAAAATCACTTATAATACTTCCTGCCCAGGACATGGATAAATAAAAGGTATTAAAGCATATACAATATCTATTGTTAAAAAAAAAAAAAAAACACCCAATAACAACAACAACAACAACCCACAAAAAACTCCAATAAAACAATGAAGCAAAAAATCAAAATAAAACCACAAACCACTTTTTTAATTGAAACCAAAGTAAAATGTGAAATGCTTCCTTCCTTTTTGAGACTGCTGATTGCCATGCCATGCTTGTTTTAATAATTACATGAGCAAAGAAACAAAGCCAGAAACAAATTCTAAGTCCTCAGAAATAAGGGATAATTTCTTTGTTCCTAGTAGGCTAAAAATTAGTGATGCATTCCATTGAAATAATTTATATTCTGATGACCAGAAAAAGGTTAAAGAAAAGCTTCCACTTCTGTGCTGAGCTAGCACCCTTCTTTGCAAATGAACTAGTATCAAGATGAGTAACAACCTGATTATCTCCAAAGCTTAACTAGGAACCTTTAAAAGCAATCCAGGATCTTATCTGATGTGTTGCTAGTACTGGAATAAAATCTTGTGTCAGAAACATCATTACAGAGTTCCCATGCAGTCTGAGCCACAGCTATCCATCAACAGCAGCACTGCCACGTTTTCTCTCACCTGAGTGAAATCAGATGCACCCAGATTTCTTAAGGTCATGATGCAATGCAAACCTGCAATGCTAGGTAATGCCTTAACACTTTTCTGAGGCTGAATTGGGAAAATAAATTTACCCTAACTGTGGTTACTGAATTTGGGAAGATGTATCTGCATCATGGAGAAGAATGGAAGGCACCTCTAGAACATGCTTCTGACTTAGTGGAGAAATGTGTGCATTATAATGTGAATGTGTTTTCACATTCCTTTTAAAAAGCCACAATATTAAAAGAGCATAAATAATCCCAATAATGAAAGCAAAAACTCTCTTACCTTTAACACCTGAGAGCAACACTTGATAAACATTTCAAGGTCAGCCACATGCTCCACTACTTCGGAAGCTACAATTACATCAAAGGTTTCCATAGACTCTTCCACAATCTCCTCCAGTGAACTCGACTTGTACTGTATTCTCTTGGCCAGGACTGGATCAAATGACTTGTGCTGATCTGCTGTTCTAATGTTGTCCTCCACAGGATCAATTCCAGTAACTGAAGCTCCCAGTCTACCTAAAGGCTAATAAAAAAGAGTGTCATTTATTCTCTGCATGAAAACAATTTACTAAAAGGTTCCTGAAACTTTGCAATGTACAGACAAGATGCAGAAAGCATCAACGCAAGACAAACCACAGTAAATGATGAGTTCTGATCCACCAGTTTTATTTTAAATGTTTATTAAAGCAAAAATACCCTTACATTTGGGAAAGGTGGTGTAAATTTTCTTAGGAAACTATATACTGGATTATACACACATCTAAATCGTCTTCTAGAATAATTTGTTTTCAATCCATTTTGTTACACCAAATAAAGATTTCTTTACCCTACACTCTGACAGAGAAAAAACAAAGGAGGAAAATCAATACAGTAATTAAAGGGCAGAAAACAATGCGATATTTAATTACTGTCATTACTTTCTTCAACATCCACCTGTAATGGTAAATCCTCATATCTTTTTAATGGTTACTTAATACATGATTATCTCTGTGACTTTCTCACTGCTGAGAACTAAACACTGATGCCTACTAGGATAGCATCAGCCTTGGCTGTCACTCAGGTTTCTCCGGTGTCTTCTTACTCCAAGGTTAACACCTTAGTCATCACCTCTTCTGAAACTGAAACAGGCTGCAAAACATGACCACATGTATGATATTCCAACCTGAAATTCACCAGTTGTTCAGCCTGAGAAGGTGATGCAGCACACCAGTTTTGTTGGAGAGACCCCTCTCACAAGACTACAAGATTTTGCTCAGAAGAGAAAAAAAGAAGAAAGAAAACACAGGAGAGATTCAGGTCTGTTTTTAACACCTCACTTCAGATGCTGATGAAGTTCCCAGAGTAAGTCAGCCAGATCTGTAACCCTAAATTCACAAACCATCCCTAGTCTATTGATGGGACATGGCACTGTTCAGAGCCTGAGAGAACAGTGTTCCACCACAAACAGTAACTTATCAGTCGCAAGTTTGTGCAGACTTCTCTGGAGGCCATGTTACATCAGCCCCTGTACCACTGCAATCACTACTGACACAAGATTTATTTGCTTGATGTTATTCCATGCATTTCCCATAAGATCAAAGGTGAGAATCCCCACCCCCATGTAAAACACTGATGATAAGCAATTCAAATAAATGCAATGTAAAACACTGATGATAAGCAATTCAAATAAATTAATGTGTAAGAACAAATTTACAACAAAAGTTACTTCTTTGGTAGTGAGAATATCGTGATTCTCCTGATTTAGAATCTCAGAATTTTAGGATTTCTCATTACCAATTCCCTCATTCTCTGTAAATCACCACCACTATGCTATCCGAATACTCTCTGGGTTTTTTTGTAAGAGTGCACTGCACTCTACTCAGAACTAACATATCACAGAAGAGAAAATGTCCTCCTTGGAGGATTAGAAATTAAGCAGTGTAATTACTACAACAATTCAAATACCTTGCATGCCTTTTAACAAGAAAACGCACAGCACACTGTTCCTTACCTCACTCAGCAGTCCTCCACCGCAGCCCACGTCAAGAATCTTGATTCCAGAAAGTGGATTTCCCAGATGATAATTACTACTCATGCTCAACAGAGTATCTCTGAAAGAAAAGGGATGTGATTAAGGTCGAACCCACAAGGTGATTCAGTAGATGCAATATGTAGTTATCTTAAGTACTGGTAATTGGCTTTTTTTACAATATTTTCTGAGGTCAAGCAGAAATAGCCTATTAAATAAAAAAATCTGTCTTCAAAACCATACCTAATAAATGGCACTCTAATGTCATTCATAGAATGAAGGGCTGCATATTCTCCTTCTTCATCCCACCACTTATGTGCAAGGAGCTGGAATTTTTTCATTTCCTTTGAATCCACTGATGAGTGTGAAGTGCTAAAAGGTCTTTTCACAGTGAACCTAAATAATGAAAGCTGAATGTCATTAAACCAATACTTGTATTTCATGCAGGTTAAATATGGAAAAACAAATACTGCATCAGAAAATGCAAAAAGATAAAACTCATGTTTCTTCAGAGATTCCAGTTACACTTGTTTAGTAACATACAGATATTATACACTGAATAGCTAACATATCTTCCCAAACTGATGGCTGCATGCCAGCAATTTTTCAGTTGGCAATTAGTAAAACAAAAACAGGCCACATCAAACATTGAAACGAGATATATAAACGGCTCCACATGACATGTCATGAAGTCAAATTAAATTGTTACAGTAAAGGGTAGCCCTTATCACACAGGGTTATTTAGATACAATACTTACATGTTGCTTTTCATTTCAGTCAGAGAGACAGGCAAGGTACTACTGGATTTCAGTTGTCTTTTCCTGTTGTAATATTGAGGGATACATCTCAGACCCATCTGAAGAGATAGATCAACATGGTCATCTGCATAAATAAAAGACAACCAAATAGAAAACATCAGCTTTACAAGAAGTCAGAGGAAAACACGTAGCTGTAAGAGTGCTGCTCTAGCAGAATAGTAACCATTCAAATCTTTGCACATTTGCTCACTATCGTACTTAGGGAGTTGGGGATTAAATAAAAGAATGTATGCTAGTTCACCACCCCTGTACTCATCAAATGGATGTACTATGCCATGTTCAGACACTGAACAATGCAACTGAAATGTTTCAGTTAGTGTGAATTTCCCCATAATATTTACTCTGACCGTGAGCTGCACACACACACCCACTCAGCGGCGCTGGGTTTATTATGTGTTATAATGAGACAGACACAGCTGCACACTCATTTTGCACTGTAAGGAAACCTAAGCAAAAAACCCCCACGAACGGTGCACAGGGACAATATCCCGCAACTGTTCTCCACTCCTACTTAGCCGAAGCAGGGCTCTCCCTAGCCCGGCGAACACTCGCTCACATCCAGCTGCTGCCTGGTCACCAATAGCCCCCGAATCACAGCAATGTCTCACTGCACCCAGAATAAACCCCCCTGCGAAGATGATCTTAGGCCGCAGCGAGCGATGGAGCGATCCAGACACCTCTGGACTGTAAAGGAGGCGGCAGGAGAACACCACCTTCCCGACGGGCCGCCGCTGGGCTGGCGCTAAGCAGGCCGGGGGTGCCGTGAGATGCGGCCGGCAGCTGCCGGACACACGCCCGGGGCCGCCGGCGGCGGAAGGTTTGCGGGGCCCGGCTGTGAGGGAGCCGGCGAGGCCAAGCCCCGTTACGGCGTTTCTGCCGCCTGCCGCGCCGGGGCCCTCCCGCCCGCTGTCCCGTGCCCACCCAGCGCCCG
>NC_031770.1:72944579-73051791 GCF_001522545.3 Parus major | reverse complement strand
CCGGTCCGCGGCCGCCTTTGCCGGCTGCCTCGCCGGGCGGGCGCCGGGAAGGTTCCGCCCGGCGCAGGGGCCGGGGCCAATGCCAGACCCACGGTAGTACTCGTCGCCAGGGCTTCACCTGGAACGACTCTGCTTAAATCGGTGCCCCGTTATTGCCATGTCTTGGAACACAAAAATACCCGAAAGCAGGGGCTCGTTTGGATTACGCAGCGACGAGCCCACAGCTCCCAGTCCCTTTCATTACCAAGAAACATACCGGGCTTGGAGGGCACGGCACAAAGTACAAGAGTACTCGCTTCGGGGCAGACTCAGGAGGGAAGCGATGCCAGCAGCCGGCACTGCGGCCTGGAGCAGAACCTCTGGGGTCCGCATGAGCCTGTGCCTGGGGCGGGCTCCTCATGGGAACCATCGGAGCTGGCATGCTGCCGCCTCTCGCACACGCTGCCCTGCCATGACTTGCCGATGAAGTCCAGGCTGTGGCCCAGGAAGGAGAAGGCTGCCTTCCCTGCTCCCTCGCAAGCACTGCTGCCCAGGGCCCCGAACTGAATGAGGTTCAGGCGAACGGCCCTGGCAGTTCAGGGCTGACACACACGAATGGAAATTAATTAAGCTAGTTTTTTAAGGACACTTTATTGAGCTGCAGGCCCAGTGAAAATCAAAGCTGTCTGTAAGGCAGCAGGGCAGTGCAAGGCACAGGAAGCTGTGAAAAGCAGAGCTGGCAGCGCTCCCGTGCCCGCCAGGCAGATGATGATCACAGGCTGGGTTCCCTGCCTGGCTGTGCAGATGCTGGCATCTGCAGGCAGGAGGCACGGCCTGCACAAAGCCAAGGGTAGGAGCATTCTCCGGGCTGCACGAAATTTGCAGTAGTATAACCAGTCTTGGCTTGACTTCCCTCTGGTGCCAGAGCGTGCTTTATGAACTGACCTTGCTTGATACTACAACCCTCACTGCTTGAAATCTGCCTGTTTACAGGTCTCCTGTAAATACAGTATAACTCGCGTAGTAGTTAAAGTTGGATTATTTTATTTTTAAAACTAAATAAGGACTGCTGAAAGGGCTCAAAAAAGCTTGACAGCAATTAAATATATGGCACACCTGCTTAGTGTGTACCTGCCTCACTTTTCTATTCACCTGCTTTCCATCCAACAAAGCTCACAGTGGAGTTACAAGTCATTAATAACACCTCGGAGCCAGTGAAAAAACCAGAGCTCCAACAAATCCTTTATGCTAGGATAGTCTCCTTAAGGGACAAAACTAAGCCTTCCTTCAAAGCATGCATCCCCATATTATCCAGCGTTATTACTTGTCATCCATTTAGCAAACGCAAAATCTGAGCGAGAGCCAAACCTTACGTTGCCATTGTTTTTATATTTGTGATTTTAAAATTGGTTACAAGCAAGTAAATACATGCACGCTGGCAATGTAGTCTACTTAACAGTAGTTAAGTACGCTTGTTTGCAACTAGCTATTCCACAAGACAGAGCCTCAAATACAGAAGTTTTTGTTATCGTGCCATATTTCAAAACATAGCACTGTTCAACAGCTGCTGAATCTTTAATGTCAGAATATTTACTCAATTACTCTTTTTTGTCCTATCCATGGCCACAGCTAATTCTTGTTCTTACATGGTGTAGCAGGTACCTGGGGGCACATACGGACATTGGCTTGGTTGTATTCACCTTCAGAACAATTTGCATGGAAATCATTGTTCATTTGATTCCACACCATCCCTTATTTATTAAAAAAGTCTTCAAGGGAAATGCCTCCAACTGTTATGCTGCTACATAACATTCAAAATCCTATGTATTTCTTTCTTGTAGTGCACTGAAATGTTTTTACGGTGCTCATTTTAAAATTATACATTCCCATTTTTGTATGTGTTTGCACATTTTAGGATCACTTCAGATGTATGGAATTAAAAGAGTGGTTGTTGTCTTAGCCTTTTCTGGTGAAAGGCATTTCTAAGGGGAGTTTCCAAAGCACAAAGAAGTTTAATATATGTGATGCTGATGAGTACCGACGTGTATTTAATTACTGAGTGATGAGTAGGCCGTTATAGTAAGATTTCTGAAACAGTTAAGTACAGAGATCGTATGCTCTTTTTATTGGCATACAGTCACTACCCATATAAGTGCATTTGTGTCAAAAAAATAATTTTCATATTTACAGGAAGTGACAGAATTCCAGTTGTTGGCAGAGTATATAAAGCTTTTCATACACAATCTTTTTATTATTAGACAGAGAATATAAAATCTGAACTGAAAATCAAATTCAATGCATCCTGGAAACCGTATTCCTCAACAGCTTTTCTTAAGCTTATTTCTAGTTTCTTTCTGGTTCTCACAGAACATCCTTCTAGGTCATCTGAACTGTTATGCTACCTACTTTCCAAAAATTCCTCACTCTTACCCAGAGCCAAGAGTGTAGTGAGATTGGATCAATACATTGTTATTTATATTCCTACCACTGCAAGTAAAAGTTGTGTGTTATAAATTATGCTTTATTTTTCTAATAAGTATGACTGCTTACTCTATGTGAAAGATATAATTGAGGGGGTTGTTATAACTGATTATTTATCTGTAAGAGTGTTTTGATAAACATGCATGTATTCACTGGCAATTCATTTGCTTCTTAAAAACATAGTTAAAATGTATTTCTCTGCACTGAAGCAGTTTATTTCTGCATCTTATTTATGAAAATAATTACAGTGGAAAAAAGCTGCATAGCTGAATTCTGATTTAGTTAAATGGATTAATCTGTTCATGAAGGCATGCTTTGCAAGTTGCCTGTACTAGTATAATTTTTTTTTCTTAGAAGATACAGCCAATCAAAGAGAATTTACTTTGATGTTAAGCCTTGTACCTTTTTTACAACTGGTGTCATACCAGACCTTTTAGGCACAGATCTCTCCCTGAATTTATGTTCTTCTGTAACAGTCACTGGCCTAGAGTTGGGTATTGTTGGTTTGTTTTTTTACTTACATTATTTTACACTCTTATTTCTTACAGCAATAGTCAATTTCCCTTAAGTAGGTAATCAGTGACTTCATTCACTTTACGGTAATATCAAAATCAAAAATTTAGCAGCACTGCTAATACATCAGTGTATCAGCTTTACATGAGTCACAATTCTTGTGACACTAAGAACCAGCTTTAATATTGACTATGAATATTTAATGCATGTGCCAAAATGTAAAGTTAACCTATTGTCAGTTTTCCAATGTGTACTGAGTGACATTTATAAACATACTCCATAAAAACATCTAAAATTCTGAGATGTGTGTAATATCCCTGTAATATCTCTCTGAAAACTGGGTGAGGAATAAAGTTCCAGAGTTTAACACTGCCACGTGAGATCTGTTAATCGCACATATTCCTAATGGGGTTCATTCTGTTTAAGTATAGCTTGTAATACAGTGACCCATATTTTACACACACAGCATATAGTACCAGCTAGACCAAAAAAAAGGGTTATTAAAAAACCTATTACACATATCTAAAGAAAAATAAAATGTCTTTTCTCTGTTCTTCCACACCCCCAATGAAGTTATCTCATCATGTCCATGGATTACAAGTGTTTCAGGTTAAATCTTTTTCAAGTACTTTAAAAATTTGTTATACCAAAAAAGCTGCCTTTTTCTTTTTTTTTAAGTACTTTCTACCATTTACCACAAAATTCAGGTGCAAGAATTTTAAACAAAAAATGAACTAAAGAGCTTTATTGACATCACAGTACATTCAATAGTAATTTTAAGAACATTACAGCTGAAAGAGAATGGCCTGTTTTATAGTCTTAATAAGCACTACCGTTCTTGAAAAAATGTAATACAAAGAAATCCTATTAGGTATTTAATTCTGAGCAGCATTTGGAAAAAATACACCTATTTACAGATAAAAAAAGGATTCTGGTTTCACCTACATAGCCACAATGTGCCTCTATAATGAGACAAGCCTTTTATAACTCATGGAATTTTTAAACGTCATAGCACTGATGCCATAAATTCCTCAGCGTTTACGATGAAGAGGACTTGTTGATCTGAAAAATAAAGGAAAAGGGGGAAAAAGTTAATTGGAAAAAATAAAAGACCCCCAAACCCACACACACTTTAGGCTTAGTAATTAATAGTTTTAAAAGATTCTCCAATGTTACTTTTGCCTAAGACAAAAAGTTTAATAAATACCATACTTTATTAAAAAAGTTCATATGCCGTACACATGAAGACGAATATAAAAAAAACTTTTTAAAAGTCAGACAAAATACTTAAAAAGTATACTACCTTGATCGTGACTTAGACTTGTGTTTGCGGCTTGCCTTCTTACCAGACCTTTGAGATTTCTCCATGGAGCATGACCGAATATGCTTCGATTTCTTAGCCTTCTTTTCTTTACTACTTCCTGGTGATTCAGAACTACTCCTTGCACTAGATTCAGAGCCTGATCGTTTTTTGCTATCTTTGGTAGTAATTTTTTTGCTTTCTTGTCTGGAATCCTGTCTTATTATTTTCACACATATTGATTCACTGCGAGAGAAAGTTCTTTCACTGTCTCTTTTTCTCTTTAATCTACTGTCGTCATGATTGCCAGCCTTACTTTCTTTTTCCTCTTTTTTGGGCTTATCTTTTCTTTTTTCCTGATCTCTCTCCCTTTCTCTGTTCTTTTTTTTGTCTTTATCTACACCTCCACCCTGCTCCTTCTTCCTTTCTTGATCTTTACCCTCACTTTTATGTTTGTGCCTATTTCCAGTAGGGCTTCTACGCTGGTCTTCGGCTTTACGTCTGTCCCTGCTTCTGCTGCGGCTCGCACGGTTGGCTCGCCGGTCTCTCGAGCGGCTGCCACTTCTACGTCTATCCCAGCTTCTCTCTCTCGAAGGACTCCGATTTCTCCGCCTCTCCCCTCTTTCAGCACTGTGATTTCTACTAGATCTTCTCCTTTCCCTTATTTTCTCCCTGCTCCTACTCCTCTCTCTCCTATTTCTGTGGGAGTAACTCCTGCTTCTACTGCGCCTAACTTTGTGTGACGGTGTCCTACTGCGACTGTGTCTCTTCTTCCTTTTGGGAGAGGAAGACCGTGAAGTGCTGCGACTACTACCTGAGCTAGTGCTAAACGATGAACTGGATACTGTGCTGCTACTGCTGCTGCTCCTGCTATTGCTGCTGCTGCTACCACTGCTAGAACTTCTTGACCCATTCCTTCCTGTCCTCTCTTTACCCTCTTTCTTGAGTTCTACATCAGGTACAATTGCATTTGGAGATCTCTTCTTTTCATGAACCATGTCTGCTTCAATTTCTTTTGTCTCCTGTGATGCTAAGTTACTATTTTGTTCTTTGTTGATAAATTCATTCATCTCTTTTGAAACTTTTTCATTTTGTAGCTTTTCTTCTGAAAAAAGAAGCAAACAGAAAAAAAAATCAATTAATTTAGAGCAATATGTCAGTAATGTTCACGCCATTACCCTGACAAAACAAATTTTCCAAGCACCTCTCATAATACTTATAATTAAAACACTGCCACCACACTAACTACTTAACAAACCACACTCTTTTTTACTGTATTCTTATAATTCTAGGAAAGTTATCCTCTTGATTTAGAAAAAGTATAGAGCCCAGTCATTTAAAAAGTCTTTATGTTATTTCACATTTTAGTGCTTTAAGATTCTCAAACAAATATCCTGGGACACCAGAACTCCTAAACTGATCTACAGACAAGGCTTTTTCCTTTTGCAACCTTTCTGCACACATGATTCTCTCTTTCTCCTTCCTACAAGGTTCCTCATCAGTACAGTAGGAAATATTGATGCTTCCTGCCTTTAGTTGAGCCCCAATCGTCTTGGTTTAAGGATTACTGTCTGGTCTGAAGAAGTTGTATTTCTCACATACTGAGACCCTCAGAGCGTTTCACAGAGGTTTCCAAAATAAAATTATTTTTATTCAACCTTTGCATCACTGCCAACTTTATTTCCCCATTTTAAATTGTATCCAGAAAAAAATAACTGAGATACATTTTTTGCCTAAAAATGGCCTTTTGATGTGGGCAATCATTTCCTGAATTAATTAAGGGAATAAAACTGCATCCAGAA
Source organism: Parus major (assembly GCF_001522545.3). Lineage (NCBI taxonomy): Eukaryota > Metazoa > Chordata > Aves > Passeriformes > Paridae > Parus > Parus major. Next base: position 73,045,716 of record NC_031770.1, on the reverse strand, counting down.
ACCTAGAGTGGTCCAAATGGCAGCTAATGGTCAAATTTAACCCAGAAAACCATTCCAGCTGGTCCCCAAGTTATTAAGCAATAAGGCAGAAGCCAGTGTATGTTAGAAGATGCTGTACTGTCCATTAGAAATGCCTTTCCAAAACACTGCAGGAGCATTCTTCAGTATTTTGGATGTATGGAATCAACTGCTTTACACTCTAGTTTTGTATTTCTGCAAACAGTCCCATGGAGATGTCTCCACACTGACATCTGGCTTCCTGCACTAGGCAGGCAGAGGTCACAGGCCACCACTCAGTCACTCTCCATATGGCTATCCTGTTATGCATACATCTTCAAACACTCAAAGAGACAGGAATATTAGGAAAACCAGAAGTTGAGCTAGCCCAGCCTTTTATTAATGGCTCCATATGTCTTATTTTCAGGCCTTTAAATAAAAAGTTAAAAGGAGGAAACCATCAGTTTTAAGTTCTATCATAATAGCACTTTTTCCTCCAGCCTGTGAACTTGGTTCATGACTTCTTAGCATTGCATCCATCTCTAGACAGCTCCTCAGCACCAGGAGGTGACCATGCTACCATTTTGGCCTACATTACCTGCACAAAAGACAAAATGTACCTTGTATGGAGAAGCAGAAGTAAATCACAGGGGTTTGGGTTTTTTTAAAAATGTGTATTAAAAATACATTATTTATAAATTTAGTTTCACATTTTTTTGCTTAAAACATTTCTTTGCTGTCAATTTACATACAGTAAGTAGTGAACTCCATGTATAGTGGCACACTAAGAAGACATTGTATGATTTACCTTCTAGCTGTTTTTCTAGCAGTAGTTGCTGTTCTCTCTCTTTTCTCCAAAATGCTTCCTGTTTTTGCCTTATCCTGTGTCGCAATTCCTCATCATCAGTATCAGATGATTCAGAGCCTCTGTCACTCCGCTCATCTTCACTGTCTCCTGATCCATAACCACCCAGTCCACCTGCGTGCATAAAGTCCAGTCTATCACGAGGAAAGATTAAGCTTTGTTCTTAATACTTCTGTGAGGCAAAGAGGAGAGTAACATTGCCCTTCCTTCACTTCCTTGTCTCTGAAGAAGTCACTTTATTCTGGTAAGTGCCAGTGTTGTTTGCCAGTGTGTTCAAGGCCCCCGTGTCTGCAATGATGGTCACTGTCTGCTTCTACTCCTTCTGGAACAGCTTTTCTATTTTCAGCAAGCAACCACTGTGACCATGGTACTTTTTTCCAGTGTATGGAAAGGCCAAAAAAGCTCCCTGTGGAGACTGTAACAGTGCCTGCCTCTGTATCAGCAACGGGACAGAAAATGCCTGGGATCTTTCCCAGAAGACATCTCTGAAATGACTTCAGCTGCCTCCGTAGTCCAAGGCTACAGAAATCCTGAATGCCATATCAATTTTTCCATATGATTTAGAAAACACTGCACTTTGACAGGTATGGAGATGGAATAGAAACAGACTTTCTTCTCCCCAAGAGATATTTGGAATTAGTGGACTGATAAGGATAAAGTCAATTTAAACATCGAACATGGATTTCTTTCAGTCTGAGGTCCTTAGGATATTTACTGAGTTAGTTTTGAAACACAAATACTTGTGATGGTAACATTCAATCTAATTCACCAATATTCCATGTAATGAACACATAACTGATCACTGACACTGCTGTAGTACATTTTAGATGATAAAAGTCATGTTGGGAGAAATCTCTTGCAGTTGTGTCTCAAGCTGGAATTTCAAATCTCTCTTTCCTGTGTTGTTTCTGGCAGTATATGATATGGAAACCTTTGTGTTTATGTAGCTTTTCAATAAGATAATAATTACAAAGACTATGATATTTTTATTTATAGACTTTCACATTACTCTTCTATCAGCTTTCCCCTCTGGTTTCCGTGGATCAAAACAGAAGAAAAGTATGAAATAGTATTCCTTTCTGTGAAGGCTGCAGTATGCTTCTATAACTATCATACTTTTAAAAGTAAATCTAAAATTTTTACGTCTTTTCAAAATTAGGGCAAGATTCTCATACACTAAATCACACTGCCTAGTCCTTTACTCCAGCAATTATCCCACTTATATATCAGTAGGATCACCTGTGGAACAAACAAAGGTGCTGATAATGATAAAGTTATCAGAAAGTGACCCATACTCCCAGGCAATTAAAATCTAATTTCGAAATGCAATTTCTAGAAATGCAAGGCAAAAGTGAAACTCCCCCTTTAAGCCCTCTCAAAAATAAGGAACATACTTACCGAGTCCAGTGAGGGAAGCCAGTGCACTGGACTGTGCCAGCTGTTTTGCAGGAGCTTTGTATCACATCAACAACAGGAACAACATGTTAACACAAATAGCCACGATTTCATAGTCATGAGTCTATGGTATTGTTAAATCTACTACTATTGCTGTTCTTTGGAGGGAGAGAAGAAACATTAAAAACGCATCATCCATTTAAAACCACTTCTAGATTTTCTGACCATGAAGATATAGAATTTAACTGCAAAATTAACAGTGAACAGAAAAAACCCAAATATATACTCATAAATCAATTTCCAAGTTACAGCATCTGCACGTAATTTTCAACTTCAGAAGTTACAGACTTAGATTAACTCTGTTACGTTAAAATAATCTGTTCTGTAAGTACAATACATGTTAATAGCGAAAGCAAATTAATTACTAACTGAGGACTCAAAGTTCATCTCTTTTCACTTCTGAACAGCTTTGAGATAAAGATGACAGTAGTAAGGAACAGCTACAACTCAAGAGCCATTGACACACAGGTACCATTTTAACTGAAATGGATTGTATGAAAAAAATGGAATAACTCAAGTAACTCACAATACACTGCACAGGACGACAGTACATGATTACTGGATTTGAGCTCTACCCAAGTTGGATGCATTATACTGGAATTGTTCTTGAGGGAGAACTATGGAGGTTAAATGTTCTAAAGACATGCAAATACAGAATTTTCGCAGAAGAAACTAAAAAGAAAAAAACCTCCCAAATCCGGCATACCTTTAGTTGCTTTACGGTGAACATCTTTGGCTACGTAATAGATTTCTTCATTTGTGACATCTAAGAGAATCTCTGTCAGCAGCATTTTTGTTAGCATCATCTGAAAAAAATATTGCATATATAATTAAAGGCCAAAACATCTTGAATAAATGCTGCATTCGAATTATATCCATACAGCTTCTCTTCTTTTGATGATTATGAGAGTGGCCTCCTGTATATTTTATTTAATGACTTCTTTCAAGAGACATGACCAAAAAACCAAAAAAAGATTGAAGCTCTTTAAATGTGACCTGATTTCACAACTTTCAAGTTTCCATTTTAACTGTAAACTGTGTTTGCAAGTATTGCACACAGCTATCCAAGGCACTGATCCTAATGTCTAAGATGATGTAACAAATGAATATGTAAATCAGAAATGTACTTAGACTGATTCCAATTATTCTTTCAAAAAATAAAAAGCACTTCTCTGACTGGTATGCTGCCTGTAAAGATCATCAGAGGTTACTTACATAGCATTTTATTATCACATATTTTCTACAAAAATTGAAATGGTAGCTAGTTCTCAAAGTCGTTTATGTCTGGCCATATGCTCTACAAAAATACATTCATCAAACCTAGGAGAATGCAGGACCTTGATTAACAAGGATTCAGTTGTACAATTTATATTTAACTGTGATTTCGAAGTATGAAGGTTGTGCAGACACAGTGAGACTTGCTGATCTAGGATTTAGGGCTGTAGCACTTCCTTGCAAGAATACATTTCTTAAATTCACAGGAGCTGAGGTTGAAGCACAGATTTGGAATGGATACGTTTAATCACTAAAAGTTTTCAGAAATTTGGTATTTGAAGCAAAACCATAGAATTAATAAAGATCAATGCAAAGATTACAGTCATTACATTATTTCACTATTGTGCTAAATATGAGTTATATAACCAATATTCTTGTTTCTATGAAAAAGCATTATGAAGAGACATGCAAATATAACCCTGCTTTACTGTACAATGCATACTGTACTGCTGTTGACAGTACCAGGCATACAAAAAGTGATTTGCTTTGATATGCCAGAAAAATATGAGCAATTAAACAGAAAAACTTAGTGAGAACTACATTATTAATACCATTTGATACTCCTTTTCTTCTTCTGTCATTTCTGGTTCACTTTGCTCCTCTTGAGGAGCTGGGGATGGACTCCTGCTGATTTTCCCAACACTTACAGCTTCTGTGTTTTCAGCATCTTCATCTTCCTCATCACTGTCCTACAAGAACAGCATTACACACTTCAGGAAAAACTTAAATATCAAGCTCCTTAGTTTCCATTTGTAATAGTCAATTTCATTTACTTTGTACTGGAAACTGTATTACAGTTTCCATAAAACCATTTATTTTCTCCCTTCCTAAAAAATATGCAGGCACCTGTACCCACACAAGCTAAGAAAATACTTAGTTGTCAGATTCCTGCCAGACACTTTGGACTTTGGACTACAAACAAGATAATTGCTAAAATGAAGGCAATGCAAGGTTTCCTAAACTGCCCTGGTTTAGAAAATACAGGTATCTGAATTTTTTAAGCTGGTGATTTGGAATTCTGACTTTCAAAAGCTCTGTACGTTCCAAAAGGGGAAAAAAAAAAAAAAAAAAAAAAGAAAAGTTCAATTTCAGCCTTGTTTCTTCACTTCTACAGATCAAATTACATACTTCTATCTCTTAGCCATTAAAAACTTCAAAAGTTACTTCAAAAGTAAAATATCAAGTAATTATCAAGAGAGCAGCAGCTTAACCTTACTTTAAATAATCAATGAGGTAACCAGGAACGCAGAGTCTCTCCCTTGAAGAGACTAAAAAGTCAGTACCTTTCAGGAAATACAAACCTGAGCAAAAAACAAACCCTTCTACTTACAAATTTACTTCTCTGAGGTAACCGTGGGCCATCCCCTTCTTCAGCCTCCTCACTTTCCTTTTTCTCTTTTTTAGACATCTGTGAACGTTGCTGCTCCATTCTCTCCTTTTCCAATTTTTTCTGTTTTTCTCTTTCCATCTTTTCCAGGCCCTCACGAATCCAGGCAGGCAGAGTTCTGCGCTTCACAGCATCTAGATAAGCAAGGTTTACAGTTTTGCAAGATGAAAAAACCTTCCCCCCCCAAAAAGGAATAAAAATATCCCCCAAAATAAAGAAGTAAACCCTCCACCCCCATCAAAATAAGTCCCACATCTGATTGTGGGGAAAAAACATTTATAATGGCTTTTTCCATCCCTGCTCTTTTACTTTCTATTAAAAAGAAAAAGGTCTTTGAATTCTGCAATTCTTATAAAACACAGCTTTTACATTTTTTCATTAAGGAGTGGTTAACATGTACCAATCTGGGGAGGCTCCTGCTTCACAGGCATCGCAATAGGTGAACGCTGTCGATCTCTGAACGAGGGTCTTTCCCTTCGATTTTGAGTAGGTGCAGGAGGTGCTGGAGGACCTGGTGGCCCTGGTGGTCCTGGCTGCCAATAAGGTGGGTGAAATCCACCTTGAGGTGGACCAAAAGCAGCCCCATGCTGAAAGAGTAATGCAGTTTATTTTTCTTCACATGGTAACACTAAATGCAGCACGTGAGCAAGTCGGTCTACAAAAATCCATGCAAGTAGGAATCCATGATTTCTATGCTACTGAGATCTCTCAATCTCTTTTACCGTGGTCCCCAAGAAACAAGTTTCCTTTAAATATTTAATGACTAAACTTAGACTTGAACAGGGAAGACTTAACAAACCTGAAAGGGCTTCAACCAATCTTTCACACTGTGCTGAACACTAAGCCATCTATAACCACCATCTAGCTCCATCAGTTCCGTGCCAGCTTAGCATCAGAGCATGCATTTAAATAAAGAGTGTACAAAACTAAGATTCAAAAGTCTAGCTATGTTAGCAGTCTTAACTACAATATGAGAACAAAAATTTAAAGTTCAGCCTTTTATTACATAAGAATTTTGCACTGTGCACTTTCCAGTAATCCTTCATAGATCTTATTAATATGACTGATGAAATTATTAGATGCCTAAATATGCAATTTTAGTACAGATCCTGGCTTCTGGGCGATCTGCATACAATCCAAAAGTCTTGAGGCATATATGAGGAGTTTTTTATTTTAATATTTACTGCCCAGAAATGCCTAATGACACTATTTAAGAAGAGAGTGTTTAGGAAAAAGGGTATAGTATGAAATATTCTACTGAGTATTTAAGTTACTAGCACTAAAGAACTCTCCACTACAATTTCAGGTTAAGCACACCTCTTTCATTCATCGCAAAACAAGTTTTCTATGGTATTTAGAGAAGCTAATTTTAAGAGTTTGTCCCATGACAATAAACAAAAATCGTAACAAACTCATGTATTGGAAAATTTTTGGGTCCCTATTTAACAATACTTTTGAACAAGAGAACTGTAAGAGGAAAAATAATCTAGGAGATAAAAATAGCCTAGAAGATAACAAACAAAAATTCTGCCCATCTTCCATAGTATTTGTTTATGAACAGGAAGTAGGTTTTTACACAGTTAGTTTGTCATTCATATCAGGAGTTTTGAAAGAAAAATACTGAAAATAGAGGGAAGATACAAAACTTCTTTGTGTTTAAAGATCTAGGCAATGCACCCTGTTATTATTAGTGATAAAACCACCTACATGTTTATTATACTATACATATTATATGCCAGAATGAAGAAAAAAAGTGGATATGGATTTTTTTTTTAAGAAATACCATTGTTTATTCAAAGAATCACAGTAGATAGATATGGAAAAGATCAATGGATCATCCAGTCTATCTCCCTGCAAATACAGGACTGTTTCCTGTGGTACATTATCTAGAGTATTTAAGCATATCTTTCTGAACTTTATTTTTTTTACCTTCTCTTTCTTTTTTTGTTGTTTTTTTTTTTTAAATACAAAGCTACATAATGTTAATTTATATACTGGAACACAGTGATTCATTTTAATATTGCAGAAAACAGCCATTTTTCATTACTACGGTAGAAAAATAAAACCCTTTTGCCTCTGAACAGAACTGAGAACTCTAAAGTCTCTTCTGTCAAGTGTTTGGTTAAAATGTATCTTAGCAGATAACAGACTCTGTAGATGTTTGTAGAACTGAAGAATGAAAGTCGCCGCTAGATGATATTAGAGGAACACATCCATGGAAGGGACTCTGCGCGTCTACAATATTAAAGCAACAAATATGTTTCACCTGATAGTCAAACTGGTTCACTGGCCCCATTGCAAAGTTATCGGGAGGTCCCCCAAAGTTGTGATTGTTCTGGTTAAATATATGCCTGTTGTCAGGAGTAAATTCCCCACTGTCCTGACTGTTGCTGTCTTCAGATGGAGGAACAATTTCCATTTGACCTGGGGTTGGAGTCATCCACTGCTGATCTGGAGGTGGGTGAGGGGGCTGGTGAGGCATTCCCCATTCTGTTTAGGAATTAGAATACGATTTGATACCAAGTTAGTATAATTTATATGAGTCACCAATCACTCAGTGTTCTTGTATTTATCACAAGGTTCCTCAAAGCACCACAGATGATAAAGCAATGAAGAATCATCAATCTGCAGACTGCATTATACTGTCTCAATAATTCCTTCAACTAAATGAATACAAATAGCTATAGCTGAACTGAAACATGCAGTAGGGGGACAGAACTGGACAGACATCCTAAAAATTTATTTTTACAAATTTCTAGTGATAGTGAACTCACCACAAGACTTACAGATTGCTTAAACTGTTAAAGAACTGCTCCTACTTCTCTACATCAATTTTGAAAGCTAAAAAGGAGCTATTTTACTCTTTTGCATAATAGACTTGAAATGTCTACTATGGAAAGAAAATGGTTTTGTAAGCAGCACAACCACTGAAACCTGTGCTCCAATGTCTTGAGTCCAGATAGTGGATGATTCCTTGGATTGCCCAATATCTAGCAGAGGTCCTAGGATAAGCTATAGTCATAAACCCTCAAACATATGTTACAATTGGCTAACAGAGTGAAAAGGCTCTAAGGAATGAATTAATAGCTTGTGTGGCCATAATTTTTGACTGACTCCTCAAAAAGATAAATTTTATGTGCACTATACAGATTCTTATAGACCGTGACAGAGCTGCCTTATAACTCTCTCCAGTAAAAGAATTAGTATCTAGCCTCTCAGGTTAATTCCTACGTTCTATCCAGTCCTTTAATACATTTCTTTAATTTTTACTGTCCTTCCCATCTGCATCATAATTGGATCCATTACTGTAGCAACTAAAAAGTGCTATCATAGCTTTTCTATTTCTGTGAAAATTTCTATTTACTGTACAGAAATACAGCTAGAATACACTCTGCCACATAGAAAAGTTAAAAATTCTTACATGTGCCTACAACAACTTGTAGCCTAGTGCAGTTAGGTGAAACCTGATGGCTACCTCCCTTTTACTACACATATTTAAGAACTACCAATAACATATTAAGCTTACTTTTATTAAATGCTGCATTTCAATAAATTTGGATAGTGACAGTGAAAACTGGGAGTGTTATTCTTTCAACCATTAACAGAATCAAGCACAAAATGCAGTTTTCCCAAAACAACTGAAGACATGCACATATGCTTACTAACTGTCTTGTCCATATACTTCAAATTGCATTGCAGTATAGTGTCATAATCCAGCTTTCAGAAAACAATTTCAGAAAAATTCCTAGTGGAAAATAACCCATTTCTATACCATTCTTATTAGCAGTGGTATCTTGTGAAGTTTTAAAAAGAAAATTAATTTTTGGAAAAAAAACAAGTTTTGAAGAAGTTAAAAATTACTGAAAATAATCAATACTAACAGAGGCATCCAATCAACTTTAACTTACAGTAACTGAAAAATGCTGACAATCAGATACCCAAGTTAAAAAGGGTAAATCCTAAGCATATGAAACGCAATAAAAACATGCTTTTCACACAGAATTTTGCTGATCTCCCTTTTTAAAGATTTTAAGACACCTAAAGCCAGAATGAGTTATACTGTGAACTCATTCTACATGTCAGGATCATGCCAGAAGCAGGTACTACACTACAGGAGAGGCAAAAGTACCTCTGTAAATAGGAGCTATGATTAATAAATCAAGTGGTAGTTTTGCGTTTTGAAGCCTAAGGGGCAGGGCATGTTCACACCAAAAAATGTCTGGTAAGAATAAAATGAAGAAACATGAAAAAAAGGAATGAACAGGAAGGGAAACAAACCTGGCTGCCACATTCTGTTGAAATTGGGATCCCCCTGAAAATTATTATGGTTGTTTGGACCAGACTCTATTCCTGAAATATCCTGTCCGTTTGGCATCATTCCTTGTTGTTCCACTACATTCTGTTGCCCTGAGGCTTCTCGCTGAGCAATCCATGCTTGAGCTAATGCAGCCCAGTCAATCTGGCCTAAAATAAACAGAGGAAGTTAAAAAGGTTAGAACTCACACATCTGAAGTTTAGCACTTTCTCAATTACGTGTCTTATTGCTCAAGATAAATGGGCAACATTTACCTTCAGCAAGTACTGTGAGCACCATTTAAACTTATTCACAGTGTACAGTCAAAGAAACAAATCAAATGTCAGTGTACAGACTTGCTGAAGTACAGTTTCTCTGCGTATGTTCAAAATGTTGTAAAACAGATTATTTTACATCCACATTAGGACTGAATGAGTGGTAGAAATGCACTTTTTTCATAGGTGAGCTAATTCTGACATCAGAAATTAATATACATATCCTTAAATTATAAATTCACTAAGATTTGAGAGTAAAAAAGATACATAGTTAGAAATTATTTTTCAATGTACACTTCGTATAACCCTTGCCATATATTATGTTACGGTTCTCGCTCCAATTTTTTTTTACTGCCATTCCTACCAGTAAACAAATAAATTGCACTCTCAGATAAGAACACTAGTAAGTCTTCTGCTTATTATCAAGTCAGAAAAACTCTCCAGTGAATTTAACAAAAATTAAAGTGAGAGTAAAACCTGTGTGCCTGATCACTTTGTATTAAATACATACCTGCACTTTCATCCATTTCTCTATTTCTCTTGATATTTTGAATTGTTCCCACCTCATTTCAATTTAAGGTATATTATGTTCTACTGTTTAAAGCATTTGGTGGTTTTGGTGGGGAAAAATAATTTCAAACAAGAGATCATGATTATCACTGCTGTAACCTAAATCAAGACCCATATTAGTTTTCCAGTGAGGTTTTTCCCTTTATATATAATCTGCATTAATACTTCTGCCACACAGGTACTGAATAAAAAAGCAGATTCTCCCAAATGAAGGATTTAGCTTGGCTGAAGAACTGACAGCTACACAGATCACGTAAATGGGGTCTAAATGTTGATCTGTATGACTGATAAAATGTTGGTAATTTGTGTAGGATAACTCATATCTTTTGCCTGTATTTGCACATTATATATTAACTGTGAAAATATTTGGAACTAATGTATGTTTTCTGTTTTCTAGTTCAGAAAAGCATCACAAACGTATTATTTTAAGAGCAGCTACAAAGGCAACTATGAGTCAGGCTCTGTTATGAAGATTCAAAAATTTAAATGACAACACATTAAAAGAACTAATCCACAAAGTTTTCTATATACTTACTTGGATCTTGCTGGTGCTGAAATGACTGCATCCACTGCTGTTGGTTCAAAGGCCATTGCTGCCAAGGTTGTCCACCTTGATCCCACATCTTTTAAGTCTTTATATAGTCTATATTTCAACTAAAAATAATAGTTGTATGTTTAAATAGATGCCCATGAAATATCACATAACTGAAACTTACATAACTGCAGATACAATTAAGCCTTGCAAAGCAAGCTGAAGCAATGCTGGCTTAATATTTTAAGCTGGAGGAAAAGGTTCATCCTTTAGAGTAATATCTGAAATATTACTGAAAGATTTCAGGAGTCTAGTACGCTTTCTCTGTATTTTCACAAAGAAATTAACTACCAAATGATGTTCAAGGAGAGATATGACAAGTTTGTATGACAAGATCTCATCTGGCAATAAATGCAATTTAAAGAAAGTAAAAATATAAAAGGCACAATTGGTATCTTTGCCTGCTTCTTAAGGAAAAGATGTGTATTTCTCTAAACAAGTGTCATGCAAGGCTGTTAAGCAAGACAAAAGTCACCAAATGGTAAAACACATTGTTAATGATTGCACAGGACAACTGCACAAGTACAAGACAGTGCCCACATGCATGTTATACATTGTACAGGCTCATTTTAATATCCAAATAATATATACCTTCAAATCTGAGAAAGAAAAATAAATATGACCACACAATTACCACTGTCCCTTAAAACCACGAGAAACAATTTTTGCTGTGCCACATATATCCTCACTGAGCAAGCAGCAGCCCTAGGTCCAGATGGCAGGCAGCAGAGCTCCACAGCCTGCTTAGAGTGAAGCTCCAGGGCCAGCTCTGTGTGAATCTGATGAGGCACAGCAGTCCAGGCAGGTGTGCTGCAATGGCACACCAGTTCTTTCCAGTCTTTTGTACCTCCGGCACACACCTAACCTGCTACGTGTGGAAGACCTGAGAGCAGTCACCTGCATTGCTCCCAACAGTTTCTCCGAAGACAAAGACTAGGCACAGCTCTAGGAACACTTCATTCCAGAAGCTGTTCCCAAAAACCAGTATGGATAGAAATGCACTGAGTGTGACTCCCTCTGTCCTACCCAATCTGTTAGAACTTCTCAACAGGCTTTCCACTCAATGAATATATCCTCATGGAATTGAACATACAATCCCTGAGTTCACGCTAGTAAAACATCAAGCATGTAGGTTGTTTCAAGCAATCCAAACTCAAAAGAAAGAGAAAAATTCATCCCCTGAGGTCACAGGAGCAGCATACGGGACCCAGTCGTGGCTCACAGCCAAGAGCAATACAAAATAGATGAATAGAACCTCTCTGCTTCAGAGCAAACCAGTTCAAAGCAGCCAGTGCCACTTGGGTGGCCAGCCAGGAGCAACCCCAGTGGCTCTGAGGGAGCGGGACACACACACCCCACAGACAGAGCCCGCTCTGGGCACAAGGACAAAGCAAGTGGACTGGAACCTGCTCGCAAAGGCATCTTGTGCTCGCCTGCTCACACAAGGAACTGCATGACTGCTTTGAAGAGAGCATCACTCTACAAAAGTGCGCCATACAAAGAGCTGCACTCAACACCAGGGGTACCGGCCCATGCAGAGATGAATGCAAGCTTGTATGCTGCATATTTCTGTCAAATTAAATCTTTTATCTGTAGAACTGTAGATCACCTTTGTTTTGAGACCACTTATTGTCAACACTGTACAAAAATTTACACGTGTGGCTCTGAAACATTCATTTGCAAATGCCTTTTAGAGGGGCCTTAAACAAGACCAGATCAACTCTGGCAACAGGGGGAGTATTGGAAAAAGCCTACCTAATACTTTATTATTTTCACTATCTTTTCTTGCCAAACTAAGTATGGAGGCTTCTTCCCATTTCATGAATACTTTTATGCTATTCAAACCGTTAATAAGTGAAGACATCACCCTTTCTTTTGTCTCTTCCCATTTTTATCTGTACCTAGGAAATTAACTTATTACATCAGTGTACAGGTGGCTACTAACACACTTAATGCAACACTTCAGCTGACTTAAACTAGCTCTCCAGGAATTCATAGACACATATTTCATAAACTAGGCATGACACAGTAACTGCAAATAATATCTTCACCCTATAGCAAGAAAAGGTAAGTAAATGTTTCTTCCTTCCCTCAGTTCATCTTTCCATCCAGAATAAAAATTCTTTCAAATGTCAAAAGAAACTTGTTTACATCTTAAAAGTTATAAGAATTGGGGTTCGAGACTACTGCACAGCCTCATGGTGTTGCTTCCTTTGTTTCTAGCTGTTAAATCCTACTAGCAATAATAAGCGTCAATTTCACAAATTCTGGTAGTACTTTTTTACCTCAATACATAGTATGTTGCAACAAGTTTATGGAATTACACTAAAACTTAGCAAAATATTTAAATTTTTTCAGTAATGATTTAGAAGACAGCTTTGCATATAACTGTATGAATGCAAAAAAAAAAAATTCTACACAGTTAAATACCAATTTCTCTTACTGAAGTGTAACAATATTAAGACCACTTCTACAAATGGAACTAAATTGGAACCTCCTACACACAGCTTTCATGTGATAGGATTAGATGAGATTTATTTTTACTGGACTGGCTCGGTCTCTGTCCTAAAATCTTCAGTATTCCAGATTTTTTAAACATGTTCCAGCTAACACAATTATATATCTATTTCTCAATTGAAATGGACACTTAATATTCCACCCATTTTTTGTTTCTTACCCTCAGGTCTTGATCCTCAGTATGGACAAACTGAAGCACTTGTTTAGATCATTAACAAGGTCTAAGGCAACAAATGCCTCCCCGTCTCAGTAAAACCTGCCCTCCCAAGACAATAACTGCCTTATTATTTTACAAGATATTCAAATAAATCTTGTGGGAAAGATATATTCCCTTGCAGCCTGTAGCAACTGGCATGTGAAATGCCCAAGGTGACCAAGGGATAAAGTAGACAGGCAGTGACCTCAGGCAGCAGCAGCAGCAGCATTCATTCACCTCCTGGCTGCCCTGCCAGCACATTATTATGCCCTAGGACAGCGAGGGCAAATCCACACTCCTAAAGTGAAGGAAGTGGTGCTGAAGGACCCCACCGTGTCCCCTTTACAGAACAGCACTGCCCCAGGCCACCCTGCACTCTCTGGGTGCTTCCAAGCTCATCTCAGGTGTCAGCATGGACCTGGGAGCCCACAGGCACTTAGGACCTGTCCAGTCTAGTTTGGAAGGTCAGAGGCTTTCACTCAGCACCACCTGGCTGCAGGACCACAATAAAAAGCACAGCTGGGTTTTAGCTGTTAGCATACATAGTTGCTCAGCCACTGCTCTGCAACATAATATAGCCCAGTCTTCAACTTGCCCTAGAGAGATTCTTTCACCTTACTACTGCCACTCTGGGGAATGAAATCAGGTGGGGAAGTAAAAAAGCAATAGGTCAAGGCATGGAGCTGGTTTATATTTTGATGCACAACATTATGACAAGACAGCAACAACAGTGTAAAACCCTGAAGAACTTCAACATTTGATTAATTCAATTTATGCCACTTAGAGCAAACTAATTTAAAATCACTGCTATTTGAAATAGCTAATTTTAGTTTGTGAACTGTATCTGAAAGCTTTTAATTCTATATTTCATTTGTACTTCTACGGTTTTCTTGAAGAAATGCTGAGTTTCATAGGTTGGCAAGTATAAAATCTGCTGGCTTTCAAGTACTCATACCAAATTCAGTGTAAAAACATACTTTACTAATCAGAAATATGTACTAAACAAATACTTAAGCAATGACATCACTCTTTTTATGCAACATGCAGAAGCTCTTTTTCAAATATGATGTGAAAACTGTCCAAAACTGATTTTTATTTCAACTCATCTCCCTTATTGAGCAATGTTTGTTTTACAGAAACAGGAATTGAATATGGAAGGAATAAAAATCACACTTTAAAATGTTTCTAGAAGTAATCTTTACATATACAGGCTAAAAGAAGGTCACATGTATTCAAAATTTTTAATATTGAAGACTAGATGTGTGGCTCAGAGCCATTGAACAGAAGAGATGAGTTCTAGGGCCTCTCTCTATATTGTGACCTGCAACAGCAGGACATAATTTTCTGGGAAACAGAGTTCCCTGCTTTTTAGTTCTCCACTTATTTTCCTGCATTTTCTCCAAGTTTTCACCAACTGGTACAAGGTAAACAAGAAAAAGGTACTTGATACAATTTTTTTTTCATCTACTACAGGGAGGCTACAGGCATTTAAAGATGGCTCATTGCCTTAAAAAACTGTTTTGCCAAGTACTGCAGTATCTATTAGTTTCATCTGCTTTTAAGTTTCAGAGGCAAAAACCCCACTGAAACTTTTAGCTCTTCATTTGCAGTTGCCATCTTCTAAAAGATAACTAAAATAAGCATTTATGCTACTTGATGTTACTCTTTTTTACATAAGGGCATTAAAGGCTTGAAACAACTGGAATCTCTTGTACAAATGTATGTGACAAGAAACAACCTGAGACAAAAGTAGTACTTAATAATGGAGAGAAGAGACTCAAAGCCCTCTCCCACTGACTAAAATCTGCAATGACAAAACTAACTTAGGATGCTGCCAAACAAACAATAAACAAGTTTTTATTTCTAAAAAGTTCTGAAATCAGCACCACCTGAAATAAAGAGGCTTCACACCTAATATAACTGACAGCTCTATTTCCCACCAGCGATCTAAGGCCAAATACACAGCAGAGCATCCAAATCACAGTGAAACAAGCTTTATTTTCTACTGAAGCTGCAGGGGAGGGAGATGAATACTGGCTAAAATTCACTCAGTTCAAATGTTACTTTAGACACTTAGTAACAGAGGGGTGCCTCAAGTCGTTAAGACGTACTGGTTCTGACATCACTAGTGCATACAGGAGGTTTGAAAAGCAACAGGTGCAAAGAACGGATCCGTTTTATAGGCAGCTACTTCCAAAGGAAAACACAGATACTACCCCTCCTTTACAATGATGGGTTAAGGTTCTTTTACTTAGTTATTCTGTCCCTCAATTCAATTGGACATAGCCCTTTTTTCTTTCCTCTCTCTCTAGCACACACAAAGAAACAAAAGAACATTTATTGGTGCTTCAAGAGCTGTTCCCTAATGTCTGATCACAGAACAGGAACCTGAATCTATTAAAAATCTGTTTACCAATGAAGAAACAGAAGCCAATTCAGGATTCTTTTTGTTTTATACAGAAGCACAATCACATGAGCAAAACACCCCATCAACTCACATTTAATTTCAGTTACACGTATTTAACACATTATGGAAAGTTCACATGATATTTCAAAATCCTGCTGGAGCTCTTAAGAGCAAACATGTTCTGAAATATGTTCTTTCACACATTGGGTTTTTTTCTTTTTAAATTAAATTTCTATTCAAAGGCTGGACCAGAATCTCCTGAAGTTTTATTAAAGCAAATTACTGGTATGAAAATGTGCCAGCCTTGATAGGGCTGCTGGTGAGGGCTCCCCTGCTGATGATAAAAGCTAAGAGCAACATAAATAGGACTTACCTTGGTCACCATCAACCTCTGAGAGCCAACAGCACTCAGAAACATTTAAATGTGGTGTCAAACTCTCTGCTATTGTATTTAAACTAACTTTGGGTAAACACAAAGAACATATTTTTAAAGGCACCTTTCCTCTCCTCTCTTTGATTGTAATGTGCATCTCAACTACCAATTACACCTCAATGTTACCCTGTTCTTTTAGGTAAAAAAGGCATCTCCTTCAACCTATTTGTTAGCATAATAAGGTATTTTCCAACACAGTTGTACAAGGTGTCCAGGCACACCACACACTAAAAGGCACACATTTAGAAGATACTTACCTGAAAACAGTCTTAAATGATAATCTGCAAGCTCACCTTTAACTCTGGGAGACTCCCCCAAGCACTTCCCACAAAACACAGCTATCTTGAAGCAAATTACATATTTCCACACCAACAGGAATACACCCTGTCCAGAAGAGCATGGTTTCCTGAGAATTCACCAATGGCATAGTGATTAGTGAAGGCCCTTGATGTCAAAGATGGGGCCATCTTTTAGACAAGGTTACCAACAGAGCCTGAGCACTAACAGGCTCACTCAGGTTCCCTGGACAACCCTACCTCAGTAGTTTCATACTGTAAACTCAGAAAACTCATTACCAGTTCAACAGCACTTGTGCAGAGCTAACTGTGCTCTGACCTCTCAACACAGGAGAAGAGCAGTCTTAGGGAGCAAGGCTCTGTCCTGGGAACATCAAAAGACAAAGCTTGCTTGTCGTCCTGGGGATACTATCATCCTTAAATGCCTTATGACATTTGCTGCAGCAGAACTGAAAAATATCAAGAAATCTCCCATGGAAAGATAAGCAAGATCTGTTCCCAAACAAAATTTAATACAGCTAATGGATAAACTGAATTGCTCCAACTCATGCAGCTAGCCCAACACAAGAAGCACAGGGACCTAGGAAGTTAGCTCAGCTCCAGAAAAGCATCAGGAAGATAACTAACCATACCAAGCTGTCCTGATGAGTGCATCTTGCACACACTTTCTTGCTCCTTCTAAGTAACTCCCATCACTCTGACAATCTACTTCTTCCCAATATGAATGTTACACACCATCCTGACTATGCAGA
Organism: Parus major; assembly: GCF_001522545.3. Taxonomy (NCBI): domain Eukaryota; kingdom Metazoa; phylum Chordata; class Aves; order Passeriformes; family Paridae; genus Parus; species Parus major. Next base: position 73,028,405 of record NC_031770.1, on the reverse strand, counting down.
CCACCTTACAGCTCAACAGCTTCTGCACCAGATACAGAGATTCTGAATGGCTTGCCAGGAAATTCATGAAAGTGATATTTCTTAGAAATGAGAAAAAAAGTAATCTTCAGAATATGAAATCAAGTATTTGTTAGAAGCTAGATTATCCCAGCTCCAAGAAATCAAGAGACAGCCTAAGAGCCAAGCCTAGACTAGAAGGAGAGTGGCACTCACCTCCTGCTGTGTGATGAGCAGAAGAGATCAAGGTTAGGAACTCCTGCATCAGACATCAGTATCACTGAACCTGATCTCCAGGGCACAATCTGTTGGTGTCATTTATTCAACCCTGTAGAAAGACTAACAATTCTGGAGCCCACAGCCAATAATCAAGAGCCTTATGATGCTGAGGGGATGATGTTGTATCACCTTTCTGATCCTGCAACTCATCATTCCTGAAGAGCAGGTCAATATATGACACAAGATGGCCTGACAAGTTTTACCTGCAAACTGAACTCTTAACACACAGCTGCAGGAGTTTTTCTGGTGACTAAAGATCTTGTCTTGCAGGCATTCCAAACAGTCATTGCATTTAGCAAAGAAATATCCATCATAGCAAAGAAATATCATCATCAACAACCAAAAAAAAGCTAGACAGATGTTCCACATCCTCTAAGATAACCTGACAGTGCAGCCATGATTTTTTGACTATATTTAGGGCTATACAGTTGAAGGGAAATACCCCAAGAGGTAGGAGTCCTTGTTTGTAACAAACTGCAATTACTGGTTTTGAAACAAATTATTATTAAACAGTCAGTGTCATTAGATAGGTAATCTTTCGGTACGAGTTTAAGACAATACAAGTGAAAAAGACAGATTAGTCTCTGAGGCTCTCTGTAGAACCTGGGCTACAGAAATCATCTACATCACATCTTGAGAAGGATCTCAAAAGCATCTCATACTCTGTGGGAAGGGTTTCTTTATCTCATATAGATTTAGGCTCTGAAGGTGAACCTAAAGGAAAATGGAGATGTTTCAGGACCAGAGCTCTTTGAAATCAATAGCCTGATTTCTTGATATTTCATGTGGGTGCCTCATTCTAATGTAAGGGTTTTACTTTTCATTCAAGATAGCTGGTATTGACTCGGTGAAGTTTTAGCACAGTGACTGAAAGCTTATGATGAGTTTCCATCATGAATTATGTGCAACTGTTCAGTTGCAAGCAAGACAAATCTACTCCTACATTCAGCAGACCAGGATCAAAGCATTTAGTAGAAAGACAGGAATAAGGCCAATACCTCCAAGAGTTCAAGCTGAACAAGTGTTGCTGGAGAGCCATTTCCCTCCTCCCCTTCCTCCCACTATGCTATTGCTTCAACAGGGCAATGGTAGCAAAGACATCACTAATGAGGTTGGAAGGAATAGTGGATAAATACTCTAGGGATACAACACACAGCTCACATAGCTCTCCCAAGGAATTAGAAAGAGCAGCTCATCCATGGTATTATCAATATCCAACCAAGCTGGAATCCAAAGTCAGTAACGGACACATATTGTACAAACTCCCAAGACATCTATTTCAAAGCACTCCAGACTGGAAGGAAATGTAAACTGAGCACATCTTCCATGACTGTGTCACTGGAACAAAAAATACTTTTCTGTAAGAATTTGTACATAAGAGGTGCAACTTAAGGGAATTGCAAATGAAAAATAGTTTTGCATACCCAAAGGAGACCCCTAGCAAGATGAAAAATTTAATGCAGAAAGGGTATGACAAGAATTATCATTGGCTGGTGGTCTTAGCATAGGAGACCCAGGTAAGTCAGAACACTTCTGCAGTTAAAGAGATGTGGGAGTCTGGAAAAGTGCCGTATCCTATGTACCCACATAGGAATGAGCCCTGCAAGATACTACAGAGTGGCCGCAGACACATTCACTCTGAGTCAGAATGAATGTATACCATCACTCAGACAAAAATATACCAGCTTCAATTTTACATGGTAGAATTCATTTTTACTAGTATATTATACTCAGCTGTTGATCATAATATCAAATATTTATGGCGTGATTTAAGTCTGCAATAAATCAAAAAGTTAAAGTAACTGTCTTCCCTGCTGTTTCACTCATTACACTTTCACTTGGCCGAAGACTTTAATACATCATGTAGGGCACCACCCTAACTTGTTCCTGGTATTTAATGATCAGATACTATGCATCATTTCTCCTCTTGAGGGCCAGAAGCTATACCTATTTGCCTGTTGGCATCCGTTTAGCATGGTATCAAGTCAAAGAACATGTGAAATCTTCCAGCTCACTTACAGATGTTTATCACTAAAAGTTGCTCCACTGCATTTTTTAACATCAGAACTGTTCCTTCTCAGACTGAAGAATAGAGGCTTTTCAAATGTATAACCAAGATTCAAAACACAGAACCAGAAAAAGAACTGATGAAAGTATCCAGTGTCTTGCTGAGTATCCATGAAGTTTTCCAGAACCTGGTTCACACATCAGTACATCTGACTAATATTTACAACGCTAACAAAATGAAAGCAGCATGAAAAAAGTTTAAAAAACAAAACAAAACAAAATACCAACTAAAAGAAAAAAACTGTGAAAAGCTTCTTCAGGGAGTCATCCTCCAAGGTCTGTAATTTCAAATGTAAATCCACATATCCACTGACCTGAACACAACTCTTAAAAAAGAACAAAAGGACTAGATATTGGCATCCAGGTACCATTTACTTATTTTTTGTATTTCTAAGACGTGAAGACAAACATGTGATTTGATTATTATAAAGTACCAAAACCACTGCTAGAACATTTACTACCACAGAAACATTATCGTAACTTGGGCAGTTTAAGTCAAAACTCTACTGGGTTTGGGGCAGGGAAAAATATTTTTTTTTCATGTACCATTCCACTGAAAGTCCTGATGCAGGGTTTTCAATTAGCCCTGTAACACAGCATTATTTCTTTTCTCAAGTGAATGGTCCCTCTACAACTTCCTCTGCAATGAACATGCTCTGCATAAAAATAAATAGTACCACTAACTCCTCAGTAGTCATGAGCAGATATTAAAATTAATGATAAATACAGTTATCATTTAATAAGGGATCAGCTAGTGATGAAAGTAAGAACACTTTGAGAACACCTAGCCAAAATATTATTTGTCACCAAAAGCAGAATAAGAACATACCTCAATCATGAAAAGAAGTGAGACCAGACACTCCTGCTCCCATTGTATATTTGCATAATCCTGCACCTAACTAAAAATCAAACATGGTTATGACTTCCCTCTACCACTACAGTTTATAAGGTGAGTTAACCACTAACAAATTGTGGAACTGTGTTAAATTTGTGGACTTTTAAGCTCTACAACACCTCTGAGCCCCAAGTATAGAAAGCATTCTTATCAGAGCAGGAGTTTGTATGTCATATGGAACAAAGACAGTACAGGAAGTCTTGTCATGACATAATAGCAGAGATGACACAAGGTTTGCTGCTGCACCAAACAAATTAAAAACCAGGAGCTTGTCTGTCAGCAATCCTAGCAACTTGTCCCCGGACACAGCTGAGACTTTCAGTTCCCCTCCGTTCTACAGTCAGGGGAGCTGGAGCATCTGTCACCTCCATAGGAGCCGTCTTTAGTGCAGCTGGACTCCAAAAAGAGGTTTCTTACTCCTACCAACAGTACATGTGTTCAGCTGGACTGCATCAGTATTTGTAATCCTGTCTTTGGAAAATGATGTTAGAATACTGTCTGCTGGTAGACATGCTTTATGCTTTGAAGACCACCATTCCCCCTCTCTGAAAGGTGGCTGCCTCTGCATTAAAACAAAGCCTTTAGGGCAACCCTTGTTTCCTATATCCCACATTTTCCAATAGATTATTTGCTTGGAAACATGTACAAGTGTAACTATAAGAGAAGAAATGAACAACCAAGGTGACTGAATACTCTGCATAATCACTTGTTACAGAAACTTCATTAATTTTGTCTGGGGTAGCACATCACAGAATTATCCAATGGTTTGAGTTGGAAGGAACCTTGGAAAACCATCTAGTTCAACATCTTGCATGAAATGATGTTGCTGAAAGTTCTGTGCAAACTGATCTTGGACAGCTCCAATCGTGCAACAACTTATATGGGAAGCCTGCTCCTTTATTTCTGTACCCTTATCATAAAAAAATTCCTCTTTATGTTCAGCCTAAATCCATATTTCAGTTTAAAACTGCTGTCCCTCATCCAGAGCTCTGGTAACAAGTCTTTCACCATTTTTTTCATGCAATAAAGTACCTCTCATACCATTTAGGTACTGAAAACACCTAATACCGCTAAATACCGCAATAAGGTCTCCCCGGAGCCTTCTCTTCTGCAGGCTGAACAATCGCAGCTCTCTTTGCCCATCTTCACATTAGAGTGGTTCCAGCCCTCAGACCACTTTTGCATCTCCAACCTTAACTGTAAAGCCTAGCACGTCCCATTAAAATTCACTTCAACAACTTTGTGGGATTGCCTAATGAAGTACGGAGAACCTGCAGGGACAAGTGCTGAAAGCAAAAAGGCTTTCAAACCCATCATCTGAGGATCCATTTAAAAACACCCTGCGTTTGCCAAGCTACTGGTCCAGGTATCTTACAAATGCTGCTGTGTGAATTTCAGTTCTCTGGAGCCCTCCAGTGGAACGAACTCACAGGAGCGGCCACGAAACCCATGAAACAGCACAAATATCCCACAAATGCACTTCATCCGCAGAAGCCAGGCTGCTGACACAGCCAACTACCAGATCCCAGTGCACATGTTGCTTCCCTAACTGGGTTACCGGCTAAACCAAGTAGACGCTCTGCCCCGCGGATCCACGGGCGCTGCTTCCCCGGCAGCCGGTGGGTCCCCGGCAGGCCCGGGCCGGCCGCGCGCTCCCAGCATCCCAGGATGGCCGGCCCCGCCAGGTCGCGCGCTCGGCACCGGCCTCTCCCGGCCCCGCCAGGGCAGCGGCAGCGGCGCGGGGCGGCCCCGGGACATGCGCAGTGCCGGCCCCGGGCCCGTCCCCGCCGGGGACCCCCGCCGGGGGGGGCGGCGCAGGGCAGGGGGGTCCCGGGGGTCCCCGCCGGCCCCCCCGCGACCTCGCCGCGCATGCGCGGCGCACCGCCTCCCCCCCACCCCCGGACGGGCGGCGGGGGAGGGCGAGCGACTCTCGGCTCGTCCCTTCTCGTCCTGGCCGCCGGTTTCCGCTGGCGGCGCCGCCGGTTCCTCACGCCCGGCGAGCAGCTGCTGCCGCCGCCACCGCGGCGCGCGGCGCCCTCCCGGTTCGGCTCGGAGCGAAGGGGAAGACCGGGTCAGCGACACCCGCCGGCCCCCCGGGAGCGCTGACGAGCGGAGCCCTCCCCGCTACTTACGCGCTCCCCCGCCTCCCGCCGCCGCCGGTGCCGCCGCTCCGCGGCCGCGCTGCTGCCGCTATCACTCCTCGTCTTCACGGACAAGACAATATGGCGCCCGCTGGCGCTCACCCGGAAGTGAAAGGCGTCACGGTGCTGACCCTCGCCTGGCCCACACGGGCTCCTGCCGCCGCCATCTTTGCTGAGGGCGGCCGGGCGGCGCTTCCCGTTTCCCTTTTCCCGGCCGGCAGCGCCAACACCGCGCTGCCGCCATCTTTACTGCGGGCAGCCCCGCCGGTCCCGCCGCGGCGGGAGAGGGAGGCGGGGACGCGCTCCTGCCCCGGAGCGCTGGGAATCCAGCGGGATTCACCTTCCCGCCTGCCGTAGTGTGAGGAGGCCCAGGGGAGGCAACTTAGCTCCGGGGCTCCACGGGGAACTTCTAGTCAGAGTGAGATCCGTGTTTCCAGTACGGAGTCGACATGAAGAAGTATATAAAGCTGCGTGAAGAAGTATATAAAGCTGGTAGCTACGCGTGTAAGTGGTGCAAGCACGTAAGTGGTGGACAGGCTCTGGACAATGGCCCTACACTGAAATACATAATTTTGTGTTGCACAGCTACAGGGTGTCAACATTCAAAGTCAGGCAGATGTATGGCTATCAGGAGTGTTTGTGAAGCAGGACAATTCTCCAAGTACTTAATTCTGAATATCCAAATTCTGTGAGTTCTACTTTGATTTTTTTCCTTTTGTTTTAATGTATGAAGAAAAAAAAACTCACCTGCAGTGAACAGCTCTTCTTGTATCAACACTGGGGATGATTCTGTAGGCAGGGACTGGGACTGAGTAATTCCATTTCTTTGTGTGGAGCAGAGATTTCCATTAGCAGGCACATTACTTACCGCTGGGATCACTGCCTTCTCTTCCTTCAGCGTCATGGATTTAAATGCCTAAAACATCCCTAAAACATCTCTCTGGTCATTGCATGAAGTGATATTAATACCCACACACTTTGTTACTACAAAGTTAACTCTTATAAATCTATAGAAAAATGAAGGATTCAATAAACTTTTGTGATTATTTCAGTGTAAGATTTGTCAGTGCCACTTAGGCTACGTATTAGTGTTGGCTGAAACATTCTAGATTTTCCCCTTTACGTGTCACATGGAATGGCAGGATTGAGAATGCTTTCCATGGACAGAAGTGCTGTGGAAATTTTAAGTCTGTCCAGTATCATCTCACAGCTGGAACTCCAGAGTGATGCTTACGGATGGACAAACTTCCAGCTGCTACTGAAACTGGGCATGTGAGGGAGTCCCACTCTTGGTCCTGGTCTTATAACAGAATTACAGAACTCAGTTCTTGTAAAGGGAACAAACTTTATCTATGCCCTTTGCCACGGATGGTAAGGCAGGGGAAACAAGCAGTATAACTTAAGTGTTCAAGGATATGAACTCATCTCTGGGGAGCTCTTTCACAGGCAATGATGTGAGACAAGATAAAAATACATTAACTCAGATGTAAAACATACAGCTTATATTTAAATAACACCGTTTTCCAAATGGCTGGATGTTTTATTTACACATTTTTCTAACTATATAACAGATGAAAAGACAAAATTAATAGATGACAAATGCAGCTATTCTCTCAGAAACTTGTTAAAGCACCTTGGGTAGACTGGAAAACTGGTCAGACTTGTGTTTGTTTTTTAAATACAGTCTGTATGTAAGACCCTGTTTAATTAGTAATATTTGGAATTAGAAACCTACAAATGAAATGTACCATGTATCAGCACTGTAATCAAATTCTAAAAATACTATTTGTTATTTAAATATCTGCAGTCAAGTCAGATTATTAGTTCAAATAGATGAAAAAAAGAAATGAATGAAAACTAGATGAAACTTTTAACATGCTTGATTTATTGCTCACAAGTATTTTGAACTTAGCAACAAGATTTTTGATTACTTAGATTGTCTTTTGTGTAAATGCAAGCACATATGACCATATCAGGGATTATCTCCATCTACAAATGACAGAAGAATCAGAACTCAACTTTGTGGAATGGCTAAATAGGGAATGGTTGACATGGTGGTTTCATTACAGAATACACTAAAATAATTCCCAGGTTACACAGCTCAAAAGCAAAAAAACCCTAAACTAGCAAAGCAATGAGGAAATTGCTAAAAGGTCATAATCCCACTCAAAATAAATGTTCTTGTTTTCTTTTAAAAGCAGTACTGCATCTTTATATTTTGTACTAGAAAAATACTGGAAGCTGCAATAGATGTAAGAAACACTCTAGACACTTAAAAGTTAGTTTTTTCTACTATCAATGAAGATAGAAGTATTTATAATTTTATCTAAGTGGAATTTACACTAAGTAGTTTTGAAGTGGTTGCAATGCATTGCAATTATTATAACATATAAATTCACTTAGATTTCTTATGTAATGTGCAAAGAAGTGTTTTGACTTGGATGAACAGACATCCATCTGAAAATATATTTTAAAATTAATTTACAAAAAAAATAGATTATGAGTAATTTTGAATAATCACTTTTCCACCATTTCTGCATTTTGTTTATACACCAATAAGAGAAGTACAATAGCTAGAACAGCTGGCAAAATGACAGCCTAAGACATGGTAAATAGACACAGAAGCAACAATAATAGTTCTAAAATAATTAAATTGTTAATAATAAATTAAAAATGGTTCTACCAAAGAATAGTGGTATTTCTTTCACATAGATATATAAATCTTTGTACAAATGCATAAATGTGTACAGGGTACAGCAAAACAGAGTCCAGATATTGAAAACTAAGGAATATCAAATCTTTGTTTAATCAGGGCTGCTGTAAAGCTGTTTTCTGAGGTGTGCTACCATTTTCTAATGAAAATTGAATTCGCAAATTTTTGTTAACAGAAGAATTGTATTTAAATGCTTTCTTTGTTCCCATCTAATTTGTTTCCATTTCAGTACATCTCAGAGTTTCTACTAAATAAATGACTCCTTTCTTAGTTTGTTACCAATATGTTCAAATAAGATTTTTATAACAGGTTGAGAATGTAGATGCATTCATTTCATGCCCCTTTATGATTCATTTTATGTTAGTATAAAAAAGAAGCGTACAGAGAAGCAAATGGTGGAGTTAAGACATTTCAGCTTTTTAATGAATTTATAAACCACTCTCACCTGCTACCACTTGAAATCCATAGGCAAGAGCACTTCATTGATACACACAGAGGGTGCAGATGGGAAAGGGAAGGAAGGTTTGGCTGACTGCATAGATTTAATTTTCTAAACAAAGGCAATTACAGTGTATACACTCTGGGCAGCAAAGTTCAGGGTTTGTTTTTCCTTCACCTCTATTTGTAGCCATCTCTTAGGAGAACAGACTAATGCAAACATGATGTCTGTACATATATTGTAGATAGATTGTTATAATAAATCTCTCCATCACTTTTTGCCACTTTTGGTGTAAATGATATATAAACCCAAAGATAACAAAATTCTTTCTTATAATCTGTACTAACTCTTAGGTGATGCAGCGGTCTTTGTTGATGTCTCTGTTCTGGGAAAACTTGTATGGAGTTCCAGTTGTCCATATATGTAAATCAGGTACTTCCCATAGGTGAGGTTTAGTTACTGGTGAGTGAGGACTATCTAATTTGAATCCTTTGTTTTACAGGCACTGTCTTGTGACTGGTCAGCAGAGAGCTGTTCAGGAGTCACAGCTTTTCTCAGGGGTATCACAGCCTGTAGGCAGAGCCAGTGTGATGATGGGGACAGACCAGACTACAGCTACAGTAGGTTTTCCTGCAAGAGCTTTGCAAGTTCACAGAATAAGTGATGAAATTGGGAACTTCTTATTATGCTTAAGGATCAATGAAAGCAAAGACATTGACACAGAGGCTTATGGAGACCCAAAAACATAAAGAACAAATCGGGTTGATGAAGAAAGCAGTGTTGCCTGTGTGAGAAGAGAAGGGTGGGATGAAGAGAAAGCCATTTTGAAGCTATGCCACATGAAGACCCAGGCTACTGCACTTTTTCAGGATGGGGGACCACGAAATTGTGGTGAAGCTCTGTAAAAAGTACATGCTAAAGTAGGCCTAAAGAGATTTTTGGTTGGAAATACAAGACATTTTAAGGAGAGTCTTAAACTTTCAAGCCCTTCACCTAAATTCTGAAAATATTCAGCTTTACAATAGTGTGCACACATCTGGTAGTTGCAGGAAACTGCCAGTTCCTTGACTCTAGAATCATATTTAACATTCTAGCACATATAGGATGTATACTCTGGTATTCTCAGAATGCTCTGAGCTTCTTTTCCAATTTCTGGTAAAGTATTATAAGAAGTCTTCAGTATACACATGTATGTAGTTTCTTTAGAGCCAAACTTCACACAAAAAAACTTGTGTCTGTGTAAAGGACATTGTGACTTGCATCTAAAATTCTGTATAACATCTTGCATTGGTCATTGGTTTTTTAATTTTGAAGGCATAACTTCACCTATTGCCTTTATTTTTAGAAACTGCTTCTTTCTATTGTATTTTCATATCTGTTCCTGACTCAAGGCTTACAGTTCTGCCAACACAGCTTTTTATTTCAACTCAGAACGCCTCATCTAGGAGCAACAGTGATGGCTATCTTGAATAAAGGTGTTGGCTATTTTTCATGGCACTTTCTCTCCATGTTCTATAAAATACTTGTAAATACAGGTAAATGTCCCCTGGCTGTTAATGAGAAAATAATTCTGCCTGCATCTTTTATGGCATCCTAGGTAGTTATGTCCACTTGGGAAAATTTCAGCAAACAGTTTACAAAAACAGTTAAAAAGAAGCAAAGACAGCCTCACAAATTTCCTGAAAATATCATTAAAAGTAAGAAGTAACAGGTTAAGAACCTTGTTCTGTTTCTATCCTAGCTGTGCAGTCTAGGGAAGTAGTTCTAGGCTAAAAATTAGATTAATACGGGTACTTAAATTCAGTAGTTTTACTGAAGTCAGCAAAAGGAGGAACTTCAGGTGTCAGCTATCTGCCTGCTTCAGAGTGGAGGATTCACTCCATGTATTGTCCTGGCAAGATTGTATCACACAAGTGACACTTAGTTGCTATTTGCTACAACTGTTGCCTGGCACTAATTCTGAGTGTTGAACAGTTACACACCGAGGAGAAAGGTGTATATAGGTGGATGAATGGTACGGGAAGGTAAGAGGCTAAAACAGAATTAAGGTGTTTTAACCAACTCTCATCTAAACATTATCTTTCTTTCTAACTTAGTGGAGACTTAGGTTAAGATGTTGTTAGTTGGAATACAGATGGCTAAAGCTGGCTGCTTGGTTTCTCTGTGTTTTACTACTTTTGGGTAGACTGATACAATTTTACTTTGTAGAAGGAAAAAAAAGCATGGTTTTGGCCAAAACACACAGCCTAATTTTGATCTAAACAGAGAAGTTTTCCTTTTGAAAATAAAATCCTGTGCAACCAGAGGCTCGCTCCATTATGACTGTCAGGTGTATGGCCTAACAATCCCTAGTGCCTGCAGAAGAATGTGCAAGTCATGTGGCTGTGAGATACACCTCAGCAGTTTGAGCAAGTGCAATTCTAACAGGTTGTGCCATTTTCTTATGCACAAGAGGGAATGCAAGTGGGATGAAGCTCTGAAACAGATGAGAGAATAGGAGAGTCAGGCAGGTAGGTATGACAACATGTGGTACAGACAGTAATAGGGACAGCATGTTTTTTCATTAAAAAAAAAAAACATTAACATAAATTAAAACAGTAAGCATATATTAACATTTTTTTCTCTACCGAAGAGGAAGTCATACAGGATGGAACTATTACAGAAGTAATTTGTATTTAAGCAACTGCTTATTAAAGAAATTAATTACCATTTAACTTCAAGTAGTCATCAAGTCTTGACCTTAGAATGTATCTATTACTCTGTGGGATGGAAATGAGAAATTACCAAGGGAAGTAACTCCTCAAAACAGGGCAGTCAAACAGTCTACAGAAACCAGGTCTGCCATTAGGACACCTGCTGTCCCCCACTGCTGACAAAAGGAAGTCCAGACATTTATCAGAGGGCAAAAGTTATCATTTACTGTCCATCTCACACACACAGTGCAAAAATAATTTATAGTTTATTACTCCTGTGAGAAAAGTATTCAGGAACAGATAAACAAGTTCATATTTGGAACCAAAAGTAACAGAATTTACTGAATTACGCTTAAATTCTGTACATACACAAGCTTATATGCTGTACATTGTCATAATTGTGAAATTGAAAAATTACTAAATACAGAAATTATTTGCAATTCTCTTTCCTAGAAGGTAAAATGACAATAACTATTGATGGATTTATGGTGTGTATATATATCTCAGAGATATACTTGATGCACACCAACTACATATTTATATTGTAACAGGAGTACATTGCTATACCAGTGCTGGTTGGGGACAACTGAAAGGGTACTGGGTATCTGAGGATTCACTGTCACTATTTAGAAGCTATGTTTTCCCAATCTATTCCCAGCTCTTATCAGGAAAGTGCACTGAAGCATTACTCAGAGACAGCTGTCGTCAATCCATTCTGGAAGGACTCTGCTTTCCAATTACTAAACACGGAAGCAACACTATTTGACAGGCTCTTGTTTACAGAAATCTTAACAGCTGACATCCAACCCAGTGATGGGAAGGGTCTGGACTGGATCAAAAGAAATTGAACACCTTGTATTGTTACTGTACACCAGCAAATCCAGGCACTTAGCGCTATCAGTATTTCTATTCTCAACTGTTCTAGAACTATGGGCAAAAGCTTATCTTTATTATAATCAAAAACAAACTTTCCCTAGACCTCAGTAGGATAGGACATCATCTTACATTCTAACGGTACTGCGTTTTAATGAACCCAGGAATTTTACATGTTTGGCAAAGTGCATACTTTAAGAGAATCATTCAGATATTTATAATAGCTTAACTGAACTTCAGAGTCAAAATATGATAAATTCTCTACAAGATAAAGGCACAATATTTACAGGTACTCTTATCACTGCAGCTTTAAATAAGGTAAACTAAATAACACTATCATCTTTGAAATTAAACTGTTAAGAATTATAGTAATAATCTTTCATAAAAAAGTAGATATGCTTGTGCATTTAGTACTCTTGATTCTGGAACCATCTGAACATGGGCATCACTAACGTACACCCACTGTCCTCCTGATGCTCCCATGGCTTCTTTTAAACCTGAAATGCAGAAGCAAAAGAAATTTTTTTCTTGTCTTTCATGACATCATCAAGCAAATGCAGTGGCTATTTCAAAAAGCTAGAGCAGTTTCTGACCTACAGGAGTAATTCATTACTTAGATACAGTCTGCTATTCATTTTACATGTCACAATGCACTGTAAGAGAAATTGGTACAAGACAACGCCTTGGAATGGATGCTACCATAGCTTTTTTCATATTTTTTTTAGAAAGCCTAAGATATTTCCAGTACAGCTTGCGGAGTTCCGACAGTAAGTTATACTAGAGCACAACCAGTTCTGACATAGAAAAAAAGATCTTATTTTAAAAACTGTCCAGTGTGAAATTAAGAAACAAAAAGATCTAATCTGTTCTAATAATCATTGCAAGACAAGCATAAGACTGAACAAAACTTTGATTTAATGAATAATGTAAAAGATTGTCTTTCTGGGAAATGAGCTTCAAATGCAAAGTGATACTACATATGATAGAAAGGGTAATGCTTGGTTCTCACTGTCCCCCAAGAAGAGAAACAGTAAATATATTTACCTAACTTTGACAGCTTAATATATTATTGCTGCTGCAAATTTTTCACTAAAGATCATGTCCTGGAAACTTATTTCATTCTTGTCCTTGGGTGACTTTTTGATGCTTGTATCCTGAATTGTCTGTTATGCATATCCATCAAGTATTAATAAGAAAGAACTAGTCTGCTGTTCTCAAAATGCCAAGAGAAACCCTACACCAAACCTTGTATCTTCCATGATAAACATTCTTGCTGTTCACATTAAACCAGAGTATTCCAGATTTTTAAGTATTAAAAAATTCTCAGTCCTAAACATAAGATACATAATAAATGCTCAAATATTCAGAAAATGTAATTTAATTTAATGTCATAGATTTGGTGTACTAAACATATATAGAAATGGTATGTAGAAATTTCTATGTATAAACATAACATAGAAAGGGTGTACCAAACCATTTTCAGATACCAAATATGCCAAATAATTAAATTTTACCAGGCACAACCATTCATATGGATGTATTATTTTGAGTAGGAAAGAGGGGAAAATTTTGCCTTAATTATCTGTTTAATAGCTGAATCAAAATTCCATTATTCACTCAGCTCTATATGGGATTAATAGCAGAAGTCAGATATGCACTGTGTGCAACAACAACAAAAAAGAATAATTAATAGAATGATAGGTTGGTTTGGGTTGGAAGGAACTTCAAAGATCATCTAATTCTAACAGCTCTGCCATGGGTAGGGACACCTTCCACTGAGGTTGCTCAGAGCCCCATGCAGCCTGACCCAGAGCACATCCCGGGATGGGGTTTCTACAACTTACCTAAAAATCACAGATTATTCTCAGCTAAAAGATTATTTGCTATAAATCCCTGTAGACAGTTACTTTTGGTTTACAGTAAAGGAAAGGAAGCACTGTTTGTACATACCCAGAACAGTTTTAGTGGTAGAAATATGCTCTAGCAACTTCTTGGAGGATGTCCTGACTTTCACATACGCCGCATAATGACCACCTCTCATTGAGCCACTGTGCTCCACTATTCCATAAAGACTATACAGCACTCTTGCACCATCCATAACATTCTGCAATCCCAGAAACACAAAAAACAAAGGTGAATTACTTCATGATGAATTTTACAGGCATCTTAAGTAGCTATCAGCAGTATGATTCCAAAAGATGCAAACATTCACAGCATTTCTAACAGCAAAACACTTCTATTACAAGTACTCAGTAGTCTTACTAATTTAGTTATCATAGTGGCAGTAATACTTGTCCTTAATGCTGTTGCATACACCAACATCACCGGGCCCCACAGCTTAACTAATGTTACTGTGATATTCTTGATATGAATGGGATTGCACAGTTACAGTTCTGATCTGAGGACATTATTTGAAAAATTCACTCTACAATTTAATTTAAAAAGGAGGAAATAATCATCATTATCATCACAATCAATCCAATTTAACTTGTGGTCAGGATACCAACAGCTGAAGTACAATAAAAATGAAGATTTGATACAGTACCTTGCAAGATGCAGCACAAAATGGTGCTAAGTCTAAAATCAATGGGAAATCCACATGCCTGTTTACTTTCCGTAGACTCAAACCAGCCTTCAAAAGAAAAAAAAAACAAAAACTGTAAAATAAATATTTTTACTAGGAAGTTTTTTAAAGATAAGGTGTATCACTATACTATTAAAATTAACCAAATCCAAGAGTAAGATTTTAAATGGTTTAAATTATTTAAACTTTCTTTGTTACGTTTTCAATACAGTGTCTGCTACACATATGCATGATGGACTCATAAGGCTTTTCCCTGGATACATTAGGATTGCTAAATGCAATCTGAAGGTGTTAGGATAATCACAACATCAGCATGTTTCAGACAGTGCTTCCACCAGATCTCCATCTAAAAAGGCAGTATTGGGATCCACAATGACACTTGAAGAATTGCACGTCCACCAATGGGACAGAGAAATATACAAGAGGAGTTTGGTTCCTTACCTGGTGGAATCTTTTCAGGTGGAGAATAAGAATAGCAGGAACTGAAGAAATCAGGAGCTGTTTCCGAGCATTTGTGTAGACACCTTCCATTTTCTTTTCTGTATTTATGAATATCAAAATAATTTGTAAAGCGAAGGCAGTCACATGAAATTTTTACAGTACTTTCTAAACATCTGACAGAATAGATCTATGCTGTGATGTTTTTGTACTTGTTATATAAAACACGAGGGAATTTTTGTAGAGTAACAAAAATATTTTCTCATTTTTCTGGTTATTAAGAAACATCATCTGTGAAATCTGAGCATTATTTTAGCCAGTCTTGTGAAATTCAGATCAGAAGCTGGAAGCCTGTCCACTATCTAGGTCCGCTTGCACACTGAGATACCTACATTGTTACTACAGCACCCAACTTCCCTGTTAAAAACTAAAATAAATGGATGATTCCTGGACAAAAACTGGAAGGCACAAGTCTCTTTATCTATGCTAATGTCATAATCACTAAGTGCTTGGTTTTCCGTTCTTCAGTACTTTCTGAATGACTACATGCTTCATACTTATTTAAGAGAAAGGTCTGAGGAGGGCTGTCTGCTTCAGGAAACTTCCTAACCTGTTGGTTTCAGCATACAGGATCGGGATATGTGGCTTCCAAACCCACTATGGTGCAGAAGCCACGGAACACAGCTTGCTTACCAAAAGCAGCACAGTGAAAGCCCCACAGAAAATCTCCACAGTAAAAGAGATTACACAACTAGCATTTGTTTTTTGCTGAAAAAATCAATTTACTGGTTTTACATATGTTCAAAAGAAAATAGTTCATTTGAGGTATAATGGAGCATTTAATGTTTAATTGGGTGACTCTTACGTCTTTTGTTTTAGGAAGAAAAAATAATTAATGATTAGTTGTGAATTGGTTTTCCTTTTCCATGGTGCCCATGGAACCAAGGTGTTATGTATATAGCACTTAGAGTCCAATGATGATTAAAGGAATGATTATAAAATACAAATAATTTTTCTGAATTTTCTCATGCTTAACTTTTATCTCTCCAGATATCTATAAATGCACTGCAAACAGGCATTTTTTGTTTTTACAAACTACCTTTATTGTATTTACAAATTCTCAGAAGAGCTTAATTTTTTTATTCTTCTGAATTTCCATACATTAAAAACCCCAACCCTCCAGTCCTTCTAAAATGTTAGTTTTTCATTAAGTTGTTTTTCTTATTTGGTGAACTCTAATGGTCCACTTGAGCTATACAAGCATGGAGGAAAACATTGTCATAAGAGGGTACTTCTCTCTCATCTCCATTCTTACAAATTTTTGGAGTTTTTTTTCCTCTCTTCATTACAACTCTCTTTTTTTACCTCTTTTCCATAGGTAATTACATTACTTCCCTGAGTATGTAGGCTACTGGGGCTGAATATTACAGCATTTATTTCAAAGCATTGAGGATTGTAAGGAACAGGAACAGCAGCAAAATTTAGTATCAAGCAATGCACATACTCTGTTTACAGTCTTCTTTAAATTCTTTATCTTGGATAGAAAAAAGATGCAAAATAAATTCTATGTTGCATTTACGATTATGTTCTAATATAAAAATTAGTTTTGTTGCTATGGCCTGATGAAGTTTTAAATTGTTATAAGCAAGTTTGCTTGGGGAGAGATTTTCTATTTAACCACAGCAGGGAGGCCCATGCAGGAGCAATGAAAGAGCAGCCACCACACAGGCTTTGGGAGGCAAGGCTGGAAATTGTCCAGAGGTACAAGCACTTTACCTGTGGAGTTGGTTTTCTTCTGATACTTCTGTTTCCTTTCTGTGCAGCTCTCACACAAAAGCTTGTTGTTCCCCATTAAGAGCTCTACAGAGGTGAACTGGTACAGGCAGGACTGAACAGAACATTCCTTTGAGCTAGTTATGTAGCTTTGGGAAAGTGTCTGGAAAGCATTTTGAGGGTTTTGGGATAGTGAGGATTTGCCTACTGAGAACATGGAATTATTTGATAAACCTAATGCTGCATCTCCACAGCTTGATTTTTTATCTTCGTTTACAGGATCACAGAAGTTAAGCTTGGATATGGCACTGGAAATCATCTCTTCGTTGCTGTCGCTTGGCTTGTTGTGCGGAGCTTTAGGGTTTAAATGGTTGACATGAGCACCAGACACACTGCTAGGTGGGCTCAAAGGTGTTTGCTTAGAAGCACTTTCACTTTCTGAGGCTTCACTGTCTGCATCAAAGCTGCTTTCAGAGCGGCTGGCTTCCTTCTCACTGCCCTCCGTCTGGCTTCCATTGACAGCCGCCTCTGCAGAGGGGTCTTTGGAGTACAGCACACCAGAGCTACCTTCCAGCTCAAGCTTTCTGGCTTTTTCCTGCATGATAACAGGACTTCTTTCTTCTTCCTTTGAGGAAGCTTTTCTGGCAAGCCGTCTCTCATGGTTCAACTGATTCTGTAAATTATGGCATTATTAATTGCCATAAATATAAATAGAGGGGAGAAACAGGAAGCAGATTTGTAAGCAAACAAATCTTTTGAAACATGACAAATGCAAAGCAAATTATTGGGGGGTTATATTGTTTTATATTCTCCATCTCTCATGATTAAGATAGCTGATTTCCTTAAGATGTTTTTAAACTAATTTAGGATTAGGAATCTACATCCCAGTCAGCTAAGAGCATTATACTTACTGTGAGATCAATACTTCCCACAACTAATTACTTTCACTTTGTGACAGCTGTAGATGGCACATTTGAAGTGGTATTCCCTTAATCTAATTTAAGCTTCTAAAAGGTCGTCAAGTTTAAGCTATTCCCCTGGCCTCCCGTAAGAGACCGTAGTTGATGAGCACCTCCAGAAAAAATGCAACTCATCTTGCAGGCATTTGTCATAGAATTGACTAAGGCATCCCTAGGAGGATGATTGCTGATTTGAATGTTATCTGAAGTTGACTATTTTTTAATCAAGATTGCAAGAAGGAAAAAAAGATTGCTTCCAAAGAAAACTACTCCTATAGATTTAAAAAACCAAACCCACAAAGCTGCCATAATTTTAGGTGATTTGCAAATGTTCATGACTCTTTTCTTGCCTACTTTTGTTTGGCTACTTTTGAAATGAAACAAGCAACTTTCCTTCCCCCCCTTTTTTTTTCCTTTATTTGAACTGGATCAAAATTCCAGTGGTACCAATGGGAATCCTTCCATTCATCTCAATAGTTTGAGTTTTAGGCCTTTTCTTCTATAACAATCCGTTTCTGCACTACTTCTTTCCATCCTTTCCTTTATTTCTACCTTGTGTCCTTTTTCTACTTCTGTCTCATTCTCTTCTCCTGTCATTCTTTTATATTTTGTACTTTATATGTTGGATTTTATACAATGCATTTATTCTCCACATGTGTTTAATGTGTTAAGACCTGATTCATAAGAGATTTTATGGCACTCAACAGAGCACAGACCCTTGCAATAGTCCCAAAAGCAACATGAATTTAAACTAGCCTGCAGATTTTTTTTTCCTTATAAATGAAACCCTGTAACTGAAAGCTAAATGATTATCAATGACTGTAATTTCTCACGCTTCTAGTGATGACCTGACAAGTCTATGTCAGCTATATATGTACTAAAAAACCCCAATGACACGTGTCAAAATTCCCTAGAAGTTCTCAGTCACCCTAGAAACCTGAGTTAACTCAGGATGACTGGTTAGCGTGAGTATTTAAGTTCTTACCTTATCTTTTGTTAAAGTGTGTTTCTTGACAATTTTGGGTTGATTATTCAGTGTACCGATAGAAGAACAATTATACTGACCAAGATCTGCCTCCTGTACACTTTTACTTTTACCTGTTCTTCCCAAAGGCACAGGTTTTGCAACCTAAGAAATTAGACAGGAAATTAGGAAAGGCAACATATTAATTTTGTATTCCTTTGCAACCTACAGAAAAGATGAATGTAGGTGGATTTTTTTCCTTTATTTTAGAAAACAGCAACCTACATAAAACCAATTAAATGACTCCCTGAATTGTGAAATAAGACCACTTTTTAATTTTTTTAATCATAAACTCACTGTCAACACTGAAGGTTCAACTGAAAGCCAGAAGAAATAGGAATGATACAGAATTTCTGTATGTAATACAATACAAAATAATCTATTCTACTATTGTATAAGCACTTGCATAGCTGTACGAGATGTGACTTCATCAAAAGGGACACAGGTCCCCCTAAGTCAGTCCCTGCTGCAGCCTGTGACAACAGAGCTGCCACACCCCCTATCACGTTACTGGCAGCTGCACGTGTGGCCTGTAAAGGAAAGTGCTGACTATAAAGTAATGCCCATCCTCAAGTGAGTACAGAGACTGCTAAACACCCACAGAAACTGCTCTCAAACAGAACCCAAAAGTGCCCTTGTTACACATGGGAGCCAGAAAGGACAAGAGCCCAGATACTCAAAATACTCTAAAAGCCTTAAGTCCCATAGACATCTACACTCAGTGCACCCACAAAGAATTTGTTATGAAAAAAAAAATTGGTGTTTGGAGAAAAATACATTTTATACAGAAATAAATATTACATTAATTACTCTCCCTTAAATGTAGATGAATATATGCAGGATGGAAGAAGAACCACTCCCAAACCACCCCCACTACTCTCAAATTAAAAGCCCAAGTCCTGAAAAAACAGTTTATGCCTTCAAAGGAACACAGTTCCTCTGCAGCTAATGGAGGCAATCCATGAAATGCTGAGAACACCAGAATAAATAAATTAAAATATCCATTTTAAAAGTGTCTTATCCTGTAGGTAAACATCAGCCCAAGGGCCTCAGGTTCTTTATATGCAAACCAGTAGGTCAGAACCTGACTCTCTGGACCTCAAAAAAAAAAAAACAAACAAAAAAACAAAGGCTTACAATCATTCTGTTTATATAAGTACATGCTATTAAATTAAGCTAATCTAAGACCTATATATTCTGTGGATTACTGCAGATAAAGAAAATCATATAATGAATAGATGGATAACAGTACATATGTATTTATGGACAAGGTTACATTTTTAGGCTTGAAATCGAAACTATGTGTATATGTATAAATATCTTCACAAGGCTATTAGAAACAATCCACTGGAAGCATATATTATATATTCTGTTTCTTACCCTCTCCTCTATTATAGGAAGTGAAAGATCAATGAAAGGTTCTTTTACTGTTGAAATCTTGAAGAAAAAGAGAAAATGCACTTAAACACAAAGAACAGTATATGGGTTTAGTACATAGCTCCCTTTATTTAATCAATGTATTATCAAAAACTATACAACAAGCTAATTACTTACAAGAGGTATGAAACTACAATGAAGAACTTCCCACTAACTTTTAAAAAAAATTATTAAGGTAGCTCTAATTTTCTTTCTAACACCAAAAAAAACTTCAGCATGGCAAGGCAAAGGGCAATGCATGCTCATCTGGACATGAACTGACTTGAAGCAGTGTGGTGCTCACTTTCTCTGAGCTCCAGATGGATTTTCAAGTCATGTGGGCCTCTGTGGTACCATTCTGCAGAAAGCTACCTTTTAGAGTTTCCTGATTCTGGACACTTCTGCCAGGTGTTTGAGCTGTTATGCAGCAAGGACTGGTTAATGATAGTTAAGTGACAGGTTCTAACCTCATTCTCTCAGTTAAGACTAAGTCAGTCTTACTGACTGGTTACACTCAAAAGCTTTGTTAGATTTTTTGATACCATATACTGATTGGTAAAATAAATCAAATTACAGGGGAAAAGGGACTTGGAAAGAAAACAACCTCTTTTTTTGTACTGAGGTTTCATTTTGCCATGTATAAGATGGAAATATCATGCAAAGCATACCTAAAGACAATCTCTTTCAGCACTTTCAATCTGCCTTTATCCCTAAGTTCCTTATGCTCTCTCCCTTGCTGTTCTCGAATTCCTTCCAAAACTGACTTATCTTACCTCGGAAAAGACTGTGAAAAACTAAACCTTAAAAAAAAGAAGTAAAAATCATGTTGTGTATTTAAGTTACAGTCATGCCATCAATTATTGTCTCCATGTCCCTTCTCTTGTATTTGTGACCCTGTCTTCCACCTGTGACATTTGGTATGGACAGCAAGCTTATTTTTATCTATTGTGCAAGGAACTCAGGAATGTTTAGGTTCCAGTAAAACAATAAATGAGATCAAAAGCAGGCAGCTCTGGTGACTTATTGCCTGGCGTGCAATGTTCAAACAGGGGTTCCTCTAAAGTGTCAGTCTGCATGAACAAACATGTATCAAAAGTATCTTGCCAGTGCCGGCAAAGGAAAATGGAGGCTAAACTGTTTCTCAAAGGGCTACAGCTAGCATATTCCCAAGTCCTGTGCAGGGAGAATATAAGGATCCAGCAAAAATAGATGAGACATGCAAAATACATACAACCTCTATTTTTTATATGGTCAAAGTTCTTCATTGGTACTAGTAGCACACTGAAGAGTAATCTACACATCACACACAGAGAAGTTTACCTGGCACTGCAGGACTGTGATTTATTTTTCAGATTGATTAATTTACTTAATCTCTATAATATGAAATAGAATGTTTTAAACCAAACACAAATGTAACATTCAATTAGAAAAGTCATGCAATTAAGATTTTTCTCTGCCAAACTTAAAAGAAAATTACAAGGATCATGAAAAGCATTTATGATGGAATGTCAGTAATATTAATTATGAAAGGAATATACTGTTCATTAGGGTTATTGTGTTAATTATAAAAAATACTTCAAAGAAAAAGAAGTAATTTTAGCATTTTCCCAATGATTATAGTTCAAAATAAGTAATTTCCAATTTTCAGGTGTATCCCAGAAGAGAAGGCAGGAGGATTTATGTTTTAAAATAGGTGTTTTGAAAATACCAAATAACTCAGTTAACATGTAACACACATGATTATAGAATTTGGAACCTCCAGCCTTAAGTCAGATGTAAAATCAAGCCCAGTACTTGAATCCTTTTTGAATTCAAAGGATTGCTTTTCCTAGGTTTAGGAGGATAATGCTTTAAAGAAGGAATACATCATTTCAAATGAGAAAGTTTCAATAAAGGCTTGTTTTAAGAAACAAACAAACAAGTATAAAATTGGCAACACAATTTTATACTTTCAAGACAATGTAATCAAACCAGTATGTGATCTATTCCACATCAAACCAAATTCCAGAATACCTACATTTTCACATTCCTCACACATGACAGTGCTAGTCAATTCACCAACAAAGATCCTATCTATGAAGTTCATCTTCACACCCTCTCTTCCATATGCTGAAAAAACATTGCCTTTTTTAAATGTGAAAAATAACACATCCAATGCCACACTATAAGTACAACAAAATTCTTTCTAAGATATCTCATGAAAGCACAATTTTAAACATATTCAAAATGTTTTGAACACAATACAGTAACTAATACATCATATACTGTTATCTCAACTTTTAAAAATACTTTAATGAGAAGGCTCCCTTTTATCCTTCCCTTCCCCATCTTCTGTAAGAGTAATAATACTGATTATCTTAAGAAGAAGCTCTTAAAATCTCAGTTTTCTTTTGAATACATAACATTGCATTGCCTTGATATAGACACTGGAGTAAACAGAGAGATTATCACCCTTTCGAAATGGTTTTTGCAACTATAAAGCTCTAGAACATGAAACAAAATCCTTTTCTAATGCATTTTGGACAGATTTGGGAAGGACAACTTACAAAACATCTAAATCATTAGGATTTTAATTAAAATAAAATCACCCAAATTAGAACTACTGAATAAACAAACACATGCAAAAAAAAAAAAAAAAGATAAAATAAAACTTCTTCTTTTGAAAAAAACTGCCTTCTTTAAAAACAGCTGCCTATCTTGACATTGTAATTGTATTTAGAGTGCTCACAGTACCAGTCAACTGACAGAAATCAGTTTTATTTATGGAAAGTGGCCTCTCTGAGTATAAAGTAATTATGACTATGTAAAAAATATAGAGCAGGCTATTTTAGAAAACAAATTTAAATTCTCCCTATTTTTAAGAGATGGACTAATTACCACTGGGGAGCCTTTCTCCTGGATATAACGATGCAAGTCAGCACATACTAAGCTCTCTAGACTTTAGGTACACACTAGGCGGCACTAGAGTAACACAGAATAAAGTCTGGCCACTACAGCACTTCGGATCTCCTGGTCACAATAGGCAGCTCTGAAGAAAATGGTATTTAAAGACTAGTGCAGTTTTAGAAGTTTTCAATAAAGAGTTGCATACCTTTGACTTTCCTTCTTGTTTCTTCATCTGCTGTCTTAGTAGTTGGGTTATTGAATGCTTTTAAGATACCAGTTTGTATACGCTAGAAGTAAAAATAAAACCAAGTATTTTAAGTGTAAATATTATAAAAACTAGTCATATATGATTAGACTTTATCTTATTTACATAAAATAAACATAATTTAATATTGTAGAACTGTTGTTGTCATTCATTAAAATTGTCAAAACTACATGAGCTTAACTTTAGTAGATAATCATTCAGAAATTTCCTTTCCTTAAAAGGGAACCATCATAGGGCACTTCACAGGTTACCAAGAAACTATGAGATTTTCAGTGAACTAATGCTATCCATTTCTCCCACTGGGAATGAACTTACACTGATTGACTAGAATACAAAATGCTTGGAAGGCAGCTAAGAGTCTTTCAGTACCAGACTTCAGTGACTGCATTTGAGCAGTATTTTTATCACTTCTGTTTATTTTCTAACACTGCCAATTCCAGAGGGATGTTAGAAAACTTCTTACAAATCCATGTAAATGTTATCAACATTTACTCAAAAAAATCCTAAAAGCTATAGTTTTGAAAGAAGGATCAGAAAGAAGCAAATTCATTTATGAGTTATAGCTGCCCTTCCAGACAGGGGGTCCTTCTCCCTGCTATTTCTCAACTCCCTGGAGGTAAAGAGACGTATTCCTGGCAGCAGAACTGCATGGGCTGGTAGAAAAGCCCAACCTCTGACATGCTGCAGAGAGAGAAGCAGGAGGATGAATCAGGTCCCCTGACTCTGCTAGCATGCATGACCTGTGCTTTCCCTTTTCCTGGCAAATATCCTGTCTCTCTGATCCACAAACTCTAGTAACATGTACGAGTCTCCCTTGTTGGTGTGCAAGTGACATCTATAATTAAATACTGAAGTCACACTTGGAGCAAAATACCATTCTAAAAGACAAATGGTGATACCAAACCCTCTGTCCTAACAGGAAAAGATTAATAAATGGCTCTAGTTTCCAGGCAGCAAAGCACACTTCCAAGCCACATATCACTGTAGTGTGAGGATGACAGTGTCAGAGGTTTGGTTTCCAGTTCAGACACCCATCAGACCACGTCATACTCCGACCTTATGAGTATGTGACCTGGCTTGTGAATTAACTCCCGCTGCCCCGAGCTCAGCTTTGTTCATCTTAAAGCCAACAATATACTAAAAGGATTAATCAATAGGTAATTCATGAAGTTGAGCACCATAAATGGGTTTAGGGCCATAAGCAACCCTTTTGTTGGGATTAGCTCGTTGAACCATTTATTTAGGTCAAAGAAAGACATAGTCTTTGAATGGGCAGGGTGCTTTGGACAATGGCAGCAGACATTAATCAATTAGCAGCAGGGTTCAGCCACTTCAGGCCCCGGTGTGAAACCATCTCCAGCCCACATTGCTAAAGACAGCAGACGCTATGTCATCTTTATTGTTGTATGGCCAAGCTTTTAGCTTAAAAGTCCACTTGTGTAAGCTTTCTAACTTTTTTCCTCAGGAATATGAAAAAGTTCAGCACTGGTGTCAGATACAAACACAAAACCATACAGAACAGGCAAAAGTGTAACAGGATTTTTAGTTAGCTCCCAAAACTAGTGCTGTGTCATATATTATATGTATTTCTCATCAAAATTAAGGGTTTAAAAACAACTAATCCTGACAGGGATAGGAAAGCAGGGATGACCAGGCTCCTGGCTGTGCCCAGCTGGTTGTCTGCCATCTACAGACCTGAAATATGGGATAATTTAAAAAAACACAGGGGGAGAGAGGGGGAAAGAGCTTTTACTAGTACTGTCGGTGGCAGAGCACCCCGAGGTGATAAAAGATATGTTTGCAGTCATGCACCATTAGGGCAGCAGTGGGATGTAATTGCAGGACAGGGTGGCACCCACGTCTCCCTGCCTGGTGATGG
Organism: Parus major; assembly: GCF_001522545.3. Taxonomy (NCBI): domain Eukaryota; kingdom Metazoa; phylum Chordata; class Aves; order Passeriformes; family Paridae; genus Parus; species Parus major. The sequence continues at coordinate 73,003,084 of NC_031770.1, read as the reverse complement.
AGTGGCAGAAATACTGCCCAAAAATCACCATAAATTCTTACCAACTTCCACCACTCTTTTTAGGTAGGTACTGTAGCTCTCTAATAATAAGTGATTCAAAAGGCTAATGCAGGTTATTGCAATGATGGCACATCCACTGGTGAAGCTGACAGGAGACTGACTTGAGGGGAAAGCACAAGCACCTACTGGAGAAGCAGCTTAGTTGCTGTAAGAATCCTGTGTGATTGTAACGTGATGTAATAATCCTTTCTGGAACATCGCCTTTGTCAAGAAAACATAGTTTTCACCTTTTATTACATAAAAATCAAAAAATAAAATAATAAAGTTTCCCTCTTCTGCAAAAACATGACAACTGTGTTCTAACTGAAGTCAGCTGCTTCTATTGTGTGCCATGTTCAAGACATCATTTTCTAAGCATGAGTGTCAAGGTTTAACTGCTTCTTCTTCCAGTTCAGTTCTGTTTATAATCAAGAATGCTTACAGGACCAATAAATATTAGGATTCTGGCAGGATGGGGATTTGTTCAGCTCTACTCTAGTGCCAGAAGCCAGGCTCAGACACAGCTTTACATCTTATCTGTGAGATAATTCAGCTCAGGATCACAACATTCATCGGGTTACTAAATGAAAGGGAAGAGGAAGTACTCTGGTCAACATTTTAAGCCCTTCCTTTAGAGGAGGCCTAGAAAAGGCTATTTACCACAAAGTATCATCTGAAAAGAAGGGTCCAAGACTAAGTTAGACAGATTAAATCTGATATGGTCAAAATAGGAAGCACAAATAATGAAGGAAAAGACATCAAAAAACACTCACACAGGGATGTTTTCAATATAACACACTGCTTCTACTGCTTCATGTACTTGGGTGTAGATTTTAAGCAAAGAAAAAATGGGTATATACAATAACTATGGGTAGACCCATAGCTATGAACTGCTAATTTTTGTTCCAAAGCTTTAAAATTCACTTTGTCAGCTAATGCAGAGGTCCTACCTTTACTTTCTTTACGCCTCAGATGCCTTATTTTTCCACCTGTTCCTTTTTTTAAAGGCAAACAACTTGGATTCCTAAAACTCTCATTTTCTACTTACCTTATTCCTACTGCTAACTGAAATTTTGATTCCAATCAACTATTTTAACTCAACATGAACATAATGAAATATCTTTTTTAAAAAATTATTTTTCTCAAGATAATGAAAATAGACACTCCTACTTCATCGATTACATCTTTAAAACATTGGGAACATTGAAGAACAGTGAAGCAATGACTACTAGTTCACTTTTAAAAGACACACAAAGACATTACTTTTGTCTCCTCAATCCTGATTGCATCCAACAGATAGTGAAGAAGCTCCTGGCTGTCCTGCTGCTGGAACCCCTTAAATCGAGGAGCCCTATGAAAGAAACAGTAAAGAATTTTAAATCATCTTGGGAGATTCTTAACAAGACAATGTCACCATCACATACTTGTTGAATACTGGGGTATAAATAGGTACAATCCCTGCAGAACTTCATGGGGCTTTAGGAAGCTCCTGGTGCAGCAGGCAATTTTGCCAACAAGGCTGCACTTTAATCTAGGTTGCAGTTTGATTCTACAGAGTATAGGTTGACTAAAACACAGATTTGCCAATGGAGTCTCATCCATGCTAGCAGCCCTCTCCTGACAGACTAAACCAGTACTTCTGTATCATCAGTGATTCTCAATGTCATGGAAGAGAGAGAAAGAAGATTTTCCAAGTGCATAACCTCCTTTGTTAGTTCATCCTTTTCTCAATCAAGGAGACATCTCAAATGTGCATAAACAGTCCTTTTAGATCACCAGCAGCATCTGCATCACCCTCAGAAGCCAGAAGAGGAAAAACATCCATTTCTGACTATGCTCCCCTTTACACTGGTGATCTTTTAGACAACTGCACAGGGGTAATGTTGGATCACTTCTGAGACAACCATTCAGTAGCATCAATCACTACTATTCAAGAACTGTTGAATTCTTTTTTTAGTATTCACAGCATTTAAATGTACTCCAAATATCATATTTTTCAGGCAGAGATTACATAGAAATTAGAAAAAATAAACCTATGAGTATATGGATAGATCCTTAAGGTGCTCTCCTTGCCACAGCCAGAAGGCTTCGAATAAACAGTTTGCATCTTCAAGATCTTGCAACCTCAAATGAGTGAACAGTATTTACTATTACCACATCTCTATTCACTATTTAAACTGTAACTGACTGTCCAAACCATACCTTTCTTGGCAGGTTACGCTTTAGATCTTCAATTACAGTCTTGAACTACTTAAACTAAAACAAGATTCCACAGAATCACAAGGAGTTGGAAGAGACCATTGGAGGTCACCTGAGCCAACCTCCCTGCACAAGCAGGGTCCCCTAGGGCAAGTTACTCAGGATTGCAACAGGTAGGTTTCTGAATTTCCAGTAATGCCACCAAATGGCAGGTGTGACTCTTGCTGCAGACTGAGGTGAGTACATGCAGGCCTGACCACATGCACCCCTTCCAAAACCTGCACAGGGGACAACTGGATTAGCACAGCTCAAACAGGAATTTTATCAAACTGGCAGAGCAGCCAGAAAAACCAACCACTCACTCAGCTCCTCAATTTTACTAAATACACTTCGAACCAGTTTTCACTCTGAGCTGTGGATTGCATGCTTTGGCTAGTCAGTACACAGAGCTGCAAATACACATTGGTATTTCCCCAGCACAATGATCTCACGTGCCCAAGCAAAGCTCTTCAGCTGTTCAGGGTTCCGAGGGTTAGTGAGGCTTCCATCCCACTCACACACTAAAGCTTCTCAGATTTGCCTTAGAAGTTTGTGCTCATGGAGAGGAGAAATTAAAGGTGATCAGAAAAGACCCCAGACGTGCAACACGCCTACAAGAGTAAAATGTAAAGCTGGGCAAGGTGTCAAAAGGCCAAGTCAGGGCACAGCAGACATGGGCTACAGGCAGGATAGAGATACAGGGGTCTCAGCTTTGAGCTGCTCCCTGGAGGCACCTTGGGGTGTAACTGGAGAAGGATTGAAGGTGACAACGCAGAGATCTAAGGTCAGTGCCTAAAATTAAAAGGAGCAAATCTGGACCTGCATATGCAAAACAACATGTTCACATTTACAAATAAGATACTTTCATATTTGCGCTTCTTATCTAGTTTTTGAAACAAAGTTGACAATATCCTGAGTTAAAAATTATTTAATGATACTACTGTACTGTAAGGCTTACTAAAAAATCTGGAATCAGTAGAGTGGGTGACTTTTTTAAGCATTCTTTTGAAAACTAATTATTTTTTTTTATGAACAAGGAAACCTCAAAAAATTAATTTCAAATTTAAAAAATTGAAATAATCTTAAAAATTAAATATTTTGCTTAGTATGCCTAAAATGTCATATTTTTTCTATTAAAATCACATGTTTTATTTCTAATAAATTTGATTATAAATCGCAAATACTTTACGAAAATCACTGAACCTGTATTTTGGTTCCACTAAAACAGTCAATATACATTAAAAAAAAAAATAACATATGTAGCTGCATGCATGCATAGTTTCACTTTTCAATTCACTAAAACAGTTTTCTCTCACTGAATGTCCACAAATCTGAAAAAACCCAGATGCCAAAATCAGTTCAATTCTGAGAAATCTGGTTACTAAGCCACAGTATTATCATTAATTTATAAGAAATTTCTTATTTTCCTGAGGCAGTGAGATCAATGAGTATGTTCAGCCATCCAGTTCATCTCCTCCAGCACAGGCACATTAACAGTTCCAGTATAGCAAGAAAACCTTCCACATATACATGTTCTGGATCCTGATACTAATAGGGATTTTATTAATTTTTGGTAACAAAAGCAGGATCCCTGAAAGGGGAAGGGAAGAAATAAAAGGGAAGAAAAAATTAATAATTACTTGACAAAGGAGCAAGCAAAAACTCCATCACTGTTACAGGAGGGTTTTTTTCACTGCAGAGACACCTCACAAAATTAAGTCTTTAATGCAAATAAGGAGAAGTCCCACACATACTTGTTGTTACTGCAGTGTAACCTACCATTGATGAGTATACAAAAACCATTTCAGGTGAAAATTAGTTTAGTAATTTATATTCCAAAGTAAAATAATTTACCTGCATGTTCCACACAGCTTTTTTAGCTTAAATTAGAGAGGAAAAAATTAATTCAGCCATGGAAGTTTTTCATTTTGGTTTGTTTTGGGTTTTCTTCATTTTATTAGAACACAGTGCATTTACAAGTACAGGATTAACTAGGCTTCTCAGGGCCTGTACTAAATCTATATGCCTGATTTTAATGGAAACAAGGATGATGGGAATGAAACAGATGCCACTTTAAAAGTGAAGTGGCAGGGAAAGTGACTTGTAAAGAGTCCCTGTAAGGTTGAGTCATTTACTTGGACTGACAAATAATGTCATTGTTAACACTGCTTAAAACATATTTAATCTGTCATTCGTGTACAAAGCATGCTATGTAATGTTGCATATAATTCTAAATATCTCATCTTCTGTGGAAAACATTTCAAATTAGTGCATTTGTTTTGGGGGGAACTACAAGAGGAAACAAAAAAGCAACACTAAGAAGAAAGGAGAGAATTTCACACCTTACAATGCATTTACTGGAAACTTCCTACATTTATAAACCAGTATGAGAGAAGAAAAAGGAATTAATCCATGCTGATACACAGAAATCTGACAACTAAAAGATGTGTGCTCTCGTCTCCTTGAAAATATGCTTCAAGCAATATCCTTGGCAAAAGTGGGGGACTTGGAGATGGTTGGTTGAGTTGACCGCTCACAGATGTGCTGACATATGGAAGCCAGTGCCAATGCGATACAACCTGTTGTACAGTGTCAGCAGGATAATGACAGAACAGGTTGAACTCCTGCTAATGGCCATAAGTGGTGAAGGACAACTGTGACATCTTATCTACCCTCTCGCTGCTCATCTGGAGACCAGTTGTAATTGCTTGATTGTCAGTTAAAGAAATACTTTTCATGAAGATCTACTTCCTAGAATGCTGCAATAACAAAAACTACATAGTAACATAGTATTTCAAAGAAAAAAAACCCTAATAGTTTTAATTCCTGTATTATATTCATTTGAGAGAAATTAAGCTATGCATTAAAAGCAGGACTGAGATACAATTAAAGTAATTCAATCATACTGCACAGAGCTGACATACTTTCACTGTCTGTATTAAAAATCTCCTCCAAAATCATCCTTTCAAGAATTACTATCTTTGTGCAGAAGATAGCCTAATACCTTGGAAAACTCTAGAAACAACAATAAGCACCTGGAAACAGAAAACAGAAGATGCTATTTGATTTTCTCCATAAGGCAACATGCACAGGAATCCTTTAATGCAGTATATACACTACAGAGTTCTGCCTGGTAGGAGGTGCTTGGGAGGAGCCCAACCAAACATGGGCTTGCCTCCACATGCAAGTAAAAGATAACACCAGGCACTACTGCACTATCTCAAGGGCATGGTTAGACAGCAGTAAACTCTCTTTTGGAGGTACTGGCCCAATTATTTCACCTCACCTTCCCCCAAAAGGGAAAATGAGATGTCTCTACTTTCTTGCAATGCACCAGATCTATTTCTTCCTTTATGCCCTGCTAAGGCTTCCAACAGCACTCTGCTCTGAGAACTAGTTCCATAGGTTAACCCTATAAAATGTTTAAAAAACTCTTTTTTTTTTTTCCCCAGCTCTAAATCTACTTCACAGACAGCTCCTTGAACTCTTATGAGGGCAATTAAAGAAGCACAGATAATTTATAATTTATCATTCATTGTCTTCTCTTGCTGTCATGTCTTCTTTTCATGCTCTCTCCTGCCTAAACTCCTAATATTCAAGTCCCTGTTGACATAAAGGCTTCCTATTTTTGTTACCCCTCCCTAAATTCTGGTTAACCCAAATGGAGAATACACTGCCAATGTACCTAATAAAATTACTGGTTTTCTTCTTCATTTTAGCTATAAGCTCTGCTTAAGCAGCTAACCAATACCACACACTGAAAATATATATGTGTGTTCTCCAAAATGCTATACAGGTCTTCCTCCTGAGTAGAAGTGAACATAAAGCTCAAGAACACATGCAGATGACTGCTGCCAACACACACTTTTACATGCAAATTGTCTACTTTGCACTCATAAACTTGTTCCTAAAATTATGAAAACTCTAACAAAGTTTGCTGAAAAAAACAGACATGTAATCTCTCAACTGCTGCTGCCCAGAGAAGCTGTAATCTCCTCTCTCAGAGCTCCTCAACGTGACACAGCACCACCAGCAAGGCACACGGAGGCATGACAATGACACAAAATAATTCATAACTACTGCTCAAGGAAACATACTGTGCGTTCCGCTGCTATTATACTCAAATGGTAAAAGTCAAATGGAGAAAATAAGTAGGCAAAAAATCTTTTCTAAGAAGATATTTTTCCTTAAGCAGTATTATTTCAAAAGAAAATTATTTCAAAATAAAAGGCTCAAAAAGACTCCTTAATTAATGAAAAAAATCCTATTTCCTTTATCTCTTATATCTTGTATAACATTACCTCAGCTTTCCTTAGCATTTCCTCTCAAAAGTGATAAACACGTAATTGTTCAGGTCTCCCCTCCAAAGCTATTGTTCTGTTAATATCAACAGTCCTAACCACACATGACTTCCATTCTGCCAGTCCCACCTCTGCCTTTAGTTTTGCTTTCTGCACATGAGAAGAAAGGATGAATAGTCTTTGGAGAAGGAAGACCCGTGTAGATTTTGTGAACACCAATAAAATCTTTGTTAGGGAAGTATTTTTTCCTGCATGGTAATGTAGCAATAAAATACCTCTATTAATATTAATGGAAGTTTGAAACAGCTAAATTTTGTAACTCCTTTCTGGACTCATCACTTACATGCTTCAACATTTACTTGTTATACAAAACTAAGCCTTCTTCCACCAATAAAATTATTCAGTCATAACAAATAAAGGAAATAAAATTTATGTCCTCTTAATACATCAGTGTTGCATTAGTCACTAAGTCTCCAGATAAGTCAGAAGTCTGCAGTCCTGATATTCAGCATAGTGGAAAACCAACAGAAGGGCCCCGTAGCTATGCTCACAATCTGTCCTCGCAAAACATCTGACAGCTGCAACACTAACAAAATTAACAGTGGATGAATTAGTACCAGACGCTAAACAGTTGCTATAGAAAGACTCATCCACTTCTTTTCTTCTTCTCCCCTTCTTCAACCAGGCTACTCCACCACTTGATAAAATTAACACTTGGTATCATTTTTTTCTTTTATTATTCAATTTTAAAAAAAGGGCACCACAAATGTCCTTTCATACACAAGATTATGAACTTCATACCATGATTTCCTCAGACTCTTAAAGAAGCAGTTTGCAGTTGAAAATGACTGTTCCAGTTCTGACTGTTTTTGAGCAGTGAAAGTGTATCCACTTGCAGGTTTTGGGATCCCACTCAGGGATATGCCAGAGCTGCAGCTGAACAAGGCAGTGTTTGAGCCCTTTTCTATTCTATACTATCTGTACAATCTCCTTCATAAATTCTTTACTGAGGAAAGGTATGGTGATCTACTGTATACTCACACTGAGACAGAAAGAGCTGTGATGGGGAAAGAATGAATTAAAAAAAAAAAAAAGGTTGAAACTGGAGTCAGCAAACTTTCATGTAATATATATAAACCCAAAACATTACTATCAGAATAGTAATGCCCTTCCTCAGGTCCTTCTCCCAGATACTTGTGTCAGTGTAGTTCTTCCTTTTACATATTCATCCTGTCATCTCTAGGAAACTTGTTGTCTGAACTTTGCTTGTTGAATAAAAAGAGTTTGTGCTAAAGCAACATGAAGACCACAACTAGTGCCTGCCTCTGGGATTACTTCATTAGCACAACCTCTTGGCAGCATTCAAGAAGCAGTTTTACAGAGAACACTGCAGTAACACAGACTTCTATCTAGTTGAAACTCCTGCAATATTGCCCTTCTCTCTCTTGCATTTCAACTTTGATGAAAAACAGAAAGTCAACTTTAAAAAAAATAAAAAGGCTTTGTAAAAATGGCATGACAGAACATTGCATTCATACTGTTAAAGCTAATAAATAATACATGTATTCAGTTTGCAAAGATAAAGATTTCCCATTCTCCTACTTTTACCAGTGCACACTGCTGAATTTTCTGAGACCCTCCCTTTTTTGCTTGTGTCACCAACAATGAGAAAACAATCCAAAGACCAAAACCTTCTGTCATACCTGTCCAGCACCTTACTGCCCCATAACATCTAACTTTTCACTAACAGGATGTGGCTGACACTTTAGTTGTTTGTTCATAGCAGAGCTAGTAAAGGATTTGTATCTAAGTGGTGTTTGCAAAGATAATAGAAGTAACAAAAGTAAGAAGTAGGGATGAAGGCAAGAGGTGGTAGAACCTGGCAGATACATGGCTAAGCAGCAAAAGTCTGCTGACTACATTTAAAATGCTTCCACTTTAGCTGCCACTTAAGTGTATGCACATCTTAATGATCAAAAGACAACAAAAAAAGAACAACTAGATAGCTGAGATTTAATACTAACATCGCTTGATGTCTACACAAATCCACATAGAGCAGACACAAAATACTTGTTACTTCTAAAATTACCATGCCATCTGAAGTGCACTGCATTGTGATTATTTCACAATGAATTTGCTATGGTGGGCTTCAAAACATGTTTTACATAATTTCTTCACTTCAATCCTTAATATTCACTGGGAAAAAACTACTACTGTTATTTAATAATTTTCCTTCCATTTCTCAGCAAACTTTAATTCTTACACTCACATCTTTGAGACAGCTTTTAAACACAAGGAGGAGTAAGAAAACAATATAGTTTTCCTTCCTATATATTTTTCTTCCAGGTAGATAATGCTAAACAAAGAATATTGCTGTTTGACTCAAAAATACTGTAAGGTAACACTCATTTCATTTTACAGATCAAAAGAATCAAAAGGAAGACAAGTACAATAGAAAAAATATAATATTAGATTTCTGAAGGTGAATTTTGAGGATAAAGGAAAGGCAATGACTTATTTCTTTACAGAAGTAAATTGTCCCTGCTCTATTCTAAAAGTTTTTGTTTCTTTCTACCATATTTTAAATCCATTCCTGCTCAGTAAGGTTGTCCTAGAACTCCATGGTAGAAGGCTGCAACTTTCCGCCTAACTCTTGTGCTGAAGAATGCTTAAAGTTCTATAGAATAATACTGTATAAAATAAATTATCATACAACATTATTCTTTTTTAAATATGAGATTCATATACACCATCCTCCAGTTACTATGCTTCTACAGATTCTGTTACTAGTAAGTCAATAATTAAATATTTGTATCAACTTTTAAGTAGGTCTTCTACAGGTGTTCTAAAAAGCAAGATTGTTCACATCATAATTGAAAGTACCTACAAAGCACCACTGTAAACATTTTCCACCCCAAGAAACAGGAGTTTCTTTAGGGCTTGTAAGGTCTTTACAATCTGGAGCTGTATGCCATTTCAGTACTGCTTCAAGTCCTTACTTGTTAGACCCTTTTTAATTTTGAATTGATGCCAAGGTTGGACATCATAGCAGAGATTCCCATTTAAAATCTTATTTTTTTTTTTACAAAATACCTACGCACACTTTGTGCTACTTTGTGCACTACTTTGTGGTGTTAGCACGGCTTTATGCTAGCAAACAACAAAACCTGGAAGGTAGTCCTATTTTGTAGTCCTATTTTCTTCAGTTTTACCATGCTCTCTTCTGCTCCCTCACACTCAGTTCGAAGCCTGTTGCATGTCCATGGTTATGAACTGGGCCACACATTACGGGAAGAGCAGGTACAACTCTGGAGTGCAACAAGGAGTCCTTCAACATCAAAACATGAAGAAGCTGTTTTCTGGACTGCCTGGTAAAAATCTAAGTGGTTTTTTTTAGAAAGTACAATAGACATTGCACACTTAAAAACACATCACTGGAAACTAAAATTTAAAAAAATAAGTGAAAGATGAGCTTGAGGACACAATACATACTTTTGACAAAGCTGGCTGAACAGCACTTTTGGAGACAGAGGACCTTTTCCAGCCTCCCTCATGCTGTGAAGGAACAAGAACATTGCTGAAGTCAGAGGTCCTGGGCTGGAAAGGTTTACCACCAAAGGATCCTTCAAAAACAAAGGTAAATTACACATCAGATTTCAAAAGTAATGACACAAGACCTCTTTCAAGTTACTAGATGCGTGATAAAGAGCAATGTAACTTTCAGTCTTAAGAGTGTTCCAGGGTGTTTTTTTCTAAATGTTGATGTCACCCATTTGATTGAAATAAATAATAAGTCTGCTCTTAAATTAAGGAGTAATAGTTGCAAAACCAAACAATTTTTCGTGGTAACCAGTAGCTTTGGAAACAGGCATGTCAATGAGCCATTCTGGTTCTCACAAAGACACACAACCTTTTTATTACCTGCTTTACCCTACCCCCACATGCACTGAAATTCATCTGGAGAAACAACCCAGGTGACTACCTCGGTAGGCCAACATAAGATTGTGCTCAGTGGCTCTCTGTTACCCAAGCTTAGGAACAGAGTCCAGCTTCTCTGATCTGTGAGCCACACACTGAAATTCCCACACATCTGACAGTCACGGAAACACACCCTGTTCCTCCACAAACCAGGTGCTGTGAAGGTACCAGCAGTGGTTCACAGCAATAGCTGATGGCAGATCCCACACACCCCCTGTGGCGCTGGGAGACAGGCACAGGGCGCATCCTGTACAGCCCCTCTTGGTATGATGTTCACCCCAGCCAGCTGTTCTGGGTCTGGAAGGATCCAGCCAGGAGTCAATCAAGCCAATTTTAAAGCAGAAGACAGTGCTACACTGCTTATACACACCACGTGCCACAATGACCACAGACCATCAGCTTTCCCTAACATGCTCCAAGGTTTGTAGGTGCCCGCAGTGCTCCCTACTAGCTGACCTGAGTCTCAGAAAAACAGATTACAAGTGCCAGATAAGCACTTGGAGAGGGTGCCTTGTCCAGAAAGCAGATCAACACAAAACATAAGCACTATGGATACACATAGAAATAAAGTATTCGCTTTATATGCACTATCAAAAGGTGGGAAAAGGCCCCTCCCCAAGCAAGAAGCTGTAGGCTTCTACACTAGTAATTAGACTACTGCAGCCCTCTTAATTTGCACTGGCATACAATGACCAGAAAACACAGTCCAAAGACCTTATTTACATTTTAAGCACTGTCATGAAACAACAAAAAAAAAAATCTTTCAACCTTATGGCTGTGCAAGTTACACATCAAGCATAAGCCAACACCCCACTGGCTTGCTAAGCCTTCAGGCAAAAACAAGCTCCAGACCTCTGTTGTGGCTCAGGGTAACTTTGTGAAACATGTTGCTGCTCAGAACTGCCACTGGAGGAAATAAAGATAGCAATGCAGTGAATTTCACACTGTTCTCGCCTGAAGAAGCTATGAACATCACCTACAGCAACACAGTGAAATCATCATCATTTCAGAGGTATCTGAAGCAGAATACCATTCCTCTACCCTCACTGCTACCAGAAAGCTCACAGCAAACAGCAAGAAAAAAAGGAAAAAAATTAAGAAAAAAATCCTCTGTATACTGTTTGCTTCAGCTAGCAGAGGGAAAGGAGTATTATCTTTATTGCCAACAACAAATGATGAAACCCCAAGTCTCTAAGACATGATCAGAAGAGCAGAATATTCTTTGGATAATAGCCATAGGAGACACTTTCCCATATGCCTGCAAGGAGCTGGAGGACAAGAAACTTGTTCCTCACTGAAATTTCACCTCTCTCATTTTAATCCCCTAGCCTGTGAAACATGTAATAAACTTTACAGGCCTTATCAATGAAGGGCTGGGATGGACTGGAATAAAATACTTCATGGACACTTTCTAAAACCAAACAGACTATTTTCTGTATCATATGTTGATACTGAAGAAATTAAACTGCAAATAGAAATAAACCAGCTGCTCCTCCTTATCATTATTTGATACTTCAAAATCACGAAATGTGAATTCCTCCTTCTCCAGGGTTGAGTAATGATTTTTGCAAAAGAAATCAGTTCACATAATCAGTAACATAAACCTGCTAACCATTAAAATGCGAAAGAAATGGGAGAGTAACAGTGTGCCTTTAATGCCTTCCTGTCCTCCAGCTTCCTCCCACGTGTTCCCAAATTTGTATTTCTTAGTGCATACTTACCAATTGAGAATCTGAAGTATGACAGATTTTTAACTTTGTTCCTTTCTCCTTTATCTCATACATCAGTTCATTTAGTACGTGAGTCTGTGCCAAGTTCTTAAGGAAAAAAAACAAACAACAAACCATGAGAAACATGCTGATTGTTCAATTACACAGTTTCTTTAGATTCAGGGATAGACCAAACCAGATACACTTCATAATGTGTAACTGAGGTTTAGATCTGACCACTAGAAAGAGAGCTAAAAAAATCACTGATCTGTTTCTAAAATTGTATTTATTTCTTTTTCTGTAATTTCAAAAATAACTTTGCTATTTACGTTGAACAACAAGATTTTTTTTTTTTCCTTTAAGGTGAGGACATTATCAGAAACCATTTGCCTCTTTTAAACTCTGCAGTCGCTCTCATCATGTCCCATGAAGCACAAAGGCTTTGGCACAATGAATATTACCTCTCTGAATTTAGGAGAGAAACCAACTGAATATATCTCAGCCTTTTTTCTTCATTTTTGGTCAACTCTGACAGCAGATAACTTAGGTTTCTATGATGTCCTAAGTATGGACAGATAACAATTTGCAGTTTTATTATCTGTTTGACAAGTTTTGTAATCAACACCATAAACACACTCACATAAAGGTGAGGTGTGCCAGTGCAGAACACCTTTGTAGCAGCTTGCTTTCACTTGTTCACTCCTGTCTGCAGACACAGAGATATCTCTGCTCAGATGATAAGCAACAGGACGGAGCAATATAAAACCAATAAGGCTGCTGCTTTTTTTTGAGGATGTCGGATTGGTTGTACACTAAATATCAATAGATATGTATTAGTATAGCTCATTCCTTTGAATGAATTTTCAGAATATATGCAAAAAAAATATATAATCAATAAAAGTAATTTTATAACTGCATCCATTGTAGGGGTTTAAAATCACCCCAATGAATAGTGCAGACATTTACCTTATGCACACAATACCACTATTCACATCACCAGCATGGTAGGTACCCTGCATTAGTCATGACTGATAATGCTGAACTTCAAATAAAACCATATGCTACAGTACAACCCACACACATACGCAGTGTGTAAAACACTTGGTATTTTCACTTGTTTCATTACTGTCCAAAATGCTACTGATCCAGGAATTCTTTTTTATTATAACAGGAAACATTCCTTGGCTAGCAAGAAGTAAAAAGAATTTGAAAAGGACTTTCAGAAAGCAGAATGAAGATTTGTAATACTCAAAACCTTTTCAGAAGCCCATAGATTACAGAGATTTATTATTTCTGAAATCTGTTAAGTGAAAGTGGTATGATATTTCCATCTTACCTGCATGACAGCATTAAAAAAGCAGGTATTTCCTAAATTATTTATTCCTTTAACTGGAACTGATGCACCATTACCAGAGCTTTTTCCTTTCAGTATTTCACTTGTTTCACTATTTTCTTCACGAAGACGTATGATTTTTGATGAACCTATAATTAAATTATAGATTAATACGATGACATAACTGCATAGTTTAATCAATGAAGTCCTTCCATAATTATGTCCATTAACTTTAACATATATGGAAGATACCTTGATAATACTCTATACTGTACACTAATAGTCTGCTATGTGCAGACTTAAAAACACCAAAAACCAAAAAAACAGGCATCAACAGATAAAGCCCTGGGGGGTAAAAAAATGCCCTCAACAACCACAACTATCAAATAAAACCTTCCATAATAATCGTACCTTCCTATAAGACTATAACTTCCACAATTACACAAGCAATAATAAAGTAAAATGAGTTTGTTAATTAACAATAGACAGCTGAGATATGTGTTCATTAGACACATCAGAAACACCACCCAAAGGCTGCTTTTTGGTGCACTTGAAAGGAGGCAGCCCAAAGTTACCACTGAACCCTGCAAGTCTTTATCAACTATAGTGCTCCATTCCAACTGCCTTGTCAACAGCCCAACTGGACTCATTATCCCTACATTTGCTCCTCAAATCACCTCCCTTTGTCACAGCCTGAGGAATTACTAATGCAATCCACATACATACAATGCTAGTGTTTTAATTTCAAGTAACAAAAAATTGATAAAACTATACTATAACATCCACATAATTCCCTGTTTCCCTTATTATTTAAATAGATGCGGGGCAGCAAAGTTAGACAGTCATTAACTTGTAGCCTAGAGGTAATGGAAAGACTTGAGATAACAATATTTAGCCTGGAATTCTACTAGCAACTTTCATATTGTCATGGTTGCAGGACTAAATGTGAACATTACTGACATCTGCAGTGTCTTAAATATTGATTAACAATGCATGTCAATGTAAACGAGTTATGGACTTAATAGATGCCAAGAACTGTGATGCTACAATCTCTGTCTTGACATATGAATTCATGTATTTGTTCTAATGAGTTTCACATTGAAGTCTCATTAAAGTGTTCTTGAGAAATAACTAACAGACCTATTTACGTTAATGAAATTCTCATGCCAAAAGGTTCTTTCATGTACACTCCTAAATACCTTCTTGCTTAGAAAATGAAAAAAAATATAATTAAATAAAAAAGAAGTCATTAAAATATCTATTGTATCTGGCAACAAGCTTCTGACGCAGTCTGCCTGCACCCTACAGTGCCATCAAGGCACAACTGTTCTTCCAAATTGTATCAGAGTTTTTCAAAACAGAGTTAGAGGTGCTTTGCTGTTTAAAAACATTTTTAAATGTTCTTGTTAACAGTGCTTACACAGCTTTAAATTACTCTCCTTTCCACTCAGGTGGAAAATTAAGACGGTACAAGGGCAAAGTAAAAGACAGAGTTCTCCTTGAAAAAGCAGACAAAGTGGTTTTGAACATAACAAACAACAAGCGAGCTGCTCATACCCTGAAACACGCACTGTTTTAAGGGCTACGTGAAGCAACACCTTTTAACTGGCATGCTTAGAAGGGGGATGCTACAGTGTCTGAGGCTCATCTGTGCACAGAGCTCCAGAACAACAACCACAGCATGGGAATGGGAGTTCCAAATATCTGCAACTCAAAGGCACCGCTCTCTCTCAGAAGTTTAATATTATATCTGGAGATGTTTTCCCCTCAGAGAAGAGGGCTATCCAGAGTAGTGCTGAGGAAAAGAGATGGTTAAAAAGAGAAAAAAAAAATTATAGAAAAAAAAGCCAAAACTGTGGAAATAATTTGTGTATTAGTATACCACAGTTGTTGCATTTATCCATCGGCATTCAAAAACATCTGGGACAGCATCTTAAAGTAAACAATGTTCACAGGGCCATCTGGACAAAACTGCAGGCAAAAATTAAAGCATAAGCATATGGAAAAGCAGATTTTTCTCTTCCCTTTAGCTGTACAGGATGACAAATGTCAAACCTAGATCTGTCCACGCTTCACTGTGCTATGCTTTGCAGCACCACCTGGCTCTCCTTGCACAGCCACCAAATATGGACAGCACTGCCACAGCGGACCATATCTGCAGGGCAAACTCGATAAAAGCATTTCACTTCATGGTTAAATGGCAGCTTCACACAAGTAGCAAGGTTCCATTTGCTGAACCTTACATATAAATTATTTAAGGGAGGGAAAACAAAGCCAAAGCATCCAGCTTTGTGATAAGAGCTGGATGAATATGCAATTAAAAACCACAACAAATGAGAACCAGACATCCGATTGCCACAAAGCTGGATAATTAATATCGGGATAAGAAATAATAGGAAATAGGAAAAATGCCTGGATGTTGGTATCAAAGTTAGGAACCTCCTTTCCTTCAGGTTGTAATTACTGCCTCTTGATTTTTAAATAATTTTAAAAACACAATCCACATGACATTTTATTTTTTTTGTATCTGTAAAAAAGTCCTGAGAGAAAAGTGCTGCTTTGCCATTACAAACATTATCTGCTGCCTTGCTTATAACACACATATTTTTAAGTACATACACAGAGCCAGAGGAGGTACAGCGGTTTTTAATTTAGCTCTGCTCAATGTCCCCAGCTCAGTGATAAATGACAGACAGGCCTGAAGCTGAATGTTTACTTGACATGTGAAGACTTGGTCAGTCTTAATAGAACATGCTGGTAATGACTGTGATAGCTAATACTTCTACAGATTGGGGCTGGAGGGTCCTCCTGCAAGATTAACCCAAGGCTACAAGCATGTTATTAATCAAAAAGCTAATATGTAATTTTTTAAAGTGAATTTGCACTGAACAACTGTTTCATGGACCCTTGCCGACTCAATCTTGCAATCCTGTAATTTAACAGGCGTGCTTTTGGGTATGAAAAGTGACTTTTAAGCCAGCATATACAGAAGGATCCCAGCTGAAGGATTCCATCAAAATGGCTGTCATCTGCTGCTGCCCACAAGGACCTTCAACTCCTGGCCTAACAGAATAAAAGAAGTAGTCCAAGTCATTCGTCCACATGCAGTAATATTTGTTATGAAGGACCTTGTTAACATTAAAGAGAGACAGACGGGTGAAAAGCACAGAAGTAATTAAATTCAGACAGACTTCTGTTGTTAGTTAACCCATCTCTTAGAGAATTGACATGGTGACCCTTAAGCTCTCTGCCTTTTTCAGGTAGTGTGGACTTCAGCTCTAGGCAGGCCAGTCTGTCCACAGCAGGGACAGAGCATCCCACTGTGCCTGGGACTCACATTCAGACTATGTCCCTCTATCAGACTCTTTCTGCTGTTTTGCTGCAGAGGTGAGCTTTCTGATGCAGCTATACAAGGAAAACTCTCACCTAAGTTGTGCCTTGATCATCAGAACTTTCTCTTCCTTTGACAAAGTGTATCTGGCTGCAGGGACACTCTTTTTGAGCACTCTGCCAAAGCCCATTGCCTAGCTCCATCCAGACCATCACACCCTACTGACCACCTCTCCAGAGGCACCAGGTCAGTGCCCGCCTCTGCTCCCACCATGACATCTACCTCCAACTCTCAGACAGCTGCCTCTGAACACACAGACACAGCCTCACACTTAGTAAAGCTTCCCAACATCACCCTGCTCTCCCCCAGGAAGGCTAGAAAGCCCTTCCCACCAGAGCCCTGCGAAGAAGGGCAGCAAAAGCTGCTCCTCTGCTACAGCTCTTGCTTCCAAAGCACCCTTTTCTTCAGCTTTCCTTGTGCCTGCTCCACTCACCTGTGCTCCTGTCCCATAAGCTCTCTGCAGCCAGGGAACACTGCTTTGTCCCCCAGCCGCTCAGCACCAGCCTCACGGGCAGTGACTGAGGTTCCTAAGCCAAACATTAGCACAGACAATGATTCATTCCACAAAGCAGAGCCACTTACTGCACCAGGAGTACAAACACACACGGTGCTGACACATCCGCCTGCAAAAGGAAACTCACTGTGGGTTCCCTATCCATTTATTTTGCCAGCATTTCAAACATTTGCAGTGCACATGGACTTCTGTACCACCTTTGCTGAAACTGAGCTGTGCCTGGGGCTGCAGATGGTATGCAAGCAAGAAGATAAATGACATCAATTTTTTTTTCAGCCAGGGGAGTAAGCACTTTTGCTCATCTTTTCAATGCAACTTTTTTTTTTTAATTAAAAATAATGGTTCCAGGAATACGTACTTTTATTCCAAGGTCAAGCCTTTTCTATTGAATACAACTCTGGTACTTCAGCTGAAGGTCTTCACAGTAAAAGCAAGGTTAATAGACTTTCTTTTACCAAGTTCTCATCATGCTGTACTACAAAATGCTACTATATTGTCTGGCACTCCTTTTTTATTTAAAAAATTTAGATTTTTTTTTTCAACACTGTACAATAATGAGAATCCAACGTTAAGAAAAACAGCCTGGTTTTCTTCTGAAATGATCACTACCTTTACATTTTAAAAGCCCAATTTCTCTAGCAATGTTAATATGCTACCAAATCAGAGACTATAAACTGAAATTATATTTTATGAGTCTTGCCACAATGTTATAAACTAGAAAAGACATCTGCACAGCATGGCAGAGCAACCTATTCAAGGACTGCTTTTCACCCTCTATTCTCAGATGACTTGTGTTAGCTACACCTCACAAGTAAGTATGGACAGGAAAGGTAAGAATTCGTGGTCAAATATGACAGAATGCCTAAAAAAAATTTTTGTCAATGACTCAGTTTTCATTCCTTTACAAGGAGCTTACTAGCAAGTAAGCAAATAAGAAAGAAAATTGCTGACCAATAACAGAAATGTTGTTTTGCTGAAGTGTATTTCATATTCAGAGAATCAACATAATCTGTTTTATTTTGCTAGTTAATTTTAAGTAGATAGAATGGTCTTCTACTACTCCAAACTACATGTAGTAAAAGTCACTTAAGAAAGAATACCATTTTTTTCAATGTGATCCTTTGTCAACTACTAATATCCACAGCAGAATGCAAATCTGTAAAGCTATTTGTCACACTACCTGTTTTTCCATATGAGTCTGCAACTCTCACATGTACTGTAAAATTATATCTATTTTTATACATCAGTTTCAGTCATCAAAAAAAAATAAATCAAGTCTCTAATTTTCACTTATTGGTAAATCTGGGTAGCTGAACTTACTAGCAAAACCTCATTCCTCTGCTAGCCCCTCCCAACAATAAATTTAACTTCAAAATTCGAGAATATATCTTCTTCCTTCCCATTCTATTGCCACACAAACCAATTTAATGAACTGCTCTAGAAAAAGTACGCAATCATATGCTTCCACCAACATATAATTTGGCTTTTGTAGAGGAAAATATGCATAAGATTCACTTTTAAGACTGCAAAACGATTTGTTTTCTCCAGTAAATGAGCAGACACCCAGACTGCAATGTCTCAGCATGGTTCCTGTGTACTACATGTGCATTATGTCCATGTGAAGCTCACAAGTGTGCCACACGGACAATACTGCACCTGCCTTTCTGTGGAAATCATCACGGCCTGCTAACCTTCTCCACAAAACAAATTTCTGGGTGGTACACCCTAGAAAGCAATCTTGCTTTCTTCTTCCAGCTTGTGCCCAACATGACCTCTTAACCAAACAGACTCCTCTAAAAAAAAGGGGGGAAAAAAAGAAAAGAGCAGGCATTGCTGGGTACAACAAACCATAGGATCAGATGTGAAAATCACACAGCTGCAAGCATTCTTTTGGGAACCCAGCACTGGGATTTATCTCAATCGCTTAATGTAATTACAAAAGTCAGTCATGTAGTAGTAATGTAATTTGCACATTTTTACAGCTGAAGTGAAGTTGAATCTTTATGAGAGACCAAATGAAAAGCAAGGATCCTGCTGCCACACTATTCCACCACATTAGTACCAAATGACAAGCATTTTGCTTTTGTTTATTTTGCAAGATGCATTAATTAGGAAATCTATATAACCCTCTCTCACATGTTTCAACTGATCATTTTATCTTTAAATGAATCCTGCACTTTTGAGAACTGAAAAAAAAATCCTAGCAGCCCCCATTTGCTACTTAATCCATGTTGATACTGCATTTCTACAGAAATTTCTACACAATGCTATTTGAATTTTAATGATGCACCATGCCAACCAGTTGTTACAACAAAAAGAAATACAGACATAAGATGAATTCTTGATACAATGCCACATTCTGCTATGAGAACTGTCTTCATTTTGACTACTTTTTTAGAAAGAAATTGAAAAGCAATGAGGAAAAAAAGTACAAGATTGATTTTTAAGTGAAAAATATGAATTTATATGAAAATATGTTAGTTTTACACTACTTCTCACAAGTTATTTTTCATTATTTTAAAATTAGCTTATGTTTTTAAGGTGAGAATATACAAAATAAATTTTGTAAGTCTACACCACCTAATAATTTAAAGAATGATAGTTACACTGAAAATATCAGTGGAACATGAAATAAAATGTTACAGTAAAAGAAATTAAACCAAAACAAAAGTAGATTTAATTTTCACAGTAATACATCCTGTCCTTTTGTGTTCTGGGCAAAAGTATGAATTACATTTCAATTTCAGATTTTATTTTTTTCAGAATCCCTAAAAGTAATCTAATTTAAAGAAAAGAAAAAAAACCCTTTAGATATATTTCTGTAGGGGAAGTACTAAGTCTGTCATTTATCAAAATGAACCAAGAGTGCCAATTCTGGTTGGGAGTTCCCTGTCCTGCACACCAGACAGCTATGAATGCATGGCTATTTTCCAGCCTCTTCCAGCAAGGAGCCTGGCCTAAAGCAACAGACAGTCCCACGCAAAGAGCTTTTCTGCCTTTCCCTCGCTACTCAGGAAAACCCAACAAATCATCTTTGGGCCAACATTCCCAGAGCTTTCAGGAATGCAATCCAAACTGCTCAACACAGAGTGGAGAGGGTCACAGACTTTCATCCTTAAAACATCACTGGAAGTACACGCACACATGCTTTATGCATGAATCCAAGCCTGCACTTGAGCCTCAACCCCTTCCCAGAATGTAGTAGGAGACGCGACTGCCCTGCAGGAGTGACCCTGGCACGCTCAGACCTCTCGCTGCCAAGGCAGGCACCTGCAAGGCTATGCCTAAGCCCTAAACAAAAAAAAAATACAATTTTGGTTCCAGCTACAGTGAGGTTTCCAGTTATATCAGCAAACATTTACATGAAATGCAAGCATTTTCAAAATAGACTATCAAGATTAAACACGAATATACAGCAGAAACATATGCTGCCCTGCTCTGCTATAAATACACTCCGTTTTCCTGAGTTAGTTTGGAATTTTAGCTGCTTAATTTAAGACATTTCACAGAAAACTTCTAAACTTCTTAATCTGAAAGCTTTAGATGTTCTGAAGTTTCACAAATTAGGAGTCTAAACCATAAGGCACAGAGTTGTATCACAAAGTCTTAGCCAGCAGTACAATAATAGAATAAAATGGTTTTCATTACATTTACTGAAATAAAACCACCACATCATTTTCATCTGCAAGAAAGCTGCAACATTCATTAATTACACATAAATTTGAAACTAAAGTTGTGAACAGAAGTGAAATCACACGCTGTATTTTCACTGCTCCAAGAAAAAAAGATGCAAAAGGTAGCAATATATCAATTTATTGAAATTAAAAATTGAATATACAACCTGTGACTAGAACAAAATTTTGTATTTTTAAGCAGCCTGTCATTTTTTCCCCTCAAAAAATATGTAACATCTCTTAAAACTGGTAGGATTTACCAGCTGCACATGCAGCTAGAAGAATACTTAGTGCAATTCTATAAGGCAACTATTCTCCTTTCTTACTTCAAAATGGTTGATTATCTCTGTTAAAAGATGCAACCAATTGTTTTAAAAGCTTACTCAATGTGTGTTTTGAGAAGCAAATGTGGAATTCAATGCACTCTCTTAAGTCACAAGCCAAAATGCTGCCACATGTGTTACAGCAGGGATGAATAACATCAACATTATCAAGAGTAGACAGCGAGGGCCACACATACAAAGTTCTATCAACTATCACATATATTGAGAAGGTATAGTATGCTCCTAATAAAAGAAAATAATTTAATACTATTATATTTTAATAGAAATTACCATTCTACCAATTAAAACCAAATAGCAAAAATGGACAAGACATCCAACAGCAGAGTACTAGACAATCCACTTAAACAAATCCAGCTAACTGTGGAGAACAAGTTTAAATCAGAAAAATTTAAGCTGTGATACATCCATGCCAAGAAAATTAAATTCATTTATAGTGAATGTATAGTGTACGCTTCAATATATTTTTATGCATTAATTTATTCATTTATATGGCCTTATCCTATTTAAGGTAACAACTCCTCTATGGTAAGCTTTCTTTGTTAGAGACAGAATTTCGAAAAACTGTCCTACAGTGCCCAAAATATTTTAAAAATATAACCATACTGGAGAAAAAAAGTGACACTATGTTTTGACAGGCATTACTTCCCCAAGTAGATTTCCAATTATAAATTACATCATGGTCACATTGTACACAATTTTTCATTCGCATTTTTAACATGACTCAAAATCTGAAATGCATATTTTTAGAGACAGTATGTTACAAGTGTCTTCAGACAAAACTATTTGTGCAAACTTACTTGGTTCAGCCCTGGCACCATGTTTTTGAAGGAAATCAACTATCTGAGCCAGAACCTTTTTGTTGCAATGCGTTGACAGCTCTTCATCACATTCATAACACCTAAACGAAAGAAGAAATAAACTGGAATTCAGGGCTTTCTGCATGTACATCCCAGCTCTAGCAAACCTCCCAAACAGCCTTACACAAATTACTTAAGCTCTCAGTTTCAATTTTTCACACTAAAAAATGGAACAGAATTGAATTCCTTCATCTCATATATGCTCTTCTATAGATCAGTCCCAATTCACTGTGGTCCTTTCAGATTAAAATAATTTCAGAGAATACAAAGGACAAACACATACTGCCTCCAGAAAGCCTACCTTTCTTCTATAGAAAGCATTAATTTTATCTGTCAGCATCATCCTTTATCCTGAGAAGACAATGCTTTAAGTTAAGTCCTTATGTAAAGGCACACACAAACACCTGCATACTGACTCTTACCATATGATCCATGTGCTGAGGTTGATAACGATGCAATGAGGTTCTGTGCGTGCAGTTTGGAAGTGTTTCAGAGAATGCTGGCCTTCCGAATTCTTACTACATCCCTAAAAATGGACACATCAACCCAGTAAGGGGGGGAGAAGGAAGCAGGAAAAGACTACATCATTAGTTAAAAAACTACAAAAACTCCATTTTTCAAAACTAGACAAGAAGCTATTCTGTCCTACTTATTTAGCAATTGTAAGAATTGAGAGGATTTAACATTCTCATCTTTTCTACTTGGAAAAATCACTTAACAATATAGAGATTTATTAAGTTTGTTCTACAGACAAAAAATTATACCATTCACAAAAGCAAGAATGCTCTAGTAATTGTGAATGAAACACCTACATAGCATATTTGGTCCACAGAATATCAAGGAAGGGGACAACACAGGTAGCCCTCACTGCTCAAGAATGTCAAAGGCATTCCAGACGGTGAATGAAAAAAGTACATAAAGTGCTTTGTACTACAAAGCTGCTCGGAACCCACCATTTATCTACAGCAATTTTGAGAGAAAGCATTTGCAATTGTTCAAGTGTGAACAGAGTGGGACTTAGATTCAGGACTGAATCTCTGAATAGGCATGAGTTTTAGAAACCGTTAACAGCATGATCATGAAGAAGCATACAGAATTAACTCCTTTTAAAAGCTCTCCTTAATGGAAATTTTTCAAACAAGATGTATAAGTCCTCCTCAGATCTAGTTAACTATCTTCTGAACCCTGTGAACAGCATGTTTCTTTGTAAAACCAAATATGTTCATATTATACTGGTAGGAGATGGCTTCTATAATAAAACCTACTCAAAGTAGTTTTCTATAGTAAAACCTACTGAAGTCCCAAGAAAATTGTGAAATACTCTGTTCAGGAAATTACTTGCTGAACCAAGCCTCACACTGCCCATAAACTGATTTTTTTTCTTTACATCACTCCCAGGGCAGAAATCTGTGAAAGCCCTTGGGATCAGGACCTGCCATTTTAAACTCTGAGGCCATGATTCAACATTATAACTGATCCAATCTAATGGCTAGTTGCCACAGGAGCAGCATTCTCACTCCAGCACAGTCCTTTCTCCCTTTCTGGTTTCAATCAAATCTAGGAATTGAGTGTTCACAGCACAAGTTCATTCAGCAGTATACATGTTTGGTTTTTCATTCATTCCTATTTATGGGAACTTCTGCCAGAGGAGCCAGCTGAACGGATGCATTTCGCAGCCACACAATTCCCATAGCCAATCGTCTGTAAGTGGCAAGAGGATGCAGATAAGAACAGAGAAAAGGCAGGACCATCACTAATTCTGAGGCCACACCACACTGTGATACATAAAGCTAACCCCAAACACTGCCAAAAACAAGACAGGAACGTAAGGTCACATCCCACTTTGCGAGGAAGCTGAAGCAAGGACTCTCAGAACAAAGCACTTACGTCACACTGTTCCTCTGGAGGTAATGAAATGCCAAACACAAGGATCCACAACAGTGGTATCCTTTAGGAACGCCACCTCTGCAAACTGAGTGCACATGCTTACCTGAGAGCCACATTTGAGACACAGCCAGATGTCTGAAGGCGCCACAGGCTCACCATCGCTCATCCGCCTCTCCTTCAGGCATTCTGCACAGATTGACCACACGCTCTGAGCCACCGCTCTCTTCACATGGTGCACGTCCACTGCTTGGCTCACGTGCTGGCAGGTTAACCCTACAGAAAATAACACATACTTGCTTTCATCCATCAAAAATAATAGCCATGAAAGAGAGCACATGTATACTGAAAGACCATAGTTTTCAATGAATTCAGCATTAGGGAAAAAAAAGCAAAGCATTAGAGTAGGAAAGATCAGCCAGCTGCTCCCCACGTACTGAATTTTATGAAGGAATCTTTTTCAGTCTTTCCATAATGGAAATTCTTTTCAAGTCAATAAATGCCACCTCTTAAAACCAGATAAACTACTTTGTACAAAAGTACAAGGATTACTTTTGCAGAAATCTAATTTCCTGGTTTTTTGACAATGAAATAATAGATGAATCTATTTTTGCATATAACAACACAGGCCATTGACCTCTTTTCAACCCATAAAGAAAGATTTTCAAATACCAATGCATCCCTACTACAACTGCTCATTCTGAATGTGAATATCAACCATTCTTCTCTGTCATATTTTTGTTCACAAATTCCACTATATCACAGAATAAGCTAGGTTTGAAGTAATCTCTGAAGGCCATCTTGTCCAAGCCTTCACTTAAAGCAATGCCAAATACTAATTTAGATCTGTATGCTCATAGCTTTTTTCCACTTGAGTGTTGAGTTGAGGGCTCACCAACTCACTAGAAAATCAGGTTTCTGTCTGACCACCCTCAGAGTGAATATAAAATAAATTTCCTCACACCTAGTCAAATTTTCCATTTCCAAATTTGGTCTGTTGCTTTTAATCCTTTCATTGTAGACCTCCTACAAGAACCTGGTTCTGCCTTCTCTGTAACTACCAACAGCCAGTCAATGATAGAAATTATATTTTCACTCCTTTGGCTAAATAAAGACATTCCCTTTAGCCCCTCTTCCCACATCATGTTCTCAATCTCCTCAAAAATGTGGAGGGGGATGAACCACTAGCCTCACTGACAAGACAGCCTTTCTTGTAAGAGGAAGCCCACAACTGGGCACAGTTCTCCCAATGAAATCCCACAACTGCTGAAAAGATGGAAAGAATCACCTGCCCGCCTTGCACTCTCCTTAATACAGTCCTGCCTACAGTAGGCATAAACAGCACATCTTGGTTTTATTCAGTGTGCGCATTAGGACTCCCAGGACCTTTTCTGCAAAGCTGCTTTAATTCCCACCCTGTAATGGCATGTGGTTATGCCCAGGTGCCAAACTCTCCATTTGCCATTGTTGAACACTGCGAAGTTTCTGCCTGCCCATTTCTCCAGCCAGTCTAAGTCACTCTGAATGGCAGACCCATCCTCTTGCAAATCAACTGCTCTCCTCAATTTGTTGCCATGAAGAGATGGCAGAGCACAGCCTCACAATGACATCAACCAGTTTTCTCAGCACCTTCATATGCACTACATCTGACCCCATGGACTTGTGCATGTCCAGTCTGGTTAACAGTTCTCAATCTTCTACTCTGGACAATGTCTATATCCCAAAGTCTGCCATTAAGGTCAGGAGCCCGGGAGGATCAAATGCAGAGCTCACATGTGAGGATGGAAGCAAATGAAGAATTGAGTTCCTCAGCTTTCTCCCACATCCTGTGTCCCTAGAACCCCCAAACCCCCACCCCCTCATGCAGCAGGCATTCACCCTAGTCTTCATTTTACTGCCAGTGTATCCATACAGGCTCATCTTACTCTTTAAACCCCTCACCAGATCCAATTCTAACTGAAGTTGCTTTACCTAATCCCTAATCCTGAACACTCCAGACCTCTGCAAGGGCAGTCCAAACCTGCCTCCACCCTTTCTGCCATTCTTTTTTCCCCCTGAGCTCAGCTGGAAGCTCCCTGTTCAGCCACGCAGCCTCCTGCCACGTGTGCTTGACCTCACATGGAGAGGAAAGGACCGTTCCGCTTTGAAGAAGTTGTCATTGAAGATCAACCAACTCTCTGGCCCTTCAGGGAAGTCATGCAGTGTAACAACTGATCATGTCATAAACACTTGACTGGGGATATTTCTGTTATAAATTCAAGCAAGGAAAGTATTTCATGGTACCAATGATCTGTGGTTTTCATCAGTCAACATGGAAGTTATTAGCCTCCAACCTCAGAACAAACATCCCCCTATGTACTTACCTGAAATATCATCTGAAGAGTCCTCATCCTGTGGCCTGTTAGGCCTTTTGCTTCTCTTTGGCTTCTCAGGGTTGGTTCTTGATGGATCTTTCACCCGCATCTGTTGCTTACTAGGAAAGGCAAACAGAGGTTACTCTGTGCTTTATTGAAGTGTTTTACTGAATATAGCAAGTTCAAACTCTAAAAGCACAAGACCGAATCACACATTCGAGCATCACAAGCACAGTTTTAGGTTTGGTCTAATGTCAGCTATTGTGTAACAAGAAGTATGAATGTGTCAGGAATGAAGACTTACAAAAATGTTGCAACACCAGTTACACTACAGGACTCTATGAACTGTAGCTGTAGGAAAAGGGGACACATGCACACTCACTTCTAGGCAGTGGTGTTAAATATTTGAGGTACTAAGATTATTTTTGTTATTGCAAAGTAAGTTATCACAACTACAACATACCAGAAAAACTTCATCAAAATAAATGTTTCTCTTCCTTAACATATACCCCTTATGAAAGGTTTCGGTCATTATCTACCTTTAGCACATTCCCTAAAGGTTTTTGAGCAATTTCAAACACTTTAAAAAAATAAGTCTTCCAAATCTGATTAGTGTTCTATCCTACAAGGGATGACAGACTGGAGTGCAAATTGACTCCTCTAGTAAACATTGGAAAATCCATAGAGATGAAATCTCTCATAGGTAATTTGTCACTAATCAAGGAGTCCTATGAGGAACAGAATTTAAAGCACAGATATTTGATAGTAAACTTCAAAAAAAAAATCCTTAGACATTTCAGCACACCAGTCATTTAATCAAAATCCAAATGTGAATCCACTGAAGGACTGTAGTTGTGCATCACACAGACAGTTGCTGGGGCTTAGTATACAGTTTGTCTTTTAATGGTGTGGTTCATAAAAACAGATTTCTGTTTTCACATACAAAGCATATGAATAAAAAATAGTCAAATACTCATACACTGAAAACATATGGGCCATTCTGTTCAAAAATAAAATGTCATCTTTTTGTGTACCAAAAACAGGCTAGTAACATCACCTGAGCCACCAAAAACAAAGATTTTAACCTTTTTTTCAACTGGTTTTCAGCTGTGCTACTGCATTTAGGTATGGGAAACCTCTAAAATGCACCACATTTGGGAATAGCAAAAGGTATATTCCTACTACGGATCAGTTAGTTAAGTTTGCCGAAGTTTATCAAGTTTGTCTACTTAAGATTTTTTAATCTTTTCTGTATATGCATTTAGACCTTTGTAGTACTGAAGCTCTGAGAGACACACGAATCAATCAGTACACTGAATTCAATATTCCCTCTCCTTACTTATCCACTAAGCCAATCAGCAGAACAGTCATCAATATTGATATTAGAGAACCACCACCACTGGTATCTGAACAGCCTTCCCTGAAGCAAAGCAGGCAATCTGTACCAGTGAGCTCCTGTTCCAGGTTCCTACACATTTGGATAGATGTCCCTGCATCTGCCCTACATCCCTACACACTGTTAGTGCGAGAGGTTTTCTGCATGAACCTACCCATTAGAGATGTGCTTTGGACAAGTCAAATTTTTGTAGAGTATGAAAGAAATTTTTACTCGCTGCTTCCTTGCATCAACAGCTTCACATCTCCTCAAGCCTTTAAAACACAGTGCATTATTTTGCAAAATGCTACACTTAAATAGAAATTAGCTTATACTATAATAAATACCATGATGTTCCTAAATGACAGATTTCAAATTTTCATATACTTATGGCTATAAATCTTAGACATGCAAATGAACAGTGACACTGAATTCAGCTTTGCTGATTTCATGGGTTCCCAATTCCTGTTCATACAGTAAGAAAGATCTAAATATTCCAGCTCTTGATTATATATTATCAACAGATGTTAGCACACCTAACGGTCATCAACAGCCATGCAACCTGGCATCCCTAGAACATGAGGAGGCTCAAACAACTTCAAGTTTTGCCTTGGCAGGTTCTCATATATACCCAAGTTTCATGTGAAATTACCCACTGCCACTTGTCACACTGTTGGTTAACTGAGCACAAGATTCATTAAGACATTCATCAAACAGCGGGGCCTACAGAGCTGTTGCAAGAAAACACAAGACCTTGCACTAAATTATGTCAAGAGTCAATAGCAAAGACAGCAAAAATGTCCTCCCTAAAGGAACATAGTTGTGTTTAGGTGATTCAACATTGACATAAACAATCTATGAGGTCTTTTCAGCATAACAATTTTGATCTCTTTGGACAGATTATGTAAGACTGTCCAAACCACAGACTTCACCCTAATGAAAGTCATCTTCGTATCAGTACATTTAGAGAGCTCCCATAAATAATTGTAGGCCCAACCAGCTGAAATACAAATGTTTCCCACCTGTGAAACCCTGTGGCCCTTAGAACAGGTGACACAACCTGAATCAGGGCAAACACAGCCCATGGCTGGACCCATATCCTAGGGACCCTTGGGACATGGCAAAAAAACAGTGTCAGCTGATACCCACAATGACTGAAAGCACAGCACTTCTAACCCAACCTAATCAACATGGCATTAGAAATGAACACTGGCATTCACACTGCAGAGCCCAGACACTTTTCAGTCTCCTTTCACTAAGAGCAGGCAGAGGAAAAGACAACACGGACCATTAGATTAATTACTTTTCATGGACACACACATAGACGGATATCCATCAGACAATGTTTACTGACCTGTGAGCTCTTGGAAAAAACAGAGCATATCAAGGACTTAGACAGCCAGAGTTTGTGCCTGATTTTGAAAAGCACAGAAGTGTGATGGGAGGGTAAGAGCAACAAGCTACTCCACATAATCTACGGTGCGGGCATATATGGAGTACTGCCTGCCCTTTTCCAGTACATTCAGGGACCAAAAACATTACAAATTAAAGATCCCATTTAGTAAAAACATGAATCAAATCATTTAAAAATCAAAGTGTTTATGCCAGGAATTTATTTGAGTTAAATGAGGAAGTAACTTAGGGTGCTTCAGATATAACTTCTCAGAAATATTTCTGTTCATGGGAAATAAAAGATTTGAGATTTTATTGGAATGAAAATCCTGAACAAAGAGACTCAAGAAAGCATAAAATATAGCTAAGAAAAAAAAACAAAAGGGATGCTCTATAGCTTATTGTTTGCCATAGGCACAAGCCATTCAGAACAAGCAGGCAAAAGAGAAAAGAACAATTCAGACAAAATTAACTTGACACACTGAAGATTCAAAACCAGGGAAGTATTCCCATGATTTAACTCTTTCCAACCCATTCTCATATTTTTTTAATATGTCAAATGAAAACTTTCTGTCTGGAGCCACCAACTATGGAGTATCCAACTATGGAGTGTCCTAAAGGGGACAGATATCCTCCTCTTCCTATGCAGAAAGAGGTCACCACGAATCTTTGCTTGAAGTTGTCTTTTGTGATGGAAAAACAAATACATTTAAGTTTTTAATTTCGTGCACATAAAATCAAGTCATGGTGCACATGATATTTGACTAATGAATCTGACAAATAAAAAGACACTGATTTTTGTGGTAGAAAAAAACTGAGTTTAGAGAGTATGTCAGCTCTACCCTCATCTCTACTTGGCACACAGTAAAAATCTTAAATAGAAATTATGCGGTTTCGTTGGGAAAAAAAACAGAAAATACAAAAAGTTAGATTAGAAAAACCTAAACCTTTTCCTTTTAAAAAATCATTTCATACAAAACTAAGAACTAATTCTTGCCAAACATGTTCATACTCTTTGAGCTCAGCATACAGGAGTTTGAAGTGTAATCATCACCATCACTAGCTATTCTCAGTTGACTTTTTACTTCTTAAAAGACTCCTTATGTCAATCTTCCTACAAAAAGCTGATTAAGATCAAAACCTCCTCACTCAACTGCTCATTTCCACCATTCTATAAAGAACAAACCACTTCAAAAGCAGCAAAACGATCTGCCTATCTAATTTTAAAAGCTTCAGATTTGAAAGACTGCCAAAAATCAATGTGCTGAAATTGTTAAGTTAAATCTATGGTGTGCCTAGACTATTTTAAATGTAAGATATGCTTGAAATAGTCTATATTTAACAGCATTAATGTTTCTATATTTAGAAATTGACCCTCTTCATAAACTATATATTTAGATACCAGCAAGAGTTGAATGAATTTCTAAAATAAATAACTGCTATTTAAAAAAAAAAAAAATCATTTTACAGTAATTCACTAGAGCTAAGACAAATAAAAGTTACAAGGCTAGTACAAGGCTAGTATGAACTAAAAATCACTTCTCCTTGGGAAACCAAACCAAACTATCAGGTTTAAAATCAACCAATCAGGTTATTCCTCTTCAAAACATCTTTATGCAGGAGAGTTGGAGAAGCAAACTGTCTTTACTGTCTCCACTTCCTAAAACCTTTTCCCACCTTACCATCCTGCACTTCTCACTTGGAAGATGAGTCCCTGCTCCTAGAATGTCTACAGTTCACTTACTAAATGTTGAAATATGTCACCTTAGTGAGTCTTCCCATGCTGTACCTTCACCACGATGCTTGTAAGAAACACCGACCAGAACACCAGTATGTTAGAGAAATAACCTGCTGCACTGATTAATATCATATCACTGCTTCCATCTGCCTATATCCACTTTTCCCCTCCTCTTCTAATTAGGGTGTGAGCTCTTTCAGACAAGTGCCACATTTTTGTTCTTATCTGTGTAATACCTATTACAATTTTTCTGATTCTTGATTAACTAGGAGGATTACAGGTTCACTACTGGAATGCAAACAAAATAAGAATTATACAAAACCCACTAGCCTATCTAAGCATACTGTCCCTATGAAATGTAGCCAAGTCAGTCTACAGATAATCTCCAGGATTTTGGATATGGGTAATACTCTCCCAGTAGGACTATCCATTAGCTGTGAAACCAGTATTGTTAATTATTTCATCAGTGAGCACCTGAATTCAAAGAAGCTGAGGTGAATACATTTACCTCAATCCCTCAGTTCATCTGAGGTAGCCGAAATTTCAGCTGTGTCACTACTTTCAATTTAAAATTGTATCATTTCACATTGCTAATGCAAAGAAAAACCTGTGTCTCACTGAAAGGCCAGAGCAAACACTGAATACTGGGAAAAATTAGCATTTTCATGTGACTTAAGAGAACTGTCTGGCTGTCAACTGCAGCCCTGCCCCAAAGGTGTGAAGGAACAGCACAGATGTGCAGATTAAGCCCAAAGATATTCAAAACCTGTGAAAGGTCCCTGTGTGGAACAGTAATGCCAGATCCTCTGCAGAACTGCTGCATGTTTTGATGTATGCCGCAAGTTGATATATTTTGGACGTCTGTTGCAAGCATTACCTGTGGCATTTTGCCTTGCTCGCCACTAGCCCAAGTGTCACCCAATCAAAACAGGCACCACATCCATCATGGTCAGCAGCTGGGCAGTGTCACCCATCAGCAGGCCAGGAGGCTCAGCGCTCTGACAGGCACCAAAACCTTTGTGGAAAACAAGCCCCCACTGCTTGCGAGAGCAGTAAAAGGACCAGAATTGCTGACTGGTAGTGGCAGCGAAGCTTCCTCCCCTGGAAAATGTCATCTGAAATTCTGAAAGCATCATCTCCAAGATTTCCTAGCCCAAAGGCACATCACACATCCTACACTGTCACTAGAGCTCAAACACCAATCCTGACTTTGTATTAACAGTCCTGAAAAGGATGAGACACTGATGTACTTTCTGAGAAAGGAGCAAGACAGAGGCTTTGGACCACTAGATACAACTTTCCAAGTGACAGTAAAAATCTCATAGTATCTCTCACTTTCAGTAATCCACTTTAGCCAGCTGCCCATGTTAATTATGTTCTATCAACTTTCATGTTCATATCCTCCACAATCCCCCTCAGATTTCCTTCTAAAATCCCCTGCTACAGAAAACTTTCTTCTAAGAATGAACAGAAGCCAGAAACAAAAATTAAAAGACTCTGTAAGTGGGTTTATGACTAGAGTATATTAAACATTGAGTGGGTAAAAAGAGTAATACTTTGATGACATATTTTTTGCTAGTATCTTATAGCAAAGTTTTATGGAAATTTTCAGATATGCCTGGCAATATCCAGCCCCATAAAGCAAACTGCAACTTTTGTTTATGTTCTCTATCCCACATTAAATGTTTGGGGCTTTTTTATAACATATCAAAAGGGAAAAAACATCTGGGTAGATGCATGCATAGTCCAACACAGGTCTTTCTAGAAAATTCATCCTTTAATAAGCAAAATGCCTAAGTACCATAAAAAGAACCATACAATTAATGATGTTGGTTTGCAAGCAAAAACTTTGTATGCAAAAAGGCAGTCAGATGAGAGACTGTGCTCTCCCACGATACAAACACCAAAGTTACTGTACCATTACGACAGAAAATCTGAGGGCATAAGAATTGAAACAGCTGGAAAGTAACCAGTGAATTTGCGGTACCTCGCCAGGAAAACCATGTGGCCAAGAAACATGGAAAAAGCAGTCCAAGATTTTGTAACAGAAATAAAGGTCCATATGACCAAAGGATGAACTTTGGAGAAGTGCTAATTCTGTAAATTCAAATAAATAAAAAAGGAACTGTGGTTGCAGCATGTGTGTGAGACAGAAGGCTCAAACCCACACACGACAATACTTTAAGCTAAGACTCCTGCTGTACCTCTGCCTCAAGGGATGATTTGGAGAACACGGAAAACAATGGCTGCCCATAACTTCCCATCTATTCTGGAAGGGTGTTGTGGGAGTTGGTTAATCAGTGAAGGCAGAACAGATAAAACAGTAAGTCACTACTAGTTTGAGCTCTTTGAAAGTCTAAGTCTTGCCATCAAGAACGAAAAATTTAATTCCATTTCCTTCCTCCACACAAACTGCCCCAGTTTGCTTTGATGGCACGTCTGAAATGGAACAACCTGTCCTTGATCTACAACTGATGCTCAAAACAGAACCCCTGAGACACTAGCTGCAGTTCTGTGAATCTCACAGAAATAAAGCTACAGAGCACCAGTTCTTCAATATTTCATGAAGAAATATGACAAAATATTTACAAGTGTAGTAAACATGAGAACAATTTCACAAAGGCATAATCTGCTTCAAGCTTGCACATGTTCATGCTGTTACTATGTTTCTGTTTTAATAGCTAAAAACGAGAACAGAAAGAATCCCTTAAATACAAGTCTGTTCTTTATGCTTGTATGAGAGGATTATTTAATGGAATTGGGAAATACTTGTAGTTAACAATGACATGCAGCTAGAATACAGAGCTACACCTGCAGCTACTGCCATATTGATGTCTTCATACTACTGTCCCTATGTTTAATATGCTGTTGTGTATATCCTGTTTAATAGTGTAAGTAGCAACACAGCTATAGCAAGGGCAGGACAAAGTCTTAAAGTAAAGGACATGACAGCAAAAGAAAGGAAGAAGGAAAAAACAAACAAACAAACCAGGAATCGAATCAGAGCATTCCAATAACAAATAAAACGTGGAGAGTTGCAGCTCTGGGTCTAGAATAGCACGTCTCAGGCTAACGGCGAGGACCAGCACCGGGCTGTCACCTAGCACCGGGCCCGCCGCACAGCACAGCGGAGGCCGCGGCAGCTGCAGGCCGGCACACGCAGCGCGGGCAGCGGGCGCCCACCGCCGCCCCGCTCCCTACGCCAAGTCACCGGGCCGTATGTTCAACCCGGCCACGGTCGCTGCTGCCGACTGTCCTCACTCTAACACACCGAGAGACGCGACGCGGCCCACGGAGGCGGCCCGGCGCTGCCGTTCGCATGTCTCGGCAGGGTTAACCGCTCCACACCGACAGCGGGCGGTCGCCACCCACGACAGCAGCTCGTCGCCGGCGACCGAAGACGAGCCGCACTTGGCCACCAGCCCGGCGGGAGAAGCGCCGGACAGCGCTGCCGCGGGCGCCGCCGGCAGCAGGGAGGAGCGGCCGGCCCGGCCGGGGGCCGCGGCGGGGCAGAGCCCCCTCCCACCGCCCTCAGCCCGCGCCCCGCGCCCGCCCGGCCCCCCGGGACGCGGCTCCGCAGGCCGCGGGCCCGGCCGCCACCACGGCGGGGCCGATCGGCTCGGCCCGGCCCGACCTTGCGGCCGCGGCCGAGGCTCCGCGACACCCCCCCGGCTCCGCAGGACGGGCCCGGCGCCCCCGCGCCGTGCCGCCCGCCCCCTCCCCGCGCCCCGCACTCACGGAGCGGCGGGCGGCGGCGGGCGCGGCGGCGGCGGCAGGAAGCGGCGGAGGAAGCTCCGCTCCGCTCCGCCCACGGCCTCGCCGCGCCGCTCCCCGCCCCAGCCCCAGCCCGGGCGGCTCCGTGCGGCTCCGTGCGGAGCCCGGGAGAGCCACACGAGCGGCAGCAGGGTTGTTGCTGGCTCCAGGGCACAACGCGTCCCCCGGGTGGGAAGAGCGGTGGGGAAGCGGGGCCGGCCGGGAGCGCTCCGCAGCCCACTGAGAGGCAACAGGTAGCGACAGGTCTGGCTGCGAGGTACCCTGGAAACTCAGGACAAATGGTGGGGTGACCTTCACTTCTGAATTTTGCTGAAAGAGCTGGAGATGCTGCGCTGGGTATGTGCCCGTGGGCAGCGCGCTAAGAAGAGGTTTGCCAGCGCTGTGGACAGTCGTACCAGAGGTTGTGCAGCAGGGTATGGGCCCTGCGTGGATTTTTGAGGCAGCCACCGTGGGGAGGACTGGAAGGAAAACAGCGTCAAATGTGCATATCCCCACTGAGGACAGGCAGAGTAAAGGGTTTCCAGCAGTCGAGGGAGGAGCTACTGGAAACTGCGTTGGGTGTCACTGGGTTTGAGTGTGGGAGGTTGTACAGAACTGGAAAGCCAAGTCAAGAAGAGGTGAAATGAAGAGAGTCCCAAGAGGTGAAATGAAGGAAGCTGCTGAGGAGTTTGAGTGCACCCATTAAGACAAAAGGCGAATTGTATGTGCTGCTTCCCACCTTTTCACCAAGCTGTGGGAGTTTGCTAAGCTTGATTTGTTCTGACCTCAAATTTTCTCAGTCTTTCACGAGATAGCCAGTGAATGCTTCCTATTTCAGCAAACAAGCTAGTGTGTTTCTCTTTTTGTACATAGTGTGGCCCAGGGTCAAATCAAAACCATAAAAATGTTTCTTCCTGTGAATATGCATTTCATATGACAAGTGTTCTGGTGCTTCATGTTCAATGCTTTATGGTCCTTATGGTGATACATGCAATAAGTGGAGATTTAAGTGTGGTCATTATATTACTACAGATAAAATATACAGTAAATGATACTTCAAAAGATCATTTCTAGAAGTTGTACATTCTATCCTTACCTTGTGGGAAATGCATTAAACCTCAATTCATATATAATATACTGCTTCAGACAGACAATTTGCAAATGCCTGTCAAGGAGGCCATATGGAGAGGCTGGCAGAAGGGCAGCTAGTGAACCAGTTATATGTGCCAAGTTCAATTTGTCACACTTTACAGTACCAAGAAATACTGTGTTCTCCTTTTGAGAAGGAAACTCTCATTAGTAAAGATTCAACAACCTACTCCTCAAAATGCATCTTTTATGAAAAGATCCAGCATGCCTGCTTTTAAAAAGTACAATTGCTGGTGTGTAATATATCTACAAATGTATGCAGTAAATACAGAGTACTGATCTAAAATGTGTGGAACAGAAGAATCCTCATTTCTCCACTCACGTATGTCTTGGTCATTAGTCCTTGTGGCTGGAAGACTGACAGCTTTCAAAACTAAAACTAAAATGTACAAAACTGAAATCAGGGATCATCAAATCCTAGAATATTGTCAGCTGGAGGGGACATACAAAGTTGAAGTCCAGCTCCTGACTGTGCACAGTACAGCCACAAGAATTATACACCATGTGCCTCAGAGTATTATCCAAATGCCTCTTGAAGTCTGGTGGGTCTGGGGCCATGACCACTTTCTTGAGGAGGCTGTTCCTGAACACCCTCTGGGTGAAGGTTTTCCTAATATCTAACCTAGACCTCCTGCAATGCAGCTTCATACCATTCCCTTGCATCTGTTCGTTGGTCACCAGAAAGGAGATGTGCCTGGACCACATCTCCTGTGGCTGTAAGGGGACAGTAACAGTGGTGAAAGTGCTGCAAGCCAGTGCTAAAATCAGCTTTTCTCCTTGGCATAACATTTAGAGGTTTAGATGCTTAAATTGGATTTGGCATCAAAATTCTTCTTCAAAATCTCTTTCATGTCCCAGCCTTTGGTACTTTCAGGCGTCTCAACGGTTTGGGCTGGCTGGTAGAATTTACGCAGGGTAAATGCTGGCTGTACTGAAAGCGGAGGCGCAGTCTGTGTGACCGGGCTGCCGGGAGGTGCCAGGCGGCTCCCCCGTGCCTGGGAGCGACCGAGGCTCCGCGCCCCCGCCCCTGTGGAGAGAGAAGGCGGTGTCTCCTCCCCGCCGGCGGGGCCGGGCCTGGCTGGGCGGCCGCCATCGCCGGGCGGGCCGCCATGGGGCTGGGGGGCTGGTGGCGGGCCGCGCGGGTCCTGCGGGCGGCGGACGGCGGCTGGAGCCGGGCGGCAGCGCCCGGTGAGCAGGGGAGGGGATGGGTCTTTCCTGGGCCGGGGGGAGCGTGGCCGGCGCCCGGGGACAGCCCCCTGTGGCTGCGTTGGGCGGCGCTGCCCGCCCCGAGCGAGTCCCGCGGCCGGGCTGAGCGGCTGTGCCTCCCCGCCAGGCCCCACCTGCCGCAGCCTCTGCGCCGCCGCGGAGCAGAACCTGTCCTACCAGGAGCTCAAAGACCTGAAGAAGGCCAGCGTCCTTCACATTGACGTGCGGGAGAGGTGGGAGATCGACAGGTTTGGAAAAATCCCGGAGTCCATCAACATACCGCGTAAGTTGTCAACGCCGCTATATGCAGGCGTCGGGTGTTCCGTGTTCCTCCTGGCTGCAGTGGTCAAGTGGTGACTGAGCAAAGAGGAACAGTGCTAGAAAGGTGCTGGCATATAATAAGGCTGAACTTTTCCTCCAGAGCAATTAGAAGTCTTGCAATATAAACCTGTCTGTGGATGGAGAATAAACAATAGCTTGTTTCCTGTATTTCCCAGTGGGCGAATTAATGGAAGCTCTACAAATGGACCCAACGGAGTTCAAGGAGCAGTATAATCAAAAAATGCCATCCAAGTCAGACCCTGTGGTTTTCTCCTGTTTGGCAGGAACAAGAAGTAAACAAGCACTTGCTTTTGCCATGTCCTTGGGTTTCAGCAGGTATGACTTTAAGAATGGGATTAATGACACTTTCTGTCATGAAGCAGAATACGTACTCACCTTGGGGGCAAGGGTAAAAATTTACATGTGGAATATGAACAAAACAATTGGTAATTGAGTTAGACACCTCCTCTTGTCTCCACTGAACCTTGAAGTGGTAAAAGTGAGGTATACCACCCTCTGAAACAACCCCTCGGCAGCTCTGCACAGGTGACACAAGCTGCTGCATGACCACGCTGCCACTGAAGGGTCCTCTGCCTCTTAAGGCGCCCTTGCTGAGATTCTCCTTCCTTATATAGCTTCATAAGTACTAGTCTTGAGTTGCAGGAAGATTGGAAAGGTGGAGAACTGCTTGCTTTGGTAGCAGTACAATCTTAAATAGTTTAAGAAGCCACACCCTTTGTTGAATTGCAGTTCTCCCCATAGAGTTCACTGTTGACAAAGTATGCCTTCACTTCCTGTAAAGTTTTGGATTATTTGCCAGGAGTAAAGCAGTGAAGGCAATAGCTAACAAAACAATGAGATGATGATACAGTGAAATGCAGCATTTGGTTTGCAGAATTGTTAAACCTATCTTTGGAAGGTACCTCGCTGTCTTGAAGACTGCAGATAAAATTTAAGACACTGGTTACTTGCTTGTGTTTTCACTGAACTGCAATTCAGGAAATGGAACATTCACAATAATTGTAGTCAAAGTATGGAAGTATGTTCTTGTTTTAAAGTGAAGAATTTCCTCCGTTACCTGTTTTTCATGCTGCCTAACTGAAGGAGTCAATATTGGTTTTCACAGTGGATTTTTGTTCTACAGAGTTTAGTTTTGCTCAGGGTGATTTCAGACCTCTAGAGCATGTAGGTTTGCAAGGAAGTAAAGATCAGTGTGCTGGGTTTATTTGGTGACAACTGAAGTATTAGACATAATAAACAGACTGTAAATCTTTCACTTCTGAGAATCTCTTCTTACATTCTTTTAAAAAAGAACTGGCAACTGTTTAATTGATCCAGCTGCTATTTCTTGCTTGATGTTTGAACTCCAGCATTGTCATTTGGAAGAAAAGAGTTACAGAACTCACTCCATGGAAGCAGATATTATTAAAGGAATGTCTATCTGGCTCATTGAAGCTAGATACAAGTGTATATGGTTGCAGAGAATGTCTCTGTTTTGTTTTTTTTTAATATGTTTTTTGTAGGGCTTTTTGTTTGTGGGGTTTTGGGTGTCTATTTTTTATTTTTTGATTTTTTTTTTTTTTTTTTTTTTTGCTGTGTCCTCTTAATAGACAATCTTAAGCAGGACTTTTCTTAAGAAAGGCATTTTTTGCATATTTCCAGAGTTCAGCAGTATGCTGGTGGCTTTGATGACTGGGTAAAACATGAACCTCCAGAAAAGAAATGAAGATGAGAGCCCGAGCCCTTACCCCATCAAGGCTTCAGGATGGTTTGTAGGCTTTAGCAAACTGCATGCATTCCACTTCCATAATAAAGCTCACTACTGGCTTCTTGTGTAAATGGACATTCACCTTCAAATAGCCATGCATATCAACTGCTTGGTTTAAATTATACCCAAAGACTACAACACGAACAGAGGACATTAAATTTGCTCAACCTTTCAACCTTTACTTTGGGTTATGGTTTTGGTGAATGTATGTGAAGAGAATCTAAGTGCAGATAATGTTTACTTTTTTTGTATGATGTAGTTTATGACAGTTTAAACTCATGATGATAGGACAAATAAAGTTATTATTTCTCCAACATGTGTTGGGTAGTTTTTTCAGAATAGTCAAACTGCAGATACTCTAGTATCAAGGGATCAAGGGGACAACAGAAACCCACTGCTGGCTGTGTTATGCCAGGCCTCACCAGGACTAACAATGCCTTCTGAAGATCATTAAAGTCAGATTGTATTGAGGATTTCAGAACCACTGGAAATATTTAGTTAAATCTATAATTCATCTTGCTTATCTGTATTGATAAAGCCACCAAACTTCAGCATACAAATGAACAAAGCAAGGCAATTTAATCAACTAAGTCAGTACTTAGTCATATGCAGCCAATGCTTCCTTTTGTAGCTACATTAACATTTGTTTGGAACACCTAAAACTACATAACCATAAAAAAGAATCAAGTTACTCTGTGTTACACCAAGATCTTTCTAGCCCATTATTTTCTGTTTGGCAGCAACTGGTAATAAACATCTGAGGAAGAGCATAAACAGGGTTAGTATGTAGGGATACAATCTCATTTACAACTCCGACTGCTTCAGGCTTTGCATGTCTTAGTATCTTTGGGTATTTGTAAATTTTCAACAGAAACTCGCACCAGACACAGCAGTAGTGAGAAATCTTTCCCAAATTGCCATGTATTCCTTTCATCAGCTGCTGTGGCTTCTTCTGTCAGAAGTGAGTAGTTCTCACCTCAGTCTTCACACCACCCATGATTTTTCTAGACCCCTGCTGTCTTTTCTGAACTGAGGAGTGGTGGGTTGTTTTTTTTATAATTGGAAAATTATTGTACACCTCTTTTTTATTTTCCTTTTTTATTAATCATGGTCGTTTTTTTGTAAAACGTTTCTCAAACTATTTGTAGCTTGTCAACTTAGATGATCCTTTCCAATTTGCTTTCCAAAGTATGGGGTTTGAGATAAATAACTTTTCTGATCCAGTTTGTTTCCTATGGGATTTTTCCTTAAGTCTTTTTGGACTTTTTGAACTATAGATGGCTCGTGTTTGCTTTGACACTTCAGAGTCACCTGTTGCCATATGATCTGTGAAGACTTTCAGCTATCTCTGAGATAGGACATTTTTATGCACCTCTCCTTTGAAGCATTTCTTCACTTCTCACTTTGAAGAAAGGTGATTTTTTTTCCTCCCTGCTCAGTAGCAAGACTATTGAATTCACATTGTGTTCCATTTCTTGTTGTTTAATATTACATCTTTTTAAAACTGTCTTCACTGAATCCAGCACTTTTGACTGCACTTTATTGCCTTTCACTGTTTTTACTGGAATCAAAGCTGGTAAAATTAGCCTCATCTTCCCAGTAGAGAAATGCCTTTAGAAACTTCTAGGTACCATCAAGAAATGCCTGACATTTTAGCTCTGAGATTTAGGTCCCATTGTGCTTTAAATGTGAAGTAAATCAGCAAAGACTCTTCAGCAGCAAGAAAAAATGTAATCACTCTAGCCAGAATTCTTTATTAATTCCCCAACTGCAAAACATGAACTTTCTTGGCAGATTATGTGGCGTATGTGAGAAGACTGAGGCTTACCTAAAGAACAGTTCCTGTTTAAGAACTCCAC
The DNA here is from genome assembly GCF_001522545.3 of Parus major. Classification (NCBI taxonomy): domain Eukaryota; kingdom Metazoa; phylum Chordata; class Aves; order Passeriformes; family Paridae; genus Parus; species Parus major. The sequence goes on along the minus strand of NC_031770.1, from coordinate 72,961,907 downwards.
ACAACAAAGGTCAAGTCGCTTTGATTTATTTCTATTCCCCAAGTCCACATTACAAATAGCACATTTTAGACTTCAAGAAATGAAAGCAAAATAGCCAAATTCCACTTAATCAGTCAAGTGTCTATAAAAGGTATGGATCAAATGGCAACCAAGTAGCAAAGACCAAAATGTATAACTTCTTGTGTTTGGGGCTGATTCACAGAATGGTTTATGGAAATAACCTGAACAGAAATAAATGCTAGCAGCCTAATGGGCTACATACAAAAACACTTCAGTTATAATTCACTGAATGACCAGCCAATTACAAAGACAGGTATTTGCAAAAAACAGGTGGGTTTTTTTAAGGGGCCAATTTTTTGAACCAAGACACATCACAGAGCACATGTTTTCAACTATCTCCTTCCAATATTTCAGGGCAGTGAAATGTTTTGTTTCAGGAAAACAAAAACAACAAAAAAACCCCAAAACAAACCAAAAAATATGAGAGAGAACAATGTTACTGAACTTTATCATTTAACTTTTATACTTGGGCAAGTTGGCATTATCATTCAAAATAAAGTTGTAGAGAACTTAATTAGAAACAAAGTTATCTAAAAAAATCAACAAATCAATTAAGGCCTATTCCTGTCTTCAGTGGGATATCTGCCTGAGTAAGTAACGCAGGATATGGCCTTCTGTTTGAAGAAATCTCATTTTCTCCAGCACAAAGTTAACCAAGGAATCCCATTTCAGTTATACTAGAATTGCTCCTAACATCCCAGTTAAAATTAGCCAGTATGAAGCTCACCAAACACTTGACCCTCTTAAATAAACTCTCTAAAGAACCACACAAATTCACACTAACAGTGAAGGCAGACTAGCAGTGTATATCTTTTCTACAAAAAAATCCACCATAAAAAATAGCAATAATACCCAGATCTGTACTTGATTGTGAAATATTCCGATTGTACCATACAGTACATTTATTTGAAAAAAAATCCTAGTATGTTGGGTTGTCTTAATTTATAACACTTGAAATGTTTCAGAAAACTGCAGAATCACTATACATATTGCACTTCTCTGGTAAGCTGGGCTACTATGTATCTTGGCAAAAACAACCAAGTAGATCTACTGAGGAATACAGCTTTTTTTAAACCCAAAAATAGAATATGACTTTCTTTTCCGCAGCTTTCATTAAAACTGTAACAATATTCTTTACAGGCTCTTCTAGGCATTTGTTTCAGAAGGATTGTGTGTTACTTGTTGCAGAATCTGTATTTATTTTTTTTTTTAGATCAACAAAACTGAAGGTAATGGATAAATTCAACATAGAGTGCACTATCTTCCTTCAGTCACAAACAAAATGAAGACAACACAAGTCATTAATACAGTTACACTTAGGCCTCGGGTTACTGTTGCTCTAAAAATAGTTCACTTCAACACAAATAAAACCAATAATGAACTATTTGTTTTGAGTGAAAAATGTTACTCTTCTGCAGCTTGGTTTAAAGTTTGATTCCTTACACTGAAAAATCTTAGCACATTTGCTCCAGCGTCAGAGAAAAATGATGTAGTTTTAGAGAAAAAGCTTTCAAAATGCTTGACACAAACAAGCTATTTATTCTTCGAGTTTTTTGTCAAAGATGGTTCTAAAACCTTCTGTCCATTTCATGAACACAGGAAATATCCCAGGATGTCTTGAGTCAAAGTGGTCCATAAAGAAATTCTTTGGAATGCCTTAAGATTGGCTATAACTAGAGTTCTGGCTACCATTTGGACCCTGTTCTCCTTCACTGTTGAAGAAAACAAAAACATGTCTCTTCAATAAGAAGCATCACATTACATTTTTATCCTTTTTTTTTTAAATTAAAAAATATAGTATTCTGAAAGCAGTAAAACCTTTTGAAATAAAATCCATCAACATATACATAAATAGGTCAAAATATTCTGCTCAGTTTCATTAAAAAATGCAAAGGTTATTCTCAGTATGCATAAATAATTTCACCATGTTTATGTGAATAATAATTTCAATATATTCCCATGAAGCTGCCTGCTGAATCTACTTCAGAAGTCAACACTGCAAAGTTCACATTACATAAGCATGTGCACAGGAATTTGTGTGTGCAGATTCCCCCAACAGTGATATTTAATCACAGTAATTAAATACGACATCAAGCAGGCTCAGTTCTATTGAATCTGGCCCAGCCATGGAGCCTCACACTGGGGTTCCTTACATTTGCTGAGCTGTATTGATCACATTCTAATCACATTAAAACTCTCTGTAAGATAATGAATGTTATGCTTCCCACTAGCTCCTGAACAAGCAGGCTGGTTTCATATCAGAAACATCTGCACTGTAAAAATATACACTATACTTTGAATTAAACATTTACACATTCTTAAGATCCTAGTCTAGTTTTTCCATAGGAAGGGTGTAATATGGAAGTACTGTACCTGTTTGGAGGTGGTTTTGGTTTAGGCATTTTACTAAGAATAGTAGCCATCTCTTTCCTCTCATCAAAGTTCTTCCACTGCTCATACAGCTTCAGAATAACCCTGATTATTTCTAGAATCTGCATTAGAAAGAAAAGAGATCCCAAGGTCAGACATGACAGTGATTTTACCTTTATCATAGCCCATTTAAGTGTGCAATTAACTAAACAGGCCCCAAACTGAAACTAAACAACACAATTTTCATATTATAAACAGAGCTGTCTCACACTTAATCTGTTCACAAAAAAGCATTTAGTCAGTTTTTTTATTTGTGAATCAAAGCCTGAACTGAATACTTTCCTTTTCAATTGTATTTACTGCTTCTCTTCCCCTGCAAACTAAATACCTTTTTATTTATTTATTTATTTGCACCTACTGTCCAGCTCTAAGCTCCTAGGAAAATACAGACTTGGGCAGAATGACTGCAGCTGTATGACCACACATTATCAAAACAGTAATTGATGATTACATTATCAATGTTCTATACATATTAAGGGCACAGTATGGGAAAACAAAAGCCCAAAACCACAAAACATTCATCTGAACTTTTCCTTCCAAGAAACAGAGCCAAGAAGTTTTTAAATACTTCTTATATTCTTATATACATATAATAAGAATTGTTGACACTTCATATTCCACTTCTGGAAGCGTAAGCATTCCACACCAGTTTGGACACTTTCTATCTACCTTAATTTCCTATTAAATTTTTAGTGCAATATTCTATATTCTATACAAAAGCTGGAGAATGTTTCACTCATAATATGTTTCATCATTCTCTAATAGACTTCTTTCTGCTTTTTAATACATGAACTTTGATTAAATGCTAGAGCAATATATTTTGTCCTTGAAACAAAAGCCATAGTTGGTGAAGAAGTCCACGGTGTCCATGTGAAAAAATCAAGCTTAGGCTTTATCACTGACAAGAGAACCAATACATGTAAACATTCAAAGATATTCAGTATCAATCTTATGGTAATTTTATCTATTAAGTACAGGTTAGTTCTCCTTTGCTGCCAGCTTATTATCACCCCGCCATTAAATGTATGACAGCATAATTCACAGAGCTCTTGACACAGCATAGCATCCACACTGAGCTTAAATTTCAAGATAAATCCTGGAATACAAACACAATGCTGAAACATCAGTGGGATAAAGGGCAATACCAGGGACACAAAGAGAAATGGCACATGTCAGTCATAACAGGCTATTTAATTCCAGACACTCAGTCTCAAAGAAAGACTGAAAAAAATACATGCTAACTGAAAAAATAGGTGCTAACTGAAACAGTGTGATAAGGAATATGAAAACTACTTTGATTTCCTTGCTGGAGCTAATAAAGGTTAAAGAAGCCAATCTAAATTGTCAAAGAAACTAGTGAGGATGAAAAACATTGTTAGTCTAAGGACAACTGCACCCTAAAACCTAATAAATTAATGAAGGGGATTATTTGCCATGGAATTTGCATTAGCAGGGAACTCAACAGAATGATCTTGGTGTCTCCCTGTTTAGCACTGATTGAAGTCACAGCTCTGGGCAACCTGAAAGTGTCAAAATGTTCTACACTATGCTATACTCTGCACATGTATAAGGAGAAAATGATAATAGTGTGCTGGCATGATGCTGAAAAGTGAATCAGAAAATCACATGCACTTGAATTTAGAAGTCAGTTGTGTGATGGGAAGACACTGGGAATTCTTTTTCTGGAAAACAATGTAAAAGATATTTGGTTTATGTTTCTGTCTGGAAAATGGCAATACCAGGAATACTCTTCTATTATGCAATGGTTTTGTCTTGACTTTTAGGGCAGGGTGATAACCAAATAACCTGACATTGTCTCCCTTCCAAAGAGATCTGCCTAACTTCAAAAGCATTGATCAAGATCATTGAATTTAAAGTTCAAATCAGTATTGTGGAAGTGTAAGACAACCATGACTACTATTTCTGGTCAGTCCATAAACAAGTGGTGGGAATAAAAAGCAGAGTACCTTTTCCATATCAACAGACAGCTCAGCAAACCATTGCCTTGCATCCTTCTGCTGGACAACACAGGCCACATGTAGGCAAGCTGCAAAGATCAGGTGACATGGATATTGAACAAAGATACACTCCCAACACAGTTAGAAATATTCAATTTTTTATAAACCCTACACAGTTCAACAGAGAAAACTCAGGATTCATTATCTAACTTTTCTTTAAGGCTTTTTAAGTTACAAGGCTACAGTGTCAGTGCTGTATGAAACACAACCTGAAGCACCTTATGAGAGCACTCATCACAATGCTCGTGATGGGACAGTGCACAAAATACATCCAGTTAAACATGACAGGAAACATTACTTGTTACTTACCTAGAGCTATCATGAAAGGAGGGTACAGCAGACAAAGATCAGTTCTATATGTGTCATTCACTATCCTCCTGTGCAAAAAAGAACTTGTAAGTATCTTTCTATTCACCTTTAGACTATATTCCGTCAAAAACTACTGTTGGTTTACAAATACATCGTCAGTTTTCCAGGTGGTCGCAACTATGAGGCTCCAGGGCAAATCATCAAGGAAAGAGATCTTTTCCCTTGTAAAAATCTCTTAACACCTTTCTTTTTTCCCTTGAAATTACAGCAGAAGTTTATTTGGAAATATTCTTTTAGTATATTAATTTCTTTCTTCAGTGGATGTGTATGTATACCATCAAATAATTACCTGTTCCACAAATAACTAAGGGCTAGCATAGAAGTAGTACTTCTACTGTCTTTCTGTATTTGAAACAGTTGAAGAATAAGAGTTCTGCTAACACAGTTAAAAAACCCTGTATATTGCTTCTACCTCCTATGACATGCTACAACAAAAAAACAATGTTGACAGAAAGAAATTTCCTCTACTCATAATCACCATTCAGTAATGTTAAACCTGTGCTATTAGACCTAGTCTAAAAAATAAAAATTAGACCACTGCAAAGTAAAATTATTACAGGGTTAAAGACAGAATAAGTTAAGTCAGGGACATATACCTGCACAGGTTAACTAGGGCACCCTTTGTATTCAAATATGGCTAAGCCTGCTTTGTTCAGCAAAAGCTTAACCACCTTTGAAGCATAACTATTAAACACTTGCTTTCTCGATGAAAGGAGGAACTATTTCCATTGTCTTCATTACCATGCAAGAGGTAGCAGCATGTCTTCTTGGCCCATATCTTGCACATATTGGAGCAAAGGTCTATAAGGATGATATACTATCAAACAGCAGTCCTAGGAAAAATGTCATTGGGACAGAAGTTAGATTACAATACAGATCATGTTGTCACTTCGTATTAAAACATTTGGTTTACAAGTCAATTACTGATTATTTTTTCAAGTAGCATTCTAACACCTAGCCCTGCTCTAATGAGGGCAGTGCTCTCTTTAGAATACCATTACACAGCACAGTTGCCAGTCTGTCAATGTCCTTCCCCTATGAGACACAGAAAGTCACATCTGCAGCACACTGAAACCTCATTTGCTTACAAACCCATAATTCCCACTTGGAAATACAGAACGCTGCCAGAAAACAGTCTGCTACTAAATACCATACATGGAGAGCATGCCAAAATAATTGATGCTGGTTTGGAAAGAAAGAAAAGAAAAATTCCACTGCTCTCAAATCCCCTCATTTCAGGTCCAGATAAACAAGAAGGAATAATCCTCTTGCTAAAAGCAGCCAACCGTGTGGATACTACAAGGAAAAACCGCATTATGTTACATGTGCTGAACACTTAAGTGAAACACAGTTACTGCACACACCATATATTGCATAGCATACTGGAAAAATAAGCGAATCCCCAAAACATAACTTCTTGTAAATGCAATTGCTTGTACTAAAACTCCTGTATACAAAATTCAAGAGTTACTGCCAAGTATAGCAGAGGTATGAAAGACTAAATCTAAACAATAATCTAAAAACTGTATTAAAACAACTTGTAGGTACAAACTAGAACTTTGATCTTGTCTGTGCTCAGTTCCCTAAACATATTCTCTCATCTGCTGTCTAACTCACTAAGGTGCTCCCTGGTTTCTCTGTCCCTTTCTCTGCACTTGAGCAGAACTACCTTAGTACAGCAGTACTAGAGTTCAGTGCTTAAGCTGTCCAAGTCCAATCCATATGCAGAAATTAGGCACCACTTTACCCAAGCCCCCTAAGAAGCCTGGGTTGCCTCCTTTCAGCTACCCAAGCAAACACAGCAACGGGATAGCTATTCTTACAAAAATCAGGTATGGCTCCTTTCTTTGAAAGCATCTGGAAGAAAATGTCCTACTGTGCTCCTTTGATCCAACAGCCTAAGAGTTACAGCACCATCTCAGAAAATGGGAGGACTAAATTCAGTTGCTTCCTCACAGGATTCAAACCCACGTCTCACTTCCTAGAAGATTACTCTAATTATTAGGTTGTTATAGACTAGTCCAAGTGGGACAGTACCCACACCTTCTGCTAAAACATATATTTGTAGCCCCAGATTCTTCCAGGCAAGAAGTAGAGGGCATAGAAAGAATACAACTCCCCATGGTAATGACTAGATATTCCAACTAGGGAAAAAAGGACACTGACATCCCAGTCTCTGCATCAGGACTTAGATACAGTTACATCTCTCATAAAAACAGAAGCAGTTCCACCAAAAAACTCAACCTACCATTAATTCTAAGAGATAGAATTCACATTCTAGTATCTGTAAAGAAGCAAAATCACCGTTAACAAGCACGTTTCAGGCAGCAGAAAAAATTAACAGACACAGTTTAACATCACAAATGCACAGGAATTCTCAACAACTATTTCCAACAGTCCTAAATGCATTTTATCTGAAACACACAACCAAACAAAAATAATATTATTGGCTATTGCCTTATCACTATCACAACTTAACTCCAGTAATAATAACAATGAATTTAAATATTTTACATCAAGTTTGCTATGAAAGACTACTTCATTGGCAGCACCTGTCTGATTTGTTTCAACATCTTGTAGCAGCAAATTGTTCCCAGTGCATAAAAACTTCACAGCAATAGAGAAGTTCTTTTGTAGAATTAGAGCATCTTCATCAGCTAACTTGTCAAACAGCCTTTCAAAATGTTTTCAGATTTAATTTCACATGAAATATTCTCTCCAATTGCAACAATTAAATCAGCTTTCACTCTCAATAGAGAGGGTGATGTACTGGTGACATCAAGGAAAAGACTGGACTAATTTGGCTATACAAAAGCAGTACTCCAAAATGTATTTCCATTTGCCTTTATCTGTAAAACAGCAGTGCAGTTTTATTATAAGGCCTTAAGTATTTTATATTCTGATGTATCATTTGGCTTTCTAGATTGGCTGAAAACCAACAAAAAAGTATTTTTTACAGCCAATCTAAAACTATTGAGATGTTTAGCTTTCAAAATTCTACAGCACAGGTCAAAATTTGTTTTAAGAAAAATTATAAAACTTCTAAGTACCGTGACTGAGAATACCTTGAAAACCACTGGTAATTTTAAATTTTAAGTACTAATTAAAAACTATTTTTCAAGAGACATAAAATTTTACAGGCAAAAATAAAATTGCTTTCTGTAAGCCAACTGCTCATGTGTGCAAACTTGGAAGCACTCCAGGTGCAAAGGCCATTTACTTTCCCTGGAGCAATGTATTTGTAACCAAGAATATTCAAAAAATCCTAAATCTCTTTTCTCATCATACTACAGAAAAACTACCATTTCAGTCACCCTACTGCATCACTTTTCTTTCCTGTCAACAATTTAAGGAAAGAAGGTTACATAATATTCTTATTTTTAAAAGTAACTTTCCCAATATTCTATGCAAAAATAATCAAGAACAATCCTGACATATGAGGATGAAAATATTTATTTCCTAGAATTTAAAAGACAGAATCTCCTGCTAATAATTATTAATTTATTTGATCAAGCTGTATTTCAAATAGCATACTTACATGGTTCATCCTATAAGGAAACTCCTTTGGAAAGGCATATGAAAACCTAGTTTTCACTACAGTAAACACAAAAAAGTATGTTAAAAATTATGTAAATAATACTTCATTCCCTTTCTATTCATTCATCTGTATATAGCATTTCAATCTGGCAGCACAACTTTCAGTTTGTGGCTTTCAATACAAAAGGTTTGTATTCTAAAGAGAAGAAATAAATTAAAAGATTTAAGATCCTGAAAAGGAAAGAGAAATATATCCGGAAAGCCAGATTTGCACAGATACTCAGCCAGACACTTGACTGCTGCTTTGGACACTACTAAGTCTTCTGGTTAACCACCAACTAGCTTAGGGACACCTAATTTCCCACAAGTTACACTCACAGAGCTCTCCAGCTACTGATGCTCTGGATGTCAGTTCCAAATCCAAATGGAATTTTCATGTGGGATTTTTTACATAGGTCTGATCCTTCAACATGCAAGATTTTAAAAAAACTAATGAAGCCTTAGAAAAGCAAGCCCAAGGGCAGGGTAAGGGATTTCTTCCAGGCCATGATGTAAAGATGATCTCCAGTTGAGATATTTAATGAATCTTTGTGTATTTTACAAGGAGAATGAGTACAGTCAGTGCACTGGTAGGAAGCATGTTAATATGCAAAACCAGAATGATTTCATGTCAGAACACTGAAGAAAAAGAAGAACACTTGAAGATGTGGATTTGAGATTTGAACAAGTGAAACATTTAAAAATCTATTTTAAGTCCTTGTCCTCCAAGGAAAACAGGTAACATTTAATGTCCTGGAAGTGGACAATATTCCTTTTATTTATGAAAGACAGTATATTATTAAATTATATTATCAATATTACTTCCAGAAAATCAGTATGACAATCACTTCATAGGAAAGACAGCATCAGTCCTCTGGACCTAAGAATTCACCATTCAGACCTACGGTGAACTTTGCTAGAAAATTTGTTGTAGGACACCAAGACTGGGCTACTGGTCAGAAAAATTAATTATTTCAAGAAAGAGAAGAATCAATAAAAGAGTTTCTCAACATGTATGCAAACTGAAGAGGTACATGGTAAAAAAAAATACTAATTGGAGAAAAATAGGGAGAAAAAGAATTTTTCCTACAATGCAAGCTGTAGACACAACCATTGCATGGAGAGATCATTTTAGTGAGATGTGTTAACAGAGGAAAAACCTTTTGAAGAGGTTGTTGAAAATCAGGCTAGGATTATCTTCCTTATAAAGGAAGCAAATGTTATTAACTTCATGCTGCTACCTAGCTAAAAGCAAGCAAACCTCTTAAACCAGACATTATTACATTAGTCACCCTTTTTGTTAGGCTGTTTTTGCTTTTACTTGTCTTGCCTCCTCTTTTCTTGCCTTTGGTATTAAGGCCTCCCAAAAACTGCTGTGTGCTACCAAAGCAACTCTGGTAAAGGAAGACCAGATAGAATAAAAGAATAAATGCTTGGAGAAAGCCTGTTGCATTTTGCCCTTACTTCCATGAAATGCATAGTACTTATCAGGGCTGCCAGGACTTCTAGGTCTGAAGGAAGGGCTGTGGGGAATATCTTCTATAGGATCCTGAGACTGGGATTTTGAGAAACAGCACAGCTAAGAACTAGATGTCCACGTAAAATCAGCTGCCACATATTCACCAAAATCCATCTAACCTTCTCACAGATGCACCAAAACTTCCACATAATGATGCTTCGGATGTAAAAATAGCAACTCTCAGTGCTAAATCCAATACTGGTCTTGGTCATGCTGGCACCAAAGATGTGTCTCAGTTCCTGGTGGCAGAACTGTCACACGGCCAGCCCCATGGACTGATACACTCTCTGCATGCAGAGGCTACAGAAGCAGCCAGTCACCTGTCCCCTCAACAGCTACAAGGGATTTTGAAAGCGCTGACCTACATACATTTGGAAGAGCACAGCCTGGAATTGCCCACTGAGAGCAGCTGGACCTTCTGGGTCAGATAATAGCATTCAGCTAAGGAAGACATCACTTAAAGAGTTTGATGGACAAGATATAAGTTACATGAACGGGGAAATACAAGACAAGTGGGAAAGACAGATAATTAAGTAACTACAGTGTAATTTTATTGAATTCATTGTGAACGATAGGTTATAAAATGTATTTTTAGAAATAAATATCATGTCCAAAGACTAATTTTATGATGGGGGAAAAGGATTTAAAAAAAATGAAGGTATACAGCCTATCAACAATTCTTAAAACAGGTACTGCTACAGAGCCATACCTTTTACTAAACAGACAAAGCCATAAATTCCCAATTCTATCTTTGAGTAGTCAGAATTCAATTTACTACTTGAGGTTGTTTATAAATGTCAGTAGCTTTATTTTATGACTTTGCTTTCACTTATGCCTGGCATAAATTCCAACCATAATTAACCAAAACTAATACAAAAAGGACCCTTCTGTCTCTGTATTTGGAAACAGAAGCCATTTATTTATTCTAAATGGTTTTAGCTGGCTCTTACAGTCCACCATGATTTGATAAAAAGCTACCTTCTAAAAAAAAAAAACGCAAAGAAACAAAGTGATCTCCCTATAGAGATACCTAACTACAGTGTAATGAAAATTACTGATACTTACATACAGAAGTAGCAGCAGAAATCAACCTTGTATTTGAAACAACACCAAATTCCTGAAGAAAAAGAATGCCAAATGAGGTGAACCACCTGAAACACCATATACTCACACTGTTATCAAATTAAAATAATGGCTTCTAACTAAACTGGGATTCTTTTTGCAGTATTGTAGTATTTGGTTTTTTCCCCCACCCTTTTTTTTTTTTTTCTCCTTAAGGTGAACAGGATTAAACTCTTTACCTAAGAGTTATTTCATTGACTAGTTTCTTGCTTGTTTGTGAGGAACAGTAAAGATTTACGAAAGGTACTACAGCCACAAATCTCAGCTGGCTAACATTCTTTATATAAAATAGACAAGAGGGCTTCAAGAAGGTTATTTTTTTCCTTATCCCATTTGGAGAGAAAACTGTATCTACAAACCTGCCATTAACTACCTTTTTTAGTTATGTTTTCCTGAAGTCTTAGCTCCTCTGCTGAGACAGCAATCTGAAAATTTTCTATATACAGTGTTCTTTCAGAGAAGTCCATAGCTGAATCAACAGTGTTGCCCTCTAAAGCTGCAAAAGCTTTAGGAAGGCTACACAGACTTCTAATTTAAGGTACATCTATGTATATAAATCTAATCTATGTCTGTACCTGCTTAAAGGCTTATTTAACAGGTTGATAAAAAAAAAAAAAACCCACTCTCCCTTTTTTACTTGATGTCTTCTAAACACTGAAAAGTGTCACAGGACTTCTACAGACAACAGTATCACATGTCACCACTAGTTTAGTAGGACTGTTTCTACAGTCCATTAGGTATTTGAGTTCCTTCTGTAAAATTCCTTAGTGCTGACATATAAATTGGCCAATTTGACTTTTTTCCCTTACACAGACACTTCTCAAATAGCTGTAAAACTTGCCGCGTTACAGAGAACTAACAGCAGCACCCAGCTGATGCCAACTCTTGGCCACATTCAAAGGGAAGTACCGATAGTGGAGACACAAAGCTCTCTCACCATGATCCCTAAGGGGTCAGTTCCTTATGATAATTTCTCAAGGACAGCACATGATCTACAACATACTTTTAATTCAAGTAATGAAAGTGTGGTAAACTCTGAGGATCCCTTGCTATATGAAAGAGAACAAGATAATCAGGAAAAAATTCCAATTATGTTTTAAAGTTTGAGTAAATATAAATAAGGAGAAACACACCAGAAAGGAGACACTGCTTAAGATATACACAATTTAAGATACAGTGTATGTAAATATGTAAACACTGTGTCACAGTGAAACAATCATTTAAAATATTCTTTTCAATTTTCAGAGGCACTTCAGGGTAATTCAGACAAATTTTGAAGGCCTTCTCTGTCTCCTTTTCTTAAATGTTATAGAAATCTATGCAAAAAAGAGAAGGTTTTAACCCCCAAAGCATGAAGAAAGACAAAAAATTTAAAAGTCCTAAACGTTTTCTTTCTCTCATACATCACATAATGTTACATTAAAAAATTGTAATACTTCATACCTCTACTTTGGATGCCAAAAACACACACGTAGGAGCCATTAATACTGGATCTATACTTTTTAGGGAATATCTGAAATGTTACAACAAAATTATAATATGTTGTTTCATACATGTAGAACGATTAATCTATTAAGAGCACCACACTTCCTTTTGAAAAAGCAAAGCTTAAGTTAACTTTATTAAAGCATAAAAGCTTTACACCATCCAAAAAACAAAAGTGGCACTGTTTTTAATACAGAACTGCATTTTTAAAGGGCTACCAAAATGTGCCTAGCAAATGTTTTATTCTTGTACCATCATAGTAAACAGTCCTACCTGGCATAGAATCTCTTGAAGTAGACTGTAGCAGTGGCAATAACTTGTTGTCTTAATTTAAGGTGTTCACCTAAAGCCTGGATAACTTAAAAAAAAATGAACAAAAGCTTGAGTTGAGTTTTTTTAAACAATTTGACACCAAATAGCAACGGGTCTCAAAACATGGCTAGAGCTGGGAATTCTAAGGAGCAGCACCACAGTCTTCTCCCTCAGTTCAGTTGCTCTAGAGAGACACAACACGGTGCTGTGAACCTACAGACCTGCAGGTGAAGAACTGCTGCCTCCTGAAGCTTGGGGACACCTTCAAAAAGGAAAAGGAACCTTGACTTCACTGTGTACAAAATGAGTATGACCTTTAAGAAGATGACAACACAAATCTCAGAAGGGTGAAGCTCAGGTATTCCATTTTAGAGCAAAACAAATTCAGACACAGGAAATATAAATCCTCAGCTCTTCAGTGCCACAGAAAATTGATGGGTTTCTCTCAAACAAGTAAAGCTGCCAACACAAACACGGTCATTAAATTTGGCAGAGGCAGCAGGTGTTAAAAAAATGACATATTTAGTCTAGGGAGAGGGGGTGGGAGACCAGAGGATGCAGTCAGCTGCTCCATCATGGTGGTCCTCTGCCAGTTGGCCAAGAAACAACCCTGGTGTCATCTGTGCAGGTAGCTCTTGTTTGGCCTCCCAGGCAAAGGAAAGGTGCCAAGCAAATTAGATGCATCAAGCTGGGATTAAGAGCAGGGGTTGGATGTAAAGAATGGCACAGTGAAAAATAAGGTTGTTACTTGTTATTTTTCCCATACTTCTTCGCCACCATTATTCTGAGCACGGCTCGGCTGGGCGAAGACTCCCTCTTCTTTTTTTCCTCCCTCATGAGAAATGTCAAAAACAGTACCTTAAAATATACTTAAGTAGATATTTAAAATATGTACAGCAATACCAAGACAGTGACCACTCGTGGGAAAAGCAAACAATTCTGTTGTCAGTCATCACTAAATTCTTAGTCTTTACTTAAACATTCAAGTGAAGAATTTTTTATCCATGCTCTTATCACATATCCCCTGTGAATGGCCAGGGTACACATTTGTCACCCATGGGCAAGGCCCAAAGCAACACTAAATGCCTATCTCTGCCATATCATTCTTTTTCTAGAGAAGAATGCCAAATTTGGACTAGTTTGACAGTGACAGTAGGACAAGCAATACTTCTGAAAAGGGTGTTAAACCCAGTATGCAATGTCTGCACAAATATCAAACATTTTATCAGCATATCTTGGGAGGCTGGAAAGAATTTTTGACTTTAATTTGACCATGGGGCTAAAAAGCTGTCCTACTACTAGGGCATCAAAAAAATTCAACTATTAGGCTAAACAGAATTCTCCAAATATGTTTCATACTCCCATGGGATTTTCAGGAATGGTTAGGCCATCTGCTGTCAGAGAAAAATCAAGTGTGGTTTAGGAGAAAAAAATGGACAGGAGCCTAGAGAGACTTAATGAAATGGAAGCTTGTATATGCTGGGAAAAAGTCCAACACTTGTAATTATTCTAGTATTTGAAAAGAAACTATAAGATAATTTATTCCTGTACATTTACAAAGTAAATGGGTTTAGTGGTTTGGTTTTTTTTTAATAAATGTTGTTTTAAATCTGAGTATTCTGGGTAGCCTCTAACACAAACATTACTGCTTCTGCCCATAATGAAAAAACGAAAACAACTACTACACTTCTCAACCAAAACCAGTTAAGGCTTGGTGATCCAAACAGAGGAACCAACATCAGTTTCTTTTTTCAAACTCCTTTGGAAGATTTTCTTTTTCCTTTTCTTCATAGCTGCAGGGAGCTATACAATCAGTTAAGTGATCTACTGCACTTGTTTTCCAATGAGGAAGCAGCAGGAAATTGCCCCTCTCCATGCAGATTTTAATTGCTTTAGGGAACAACCATCTCCTGGGCTGACACACACTGAATGTGACATGCTGTGGTCGAGCCTCATCTGCTCTCAGGTAGTGCAGATGGGAGACATGGGGGGACCCAAAGCACGGCCTCTGTTCAGAGGCAGGCGATGATACAACCCATCGAGGGGAGCTCTGCCTGCGCACAGAGTACCCCTGACTGTCCTGCCCTCTTTGCTAGAGAGGGGGAGAAGGCTCAGCACCACTCTCTCCTGCAGAGTAGGCTGTGTTCATACAGGCACAGGGGAGATGCTGGCAGAGCTGTTCTCCAGCTGCCCCCAGTCACTCACCTACCTTTAGGGGAGGCATGGAGTGCCAAGGCAAAGGACCCTGGGAACCACAAACCAAAACTAACTAACTTGTTTACTTTGTAAAGCTTTGTTTACTCAAGAAAAACAATTAAGTGAAACACTTAAAAAGCTTATTTCACAGTTCAAATTGATACTAGTAAAAATTAGCATAGAAATACAGTTTTAAAAATATCCATAACCCTCCTTTTGTCTCGTTTTTGTGCTACGAAGTTATGACACTTGGTTTTAACCTCAAGAAATTTCAGGACTGGATCAAATGGGTAAATCATTGCTAGCTTCATTTCCTAATGCCCTATAAGCAACAACACAGAGGTATCCATAGTGATCATGTTTATAGCATATGCAATTGTTACAAAAATAACTAAGCTAAGAGAAGCTGGGATAAATATCTTTCACAGATATCATTCCAGCACTGACATAAGATCTTCCAGTGGCTTTGGGAAAGTCACTTCACTTCTCTGTCTCAAGTCTGGCCAGACAGCTGCAAAAAATAAGCATTCTGTACTTTAAAGGACTGCTGCAAAAAACAGATAAAGAGCTGCTTACAAACAAGTTATTAGCTAGCAATATCCTTTGCATAAGGTGATTTTTTAAAATATTGAACAATTTCACAGAGAAAATTTTACGTGCCTTTGTGCCAGGTATGGCCATTCATAGGATAGCTAAATGCTTTGAAAGATCAAGTAAATCTTAGACAATTTTGCATACAAGTCCCAAATTCTCTGTGAGAACAGGCTGCCTGCCAACAGCTCTCAGAAACTTGTAGACAATTTGAGAGCCACCTGGTACTGGGAAATCAGTCAGAAGACAAAACACAGGCTGTGTTGCAGGTTTCAGAGAATGTAAATACACAACAAGTTTCCAAACTCTGCTGTTTAACAGGAAGGCACAGACCACCTAAAATACTTACCCCACTCTAAGAACTCACCAAAAGCCCAGGCTGAGTACTAATGCTTGACATTGACCCTTTAACACACTAGCTTAGCAATTTCTGCTTGCTTCTCCTCCTTTTATGTTTTGATAAGAACCTCTTGAAAACAAGAAAATTTTCTGTTTTGTCCCATCACAGGTTAAAAGGTTATATATGCAGCTAATTAGCCTTCAAGGTCTCCTAGAATTATGTTAGTACAACTAACAAATAATGACATTATTTATATTCCACATCTTTCTTAAAATAAGCTGAAAAAGGATATGTAATACCACAATGAAAACACTACATTCTTTAAGCAATTCAAACCTCCATTTAGACATGGCACACATTGCACAGATTTTATGGCAGAAATAAAAGAAGTTTTACCATTAGTAAAAAATATCTGTAGCTTCCAATATTCTTCTTCAGTCAGAAATTTCAAGTCTTTCTGGCGTTCTTTCAATAGATCTTGTTTATCCAAAATCCATTGTAAGCTAAAGGAATGGAAAATAATTTCAGCAATTCTTTATCAACATTATACTGAGCGTCTCCCATACAAACAGACTAGGAATTAAGGCTCGGGGATAAAGGGCTTGTGGCCTATTAAAAAACACTCAAACAATCTTCTCAAGCAACTGTTCTTCGGGGTTTTTGAAAGTTAGACAACTGAAGAAAACCCAACAAAAAACCAAAACCCAAACAACAAAACATGAACTACCAGGGCTGAGATTAGCTTCCACCAGTAGCAAACTGAGCTGGCTGTACAGATCTTAGACCCTGACAGTCACTAACAAGGTTTATGTTGCAGCCATTTCATTACGGGCACCATTCAAACCTTGACGCGCTCAGCATGAAGCATTTCAGGGCGGAATCGCAGAATCCATTAGGTTGGAAAAGACCTGTGAGATCATCGAGTCCAGCCCATGACCGAACACCACCCAGTCAACTAGACAATGGCACAGAGTGCCACGTCCAATCTTTCCATAAACACCTCTCGGGACGGTGGCTTCACCGCCTCTCTGGGCAGTCCGTTCCAGTTTCAATCACACTTCCTAATGTCCAACCCAAGCTGAGCTCCGGCTGCCCCGCCGCTGGGCACAAGCGTGTCAGGGACCCAGGCTCCCGCACTCCGCCGCTGGAGCCCGGGGTGGGGCGGGCACCGACACCGGGACGCGACCCCTGTCCCGGAGCGCCCAAACCTTCCCAAGCGGCGGCTGAGCGGGGCAGGCTCGGGCTGCTACCGCAGCCCAGCCGGGCCCCCGCCAGGGCCCCGCGGTGAGCAGGCCCCGCCACCCGCCCGC
>NC_031770.1:72936904-72944524 GCF_001522545.3 Parus major | reverse complement strand
TCCCTTCAGCTCCGTGCCCGCCGCCCGGCCCGGCAATGAATGAACAGAGCGCGGCGGCGGCCCGCAGCACCCCTGCCCCACGCCCCGCGGACGCGGCACCCACTAGTGAGAGCTCTGCCAGAAGTTCCCAGCCATGGGAAGCAGCGGAGCGGGGAGGAGGCGCCCGGGCCCGCGATGCCCCGGCCCCGCCGCCACAGCGCCGCCGCCCCCGCGCCGGCAGCAGGAAGGAGGAGGCGACCGCCGCCGCCGCCGGCCGGCAACACGCGGCGCTGGGAACCGTTCCCCCGCGCGCGGGTTCCGCCCGCCCCGCCGGCCCCCGCAGCCCCGCCGGCTGGCCCAGGGACGCGGACCGGGATGGGCCGGGAGGCACCTTCCAAACCACCCAGTCCAGCCCCTGCCATGTGCAGGGACACCTTCCACTAGGCCGGGTTGCTTAGCGCACCGTCCAACACGGCCTTGAACGCTGCCTGGGATGGGGCAGACACAGCTTCTCTGGGCAACGTGTTCCAGGGCCTCACCACCTTCACGCGGGAAGGATTTCATCCCTATATCCAGCCCAAACCTGCCCTCTGTCAGTGTAAAATAGCTGCTTCTCCTAATAAGGTTCCTGTTGTAAGCAGCCAGGAAGATCCAGAGCTTGCTTGTGCTGTCTCCGCCTCACCTAAATTTCACTTTAACTTAGCTGTTCCCAAGTTTTCACGGCTCGGCTTGCTCCCTGCTGGAATTTCCCTCATCGGGGAAAGCCTCTAGAGATATTCACTTAATAATTATAAATTTAAACTATAAACAGGAAGTACATGGGCCTTATTTATTTCCATGCTCTTTCCTGTGGTGGCTCTCATTTTTAGCGGAATCTGAGATGTTATCAACTCATGTATTGAGATGTATTGATATCATGCACTTGAAAACTTGGGAACAGGTAAGTTACAGGGAAATTTAGGTTGTATTTCATTTAAAGGGAAATTTAGGTCCTATTTCAGAGCTATGAAGCAGGGAGGGAAGACGCACAGGGTAAGATGTTGTCATGGTTTAGAAATTATATTCTCAAATGTCGTGTTCACACTGAAACTACTCCAGACCCCACATGACTCGTACGCTTGCCTGTCCCCTTGTCCCTCCCCTGTGGGTGGCTGGAGAGCAGAATTGGAGGCACAAAAGGTAAAGATCATGGACTGAGAGAAGAACAATTTACTGGAAACAGCAGTGAGACAAGAAATGAACAGTAACTGCAACAATACTAATGACAGAGGGTACAAGAAAACAGAAGTTGTCGCTCACCCTGTGGAAATCCCTGTCAATGTCCAACCTTTCCCTTTGCAGTGCTGTCCCAACCTGCAAGTGAGCCTTTCTCCTGCCCTGTCCCTGGAAAGTGACAGGAGGAGGCATAGAATACCTCTAGATTCTGGCCCTGGCTCCTCCTGGCTACAGCAGAAATTAACCCTGTCCTGGCTGGAACTGGGAGAGATGGAAACAGTGGTGTTTCTAAACGTCTTTGCTCGCAGAATGAGACACCATTCTGACATGCCAGAGAGACTCTAGGTTTGAGACAGTTTATACATAGGAATGTGGAGGAGGGAGGTAGAGAAAAAAAATTTGCATACCCTTTATCTTTCCCTTCTCAGTGCAAGGAGACATGATGGAAACCACAGGTTGGGTTTGTGGGGAGTCTGTGGGGGCTCTCTGACCTGAGACCTGACACCTTTCCCCAAAAAATATCCAGACTTTGCAGGGTATGGGAAAAGGTACTTACTCTGCTCTGTCAGTGTCACGAAGAGGTGAACCAAATTGCCAGCAAATGCCCCAGATCACAGCCACCCACAACCACATCACACACAGCATAGCACAGCACCAAGGAATCAGCAGAGAGGGACAGAGGCTGCTGTATAACAGAGAAGCATGTCATCACCTCCCTAAACATACTAGAGTGACCAAAATAGCAGCAAACCTCATGTTTCTGGTTATCACATCAAGTGAGCATCTCCCTTTTTTTCACCATCTTTCTCTACCTGACCCCAGCCTTTTTCTTGCTCTGATTTAGTACCTGTGTTTTCTCACTCTCATGGAGGTGATTTGGGCTTCTGCACTGTCAACAGCTGGATGAATATGAGCCAGCTGTGTGCCCTGGTAGCCAAGAAGACCGATGGCATCCTGGCCTGTATCAGAAATAGTGTGGCCAGCAGGACCAGGGAGAGTGATGATCCCCTTGTACTCAGCACTGGAAAGGGTGCACCTCAAGTGCTGTGTCAAGCTCTGGGACGCTGAGGTGCTGCAACTTATCCAAAGAACAACAGAGCTGATGAGGGGTCTAGAGCACAAATCTTATGAGGAACAGCTGAGTGAGCTGGAGATGTTCAGCCAGGACAAAATGAGGCTCAGGGAAGACCCTATCACTCTACAGCTTCCCTGAAAGGAAGTTGTAGCAAGGTGGTGTCAGTTTCTTCTCCCAACAAACAAGAGATGGAACAAGAGAAAAAAGCCTTAAATTGGAGCAGTGAAGTTTTAGATAAACTGTCTTTACCAAAAGGCTTGTCAAGTGTTGGAAGAGGCTTCCCAGGGAAGTGCTGGACTTACTATCCCTACAGGTAGGGATAGTAAGACATGGGGATGTGGCACTTGATGACATGGTTTAGTGGTGGACTTGGCAGTGCTGGGTTAACTTGATGATCTCAAAGATCTTTTCCAGCTTCAGCAATTCTATGGTTTTACACTGCAGTATGGCAGGAAATAATTAGTGGGGCCTTGGCAGGATATTTATTATAGCTATTTTAAACACCATTGTTGCACTGCACACTGGGCATGGGAAACAGCTCTGCTTGCCCTGTATCTGGCACCATGGGGGCTAATACTGCTGGAATGGGAGCACTTGGCACCACAGATTCTTGCCAGCTCCACTCCCAAGCTTTTTCCCAGCAGGACAGACCTCATATTGCGTGACCCCATTTCACAGCACTGCAGCAGACCACACCAGTACCAGAGCTGTGGAGGAGGAAACTCTCCCTGCTCCACCAACCCAAAACCAGAAACAAAGACTCCTTGGGGTACACATTGCCCTGCTCAGCCACCTTCCTGGTACCCTACAAGGGGACACCCTGTTGGAGATCCTCCCTTCAGAATGGCACTGAGGGGGCTCCCAGTGCTTTGAGAGGGGGTCATTCTCAGCCCTGTAGCATCCCTTGAGCAAGAAGGCAAAGGTTCCTTGCTGGGGATGCCCGTTGCCAGTCCAGGAGGCCTGCAGCTGGCATAGACGCACAGTGCAGGGGATCTGGTTGCCATGTGTGGATGCCACTATGGCTCCATCTCTCTGGAGGCCCAGCTGGGAGATGCTTTCTTGGGCAGGGCCATGGCAGGGGGCAGACAGGGCAGAGCTTTTTCCCCTTGACATTGCTTATTTTCCAGGAGCTGTGTGGAGGATCGCTTTATTTACCATGTCCTCTGTGCGTGTGTGTCAAAACAAGCAAAAGAAGATTTCATGAAACAGATGTTCAGTGCTGCTGTGTGTTCTGATGTCTCCTGCTCAGCCTCAGACCTGGCTGCTGCTCTGAGGGACATCCAGATATAGGATGAAAAAATCGCAGCCAAGAACCTGCAGGTAAAATTATACTTTGTCATATTTGTGAGATGAAATTATCTGTCAGCTCTGCTGATCTCTTCCCCCTCTACCCCCCTAATAAAAACCATCACAAACATATTGAATATACTCAGTAGCCCATTGCTAGATATAAATATACACAGGATAGTAGGATAGATTTTTTCCCCCAAAAAAAACCAAACCTTCCAATCCACATCTTATAAGTAGCATGATAAATAGGATGATACATGGTCAGTTTTTCGTTCATGGGTCCTCCTCCACAACTGGAAATACAGTATTTTTTTTATCTCTTTCCCTTGGATGAACGCAAAAACAGTCTTTGCTGATACTCTCAGGTTTTTCACATGTTTGCATATTCATCTAATAATGGAAAATAGTACATATCTTTTCACAGATCTGACAATAAGCATTCTTGTTTGCCCTCTGCTGTTTAATATCCCCTCAGGAAATGAATGAGTGGTACAAAACCAGATTTACTGACTTTAATAAAGCTTCCACAAAACATGCTGAGAATGTGAGCCATTTCAGGGAAGGAATAGGGAAAAGAAGTGTAAGTGGAATTGAAAACCCCTTCCAGCTTATGTTATGTCACTTCTAATGGAAGCCTTTGTTATGATTTCACTAAGTTAGGTAATGTGACAGTTGTCTGATATTTTCCCAATAATGGTGGTCTTTTAGGCTGTATTTTGCAACAAGCGAGGTGGATTGGAGGAGTAGTGACCCTGGATGTGACCCCATGTGTCAAATCAGCAGGAAGTAGCCACAAATAATATTTATACATGTGAAATAAAAATTCAGCTGCTCAGTAATGCATGTATCTGAACATAAGGACTCTGTTGTTTTGAATGACAATGTCAGGGGCAAAGAATTTATATTGGAGAATTTTTTATTTGAAGCACCATCACACACACTTCCCCTTCCACACAAAAAGAAGACTCCTGCAACCACTTAATATTTTACGTAGAAGACATTTAGAATAATTTCATTAGATGAGGGAAAGACCTTAGAATAATGAGGGTATGGTTTACAACATGAGGATAAATCACGAGGGAGAGAGGTGTTATTAAAACCATCGGCTCTGTTGTGAGAACCCCTTGTTGAGGATAGATGGTTCAGCCACCTCCTACTGACCTTTGCTTAAAATAATTTTAAAACTCAGCATTCCCACATAGTAGCCTGTTATTTCAAAGGGTTTTCCTTTCCGGATCACAGACACTCTGGCATTTAACCCCACCTCCTCTCAGTAAAATATGCAGCAGGAGCATATGCAGGATGGAGTTTCATACCAATGTTATATTGGTTTGATTTTTTTCCTCTTCTGGTCAGCTCCTCCTGTATCCTCCACTACAATGGCTCAGGTTTTCCATGCAGGGAGTAGCCTTTGGGTCTGGATCCTGAGCAGCTCACCCTGCCTAGGCTGAGACAGTTATTCAGGCTGTCCTTCAAACCCTGGGAGCTACACAGATCAACCTGCAGGCCGGACACTCATTCACATGGGGCATGTGCCCCATCAGGGAGTGCTTTACCCTCAGGAAAGACCAAGTGTCACTCCATTGGAGACCTCTGCTGGGACATGAATAGTGGACTGAAGGTCTCTTAGGTAGCCTGTACCTCACAGGGAGAGTTTGCCACTCTCTCACCTCTTTGCAAACATTCAGTTAAACAAGCATTAAGCAGTGATGGACAATGAAAGGCTTCCTGAGAAGTCAGGAGGCTGACCACAGCTGCTGCCCAACAAAGACAGGAGACCTCTTTATCCTACCCACATCCCTGGGTGCCTTTCTGTACCCTAAACAACTTTTCATAGAATCATAGAATCATTAAGACTGGAAAATACCTCCGAGATCTTTGAGTCTAACCTTTGACCAAACACCACCATGTCAACAAAACTGTAGCACAAATTGCCATATCCAGTTGTTTTTTTTAACAGTTCCAGAGATGATGACTCCACCACTTCCCTGGGCAGTCTGTTCCAATGCTTAACCACCCTTTCAATAAAAAAATTCATTTTTTATGTCCAGCCTCAACCTCTCCTAGAGCAGCTTGGGGGCATTCCCTTTATCATGTCATTAGTTGTCTGGGAGAAGAGACCAACCCCCACCTTGCTTCCACCACCTTTCAGGCAGGTGTAGAGAGTGATACGGTCTCTCCTGAGTGCCCTTTTTTCCCAGGCTGAACATCAACCTCTCCTCATGATTTACTCTCTAGACCCTTCATCAGCATGGTTGCCCTTCTCTAGGCACACCCTAACACCTCAATGTCCTTGTAATGAGGGGCCCAGAACTGATCAAGGACTTGAGGTGTGGCCACACCAGTGCCAAGTTCAGGGGGACAATCACTTCCCAAATCTTGCTGGCCACACTACTGCTGGTACAGGATAGGATGCCATTGACCTTTTTGACCATGGGCACATGCTGGCTTGTTGCCAGCTATTGACCAGCACCCCCAGTTCCTTTCCCAGTGGGCAGCTTTCCAGTCACTCTGCCCCCAGGCTGTATGCTGCTTGGCATTTTTGTGACCCACGTGCAGGGCCCAGCACTTTGCCTTATTGCACTCCATAGAGTTGGCCTTGGCCCATCAATCCAGCCTATCCAGATCTTTCTGCAGAGTCTTCCTACTCTCCAGCAGATCAACACTCTCACCCAACTTAGTGTCATCCACAAACTTACTGAAGGTGTACTTGATCCCCTTGTACAAATCATTGATAAAAATATTAAACAAAATTGAGCCTTGGGGAAACCCCACTACTGACTGGCCCCCAACTGGATGCAACACCATTCACCACCACTCTCTGTGCACAACAAACCAGCCAGTTCTTAGTCCACCAAAGAGTCCTGTCCAAGCCGTCAGCTGCCAGCTCCTCCAGGAGAATGCTGTGGGAGACAGTACTGAAATCTTTACTGAAGTCCAGGTAGACAACATCCACAGCCTTTCCCTCATCCAGTAGATGGGTCGCCTGTTCATAGAAGGAGATCAGGTCAGTCACGCAGAGCCTACCTTTCCTAAACCTGTGCTGACTGGGCCTGATGTCTTAATTGTCCTGTACGTGCCAAGTGACAGCACTCAAGATAATCTGTTTCATAACCTTCCCTGGAACCAAGGCCAGGCTAACAGGCCTGTGGTTCCCTGCCTACTCCTTATGGCTCTTGTTGTAGATGGGCATCACATTGGCCACCCTTCAGTTGCCTGGGACCTCTCCAGTTTGCCAGGACTGATAATAAATTATGGAGAACAGCTTGTCGAGAAGAGGAGAAAGTGAGCCTGCCTCAAGGGTGTAGATTTTTGCACTGAGCTCTTGGCCCTTCCAGAGGAAATGATACTGCTGTGAAATGGAAGTGGCTTGCAGCCCACCTCCCTGCAAAACAATAGGGATGCTCCTGTACTACTCCAGGCTTGTACAGAGGCTTTTCCCACTTCCACAGAACCTCTCTCACTATACCTCCAGGTTTTCACTCAAAAACCTGCATTTCCCCCTGAAGAGCAGCTCCTCCACCTTCAACCCAAGCCTCCCGCCATTGCAGCAGTTGTGTCACTTTTATTAACTCGAATAAAATGAGGAACACTTATTTTCTTGCTTGATTCAGTCCTGTGGGACCTCGGGAGCTGGATTTTCTGCACGACTTCACGAAGGTATTGGGTAACCTTGAAGCAACCCGGCAGGCGGGAGGGGGTTGCATCTCCTGGTGAGCTTGACAGAGCCTGGCCTGAGGAGAAACCCACCCCCTTCCTCAACAAGGCTCTGACATTGAAGGAGAGAAATGAGCAGAAAACAGAGAAGCGAGTTAATTAGTTGCATCTTCGCTAGATCACACTTGAGAGATGCTTTTACAAGGGCAGGCTTTGCTGCCTTGCTCTATCTGGTAATGAGTGATTTCTCTCCAAGCCAGAAACTCAGAGGAGATTTCTAGATCTATATAAGAAAAACTATACAACCAAAGAGAGAAAATATATCCCTATCCTGTTCTATAATTCTGTGTCTCTATTCCCCCGGACAGGTTTCATATATGAGAAACACACACACATACACATCT